>NW_028234423.1:29349449-29354449 GCF_977035675.1 Penaeus japonicus | reverse complement strand
CAAGCTCTCATTTATCAAGCCACATGCAACACAAAGCCATTCTGTTGCTAACTAAAGCAAGAATTGTTGATTGTTCCCGCGTCTCCGGTGAGCTCTTGTGTATCGAGAAATATTTTCCGAAATTTTCACAAGTTCCGAACATGTTTATGGTTTACAAGTTCCTCATAGGAGGGGGAAGGGGTATAGATATGTATATTTTTGGGTTTCTTATGATTTTGGGATGTCTGGCGAAATGAAAATAGATAGTCAGATTTAATGTTAAGAAGAAATGGTCTTCCGGGGTGAGAAATATACAAATAAGGTTATGAAATATGACATAAAGCGTAATGGTCTGTCGGATATATCAAAGTTTAAAAAAAATATAAAAAAGTTTTACTTCCAGGATTTTCAAGGCCGACATTCTTTCAATATTCTTTCAATTCTTGAACTTTCTTTTTAACATAGATATCTCGGTATATGTTTTACCGTCTTAAGACATTCATAGACTTTTACCGCTCTTCTGTTTTTTTTTTAACGTTTTCATAATTGTGCTATTAAATCATTTATTCTATGACTTGCACTCGCTAAAGCATAACACACCCCATCAGATTAAGACATTTGATATGACCTTAATATTACCTTGCATTTGAAAATTCGTTGCTATTCCTCTCCTTTACTTAACACTATCCTGATCTCCACCGTTATGCTCATGACTCACTCATAACTCTAGAAGCGGAATTCATAATTACTCTATGTAATGCCCTTGACGCGTAATGCCCCATGAATACCTGTGCTTATGGGCGTGTTTGGAAATCCAAGTTAAAAGTAACCTCATGTAACGGGTTATTAATAGATCCTTCCCTCTGACAGAGCTCATGGAGGCGACATGAACAATCTGTATTGTGAGAGTCTACAAAAGGCCAGTACTAAAGGAGATGTACTGGTTACCTGAGTAAATATTCTCCTTTTGCCGTTTAATCTTTCTCTCCTCTCCCTCTATTTCTTGAATTTGTCTTCTTCTCTTCCTTTCTTCGGTCTTCTGCGTCCTTCTCTCTCTCTCTCTTTCTTGTTCTTCCTTTCTTCGATTTTCTGTTCTCCTTTCCCTTATTTGCTTCGTGTGCTCTTCCTTCCTCCCTTCTTGTCTCTCTTGCTTTTATCTTCTCACAGTCGAGTGAACGTGACCGTTCGACCTGGGATCTAACGAGGAACTGATACGACCTCAAGCCAACTCAGTGACACCGACTTTACGTGCTCGAGTTGCCGATTAGTTTGTTTGTTTCAATTCCTGTTTAAGGCGTGTTTTCGAGCGGCTGGGGTGTGCTAATAGTATCTGGCTTAATATCTCTCCGTGAGAATATTCTAGGCAGCGAAAGAAGGAGGAGAATGAGGGGGGGAGAATGAGGGGGTGGGGGGAGGAGGAGAATGAGGAAGTAAAAGTGGGGGGAGGGGGGGCTATTAAAGAAAATAAGAAGGATGTGGAGGAGAAGAGTGTATTGGGTGGAAGACGGAAACTAATGAGAATGAGGAGGAGGAGAGGGAGAAGAAAAGAAAGAGAGAAAATTGAAGAGGTAGGGATGAAGGAAGAAGGGATATAAGAAATAAGAAAGACGATGAAAAATTTATAGAAAAATAACATGGAGAGACAAAAGAAAGGGACAATGGAAAAGAGGAAGAAAAGAAAAATGGAAAGGAAGAAGAAGAACATAGAGGAAGAAAGAAGAAAGAGAACATTGGATAGAAGAAGAAAACGAGAAGAAAGGGAGATGTGATGATCGAGGGGGAAGTACAGAAGAAGCAGGAGGAAAGAAGGCAAAAAAAGAAGAAGAAGAAAAAAAAAAAAAAAAAACAGAATGAGGACAAAAAAAAAAAAAAAAAAAAATCAACATGAAAGGGAAAAACAGGAGAAAAAGGAGAAAGAAAAAGATGTAACGAAAGAAAATTAAGAGAAGGATATATAGATGGAAGAGGAGTAGGACGATAAATAAGAAAAGAAAAGAAAAGGGAGAAAATTCGCTGATCGAAAGTGGAATAGCTTGTTTTTACTGAGCCAGACAGAGTACACTCTCGTGTTAACACTAGCAGTAGCAGAATCGGATGTAGTAAAGACAGTACTAGCAATAATACTGAAATTACTAGTGATAAAGATAGTAGCTGCGTTTTACGAAAAGGCTTGGAGGACGTTTAACTTTTTTTATAACAGCAGTAGTGACAAAGTAATAGCAATAGACCTTGTGTCGTCCTCGGTACATTGAAATCTCTAGTACCGTGCCATAGGGGGCTAACAATAACACAGACTCATGGTAAAAAAAAAAAAAAAAAAAAAAAAAAGCCTAATCGGTAAGAATCCAAAGCATTGATCTGAGTACTTCCACGCCACCCGTTTTAACACCAGGTGGGACTTCAGGCCAATTCTTTTTACGCAAGACCCGCCGAAGTTACGTCTATGCAACAACACCAAACAGTATCTTAAAAAGCGATCGCCTTTTCTCGCCTCTTCGACCGACCCTTTTCTTTTTCTTTTTCCTTTTTTTTCTTTTTCTTTTACCTGTGTGGACCTTGATTATCAAGAGGTCACAGACTGCCTCTTGACTCGTAAGATTCAGGAATTGGTTATAATGCCATATTCTATGGAATAGGAGTGATGTTATGATTACTACCTGATGTTCAGCAGCAGAAGACGTGGCAGAAACCGAGGGATCAGGAATGGGAATATAAAGCCAAAGCATATACTTCGCAGGTCTCCAGGACGAGCCCAGACTTGACAAAGATAGAATACGTATAGATGAACACAGTCCAAGATACTTAATCAACGAATGAGTAAGACCATATCCACAACGCAAGATATATAATCGATACAATGTTGAACATATAATACCGAGGCGTCCGATGACATAACTTACACTATGCAATAATTCATTGTCATTCATACCTATTCAACATCAGTACGTGACCTTGGTGTTGCATCCCCGTTGACACGGCGGGTGAGAACAACCACTTAAAATAACACAGGGAGAACAGTCCTCCTCTTGTATTATTTCTACATCGGGGTTCTAGAAGTGTCACCTGTTTACTTTTTTTTTTTAATGTTTCGTTTGTAAAAAGAAGCAAACTCTGGGAATAAGTGGATATCATGTAGCATTTCACTTTTGTTTTGTTTTATGCGATGCTATCTATGTCCGTTTTTATTTCTGATTCTTGCTCTTTACTTGTTGATATAATGATTTCGTAATCGTGTGTGTACTTCTGTGCGTGTCTCACTCTCTCTCTCTCTCTCTCTCTTTCTCTCTCTCTCCCTCTCTCTCTCTCTCTCTCTCTCTCTCTTTCTTTCTCTCTCTCTCTCTCTCTCTCTCTCTCTCTCTCTCTCTCTCTCTCTCTCTCTCTCTCTCTCTCTCTCTCTCTCTCTCTTCTTCTCTCTCCCCCCCCCTCTCTCTCTCTCTCTCTCTCTCTGTCTCTCTCTCTCTCTCTCTCTCTCTCTCTCTCTCTCTCTCTCTCTGTCTGTCTGTCTCTCTCTCTCTCTCTCTCTCTCTCTCTCTCTCTCTCTCTCTCTCTCTCTCTCTCTCTCTCTCTCTCTCTATCTATCTATCTATCTATCTATCTCTCTCCCCCTCTCCCTCTCTATGTTTGTATCTCTCTCTCTCTCTCTCTCTCTCTCTCTCTCTCTCTCTCTCTCTCTCTCTCTCTCTCTCTCTCTCTCTCTCTCTCTCTCTCTCTCTCTCTCTCTCTCTCTCTCTCTCTCTCTCTCTCTCTCTCTCTCTCTCTCTCTCTCTCTCTCTCTCTCTCTCTTTCTCTCCCTCTCTCTCTATCTTTCTCTCTGTCTGTCTCTGTCTGTCTCTCTCTCTCTCTCTCTCTCTCTCTCTCTCTCTCTCTCTCTCTCTCTCTCTCTCTCTCTCTCTCTCTCTCTCTCTCTCTCTCTCTCTCCTCCTCTCTCTCTCTCTCTTTGTCTCTCTTCTCTCTCTCTCTCTCTCTCTCTCTCTCTCTCTCTCTCTCTCTCTCTCTCTCTCTCTCTCTCTCTCTCTCTCTCTCTCTCTCTCCTCTCTCTCTCTCTCCCTCTCTCTCTCTCTCTCTCTCTCTCTCTCCTCTCTCTCTCTCTCTCTCTCCTCTCTCTCCTCTCTCTCTCTCTCTCTCTCTCTCTCTCTCTCTCTCTCTCTCTCTCTCTCTCTCTCTCTCTCTCTCTCTCTCTCTCTCTCTCTCTCTCTCTCTCTTTCTCTATCGATCTATAAACATACACACAGAGCATAAAAGAGAGAGAGTGGAAATCTTGCCAATTATGTCCATGTGCTTGAGATATACTCTGCTGGTGTGATTTCCTTCTTCATATTTATATCCAACACTAAAATAAAACAAAGCTACAAAACAAGGCGGAGGGAGGATGGCTGATCTTTTTTTTTATCATAATTTTCCCATCCACTTAATTCTCTTAATTTTTTTTCTATATTTTATCGACGACTTGTTCTCGTTTTTTTTTTTTTTTTTTTTTTTTTTTTTGTTATGTCCATTATATGATATTAATAACGTACACATTACGATTGAACGGGACATATTATACATAAACACACATGCACTCTATATTTTCATTGTTAAAGTTCGTATGAAAATGAAGTAAGAGACATAGCATGAAGAATAATAACAACGTTTGGAAAGTGAAAAATATAGACAATGAAATACACAAGAAGAATAAAATTCAGATGGAAATAATAGGAAAAAATAAGCCATTCTTTATCCACCTAGTTTTGCAACTTTGCTTTTATTTATGCCTTTGGATAATAAACATGAACTCTACATGACAAAGTAAATACACCTAAAAATATTCATATCATTATCAACATCATCATGACGTCATTATCATTGTCAGAATCAGGATAGAAAACAAACCCCAAGACCTTTCTAGACACCTCGACAATAAACCTTAAATCTTACGACGGTTACGAAATCAAGGGGACGTGACCCTCCTCGGGTGCGACGCCCCTAATCCCAATGGCACTCGGTTATTTACAGTAGCACGCGACGCCGCTTCCGAGTGC
>NW_028234423.1:29336949-29339449 GCF_977035675.1 Penaeus japonicus | reverse complement strand
CATGACCAGCTTTCATTATTTCTAAAACTTCAACATCACACATTCACACAGAAAAAAATTCATAGCAAAATTATTCCATTAAAAAAAATTACAATATCTAAGTTCGTATTTCAGTATTCATTGTGATTAGCATATGGTACCCATATCTAATATTATATATTTCCTCAAAAATACAAATAACCAAAATTAATATTGTTGAAGGAAATAACAACACACTCAGACTATATGTTCTGTAGCCTTTAACTGGCTCATAATTCTACTTCCTACCAACAAATAATTCAGTAAGTTAGAATTCTAAGACAACAGGAGAAAATTACATATTAAACTTCATTGAAACGTCATTGTTTTAATCCCCCAACCAATGTTCTTTTTCTGTTAACATTAAATACAAGTATATACTATATCAGTTAAAAATATATGCATTATCATTTGACTTCATATGTTGCAATTAAAACCCAAAGGGAGAAATAATACAAAATCACATTTGAAAATATTTGGCTTTGATATTCAGTGATACAGAAATATACATATCCACATATCTTGAGATAGATAAACCTTGCTCCAACAGCCAGGTAATACATAAATATTGTAGCATAGAAATCTGTATAGAAATTATATCATTCCAATCTATGTTCTAATATAACAAGATCACACTTTTTTTCACAATATAAACAATTCAAACAAACTTTCACCATTCAGATATACGGGATACCTATCACTGTTAAGGAATATAGTATCTTCTCAAAAAAGAGAACAAAATCAAGGTCATTTGTCTTTTCACCTTACCTCCCTCAAAAAATAAAAAATATATATACACATCTGTATATATACATCTATAAAAAAGGGAGATAAGTTGTCTTTGCAATTGGCTTTACATTAATTGCAATTTTAAACTTTATTTATCCTGAAATAATAACATTTAGTGTAACCTTTTTTCTTTTAGATTTTTTCCTTAAAAAAATATAACCATACACTTTGTACCATTCACTCTTCTTAATAAAGATTTCAGCAAAATTGAAATCACCTTTATATATACCACAAGAGTGAGAGAGAGAGAGAGAGAGAGAGAGAGAGAGAGAGAGAGAGAGAGAGAGAGAGAGAGAGAGAGAGAGAGAGAGAGAGAGAGAGAGAGAGAGAGAGAGAGAGAGAGAGAGAGAGAGAGAGAGAGAGAGAGAGAGAGAGAGAGAGAGAGAGAGAGAGAGAGAGAGAGAGAGAGAGAGAGAGAGAGAGAGAAAGAGAGAGAGAGAACAAAAAAAACTTTTTCAATTCATAAGCTTCCGTATTACTGACAAACAGCAGCACTATTCACGCCTTTGGCAGTTTGGCCCCTACATCTTCATCTGTTTCAATGCCAATGTCGTCATACAAATCTTTCTTCTTCTTTGGATATCCTTCCAGAATGGCATCGAGAATATCCATGGCCATTCGTCTTCTCTTTCTCCACATCTTCACCATCTTCTCATTTTCTGAGTTGATTTTATCCTTTTCTTCCTTTGAGATCAACACTTGGTTTTCTTGTAGATCTGACAGCTTCTTCTGTAATCTTGACACTTCCTCCTCCAACTGTAAGCAAACAAGATGATCTTTGTTGGTAAAAAGGAAATTGACAAATGAACAGGGAAAGAACTTCAATTATGTATTAATATATATGAAATAATCCTTATGATAATAATGACCTAAGCAATGATGGGGGAAAAGAAATAATAATAGGAAGAAGAAAAAGGAAAAGCCTAATTCCATTTCTTTCTCCAACAAAAAGACTGAGGAATCATATATCTACAAAAATATTACAAATTCTTTCTAGCAGAACCATAACTGAATGAGTTCCTTAACACTTTGTAATGCATATCTTTGACAATTTGTTGACATCCTGTCTTGCAATTACAAACACATGACATCCTTCCTTACGTCTTGCAATTTCTTTTCCGCTTCCTCGGTTGTCAAACTGGAATTCAGGGCACGCAGCCTGGCCTCAGTCTCCCCACAATGTTTCTCTTTTTCTCTTATGGCGTCATTAAGTTCTGTGATCTTCCTGTCCATCTCCTTCAGCTGGTTCTCATCAAGGGCAGGGAACTGTGCTTGGTCAAACACATAAACCTTCTGCTTGCCATATGTCTTTTCCTTGACAGAACCTTCCTGAAAAGAATTTCAATGAGTATATATCCCTTACTTATGTCTCCCTCTTTCCTATCTTTGCATATGATACCTTGAAATTCTATAATAAAAAAAAAAATAGACATTTTCAAAATCATAATTTGACTTGGAATGAATTCTGACCTGATGGGAGTAAAGGTTAATGAAAATGGAAATACCTTTCATAAAGCAAAATCTATGTCTAATTTTTATGTAACAACAGACATAAAAAGTACATGAAATTAAACAAGAGGGAACTAAACTGAAAAAAAATATCACACTTAGGTAATAAGTAGCTCTATTAGAAATCTTATCTACTTGTGAATGAAATCCTGTAGAATGCTAGTAATTCATGTAAATTTCACAT
>NW_028234423.1:29301949-29329449 GCF_977035675.1 Penaeus japonicus | reverse complement strand
TTGTATGATTAACCAAAGTACTTTATTGTTTTGCAGGAGACTCAGGGTATCCTCTGGAAACTTGCCTAATGACACCTTTGGCAGAGCCAACAACACCAGCGGAGAGACGCTATAATAGCAGCCATGCTTGCACAAGAGCAGTTATTGAAAAATGCTTTGGGGTGCTCAAAAGTAGGATCCGCTGCTTGCACAAGTCAGGAGGTGCACTCCAATATACACCAGAAAAGTGTGCAAAGATAGTTGCTTCCTGCCTATTCCTGCATAATGTGTGTGTCCAAAGGAGAATTCCTTTTGATGATTTACTTGAGGTTGATGATTCACCAGAGGAAGCCGTGATGAATTTCATGATTGAGAGAAGTGCTCAGCAGGAGAGGATGGCACTCATAAACGGCTCATTTTAATTGTTTGATTTAATTTTTTATTGATTTATCTCTAGTGCCAATGGAAGTATTACATTTAATGTTTGTTAATTTAGTATATATACTTTATGGAGAAAAAAATATAATATATTCATGTATAGGACTTATTTTTCATATGACTTTATATAGTTTCTTGAACCAAAGACTTATAGTTTGTAGTGGAATGGCTATATTTTTACATTGAACTTCCATATTTATGTTTGTTTTAATTCTATTTTTATTTTTCCTATTTCATACCAAAGATTTGTAGTTGATACTGGAATGTCTATTTGTATATTTTGCTTATATATTTTTCTAGTGTGAATAAATTTATTTAAAAGAAAATGCATTGTACCTTCTTTCCATGTACAGTTCCCTTGTATGATATATTTGACCTTTTTTTTTTATCAAATCAAAATTTTCTATAAAAGTCGTGGCATATTACCAGCTGTTATATCACATTGCTTTCACAGATTTGTTATACCATAAATAAAAGACATTATTTTTACATAAATTAATAATTCATGAAACTATAAATAGGGAAATAGGGAAGGAAAGAAAAATTAGGGAAAGATGAAAGAGATAAAATGATAAGGAAAGAGAGGAAATGAAAATGAAAGTAGCAAAAAGAGAAAGGAGAGAGAAGGAATGAAAGGAAAAGAGAGGAAAAGGAGAGGGGGATGGGTAGGATGAAGAGAAAGGAAAAGTGATACAATAGAAAAATATAAAATGAAATACACAAGAAGCAAGAGAGAAAATGAAAGTGAAAGTAACAAAAAGAGAAGAGAGAGAAGGAAGGAATAAAAGAAACAAGGGATCAGGAAGAGAGAAGAGGCAGCAGGGGTAGGGGTGAAGAGAAAAAAAATATACAATAGAAAAATGCAAAATATAACACTATGGTTTTGTTAAATTCTTTATGGCATTTGTCAAGCCCAATAAGGTTTCATTTATTGACAATAGGGCTGTTGTCTGGCCCTCTATTGCACTGCGGAGAACAGCTGTTTGGTCCTCCACTGCACTGCGCATTCCTCGCACCTCCTCGAGGATATCTTCTTGTATTTCCAGCATGCGAGATCCTACTGCCTGGTGTGTAGTGCTGGAACTCCTGCTGCCTGGCCTACTGTGTGCTGGTGTTTCGCAGGGACTTTGATGTGGCTGACTCCGCTCTTCTGTCTCAGGTCCAGTTGGAGCAGGCCCCAGAGGTTCTCTATTCATTGTAGAGGTTCTCCTCTACAATGACCGTTGCTGAATGATAAGAAAGTTTAATTAATCACATATACTGAGTATGTTATAAGAACATGTACATAATTCCTTGAACAATAAATACAAATAGACAATATTAATATTAATATTATAAAAAAAATATTAATACCATAGTTGACAACAGTCAAAGAATGACTAACATATGGAGATAGAAAATAATTAAAGCTTTATGAGAATAAAATTTGAATTATATCTGGCCAACCTTTGGTTATGAATAAGTTTGGTTCAGTCTACTTACCAATGTCAGGAAGAGCTTCATAGGACTCTGACTGCAGTGCATCCGAGATGCCATAAATGACAGCAGGGTCTCTCAGCTGGGCCATGGCCTCCTCAGCAGGAGTCAGAGGTGGAGCAGTAGGTGGACCTCCCCCTGTAAATATCATTACATTATTATTTTCAAGCCCAAGACTAGGTTCATGGAAATAATGCTACATCCTTAGAGATTATATCATATAAATCAATTTACAAAACAGTTCAAGATATTTAAAAAAATACTATAGAGTTACAGCTTTTCTGATTAATTTTCCTAAATGTGTGATGTCAACAACAGCTAACAATCTTTACAAAAGTTTGATATTTTAGTTTCATTCTGCATTGGATTATGCAAAATAGACTATTGAGAAAAAATTACAAACTAAGGCTACCAAATCCAAAAATGACTTAATGCAATTACATCTCTCCTAGGTGTTTAATGAATCATCAACAAGTTTTTTTACGACATTTTGCATTAAAGTTCATAAGGTTTTGTAATCATACATGACAGAGTCACATGAATAAGGTACAGTGAAAATGCTCACAGACAACTATGTATCCCCTAGCAATGGTTAAAGGCCCACACTTTATGCATATAAAAAAAGAAGCACTTCCAGATATTATTTGACAGAATACATAGCACACACAATTGCATTTTGTTGGCCTTTGCCGAGGCGCCATGTCTGTACTAAAAGAAACTGACTTATTCCTTATTTCAAGCCTAACATCTCCATAAACTGATAACTTTAACATCTATTTATAACTGTATATGACCTTACCTGTTTCTGTCAGAAGTTTTTTTCTAATACTCAGTTTCTTCTTGGTGTTGCTCTTGAAGTCAATATACTTGAGCTTGACTTCCTCGAGACTTCGGAGCGTCTTCCCTGTGGCGTTTACGGCTGCTGTCACCGCCTCCCATGTCTTGACCTTCGTTTCATAAGAAACAGTAGCAGTCAGGGGCCCCTCTAGAATGTCTTGATGTTGTTGCACCGTTGCAATGAGAGCCAAAACCTCATCACTGCTGAAATTCGGCCTCCTCTTCTTTGACATTGATGCAGCCATCCTCGAAAAGCGCGCTCTTTTGTAGGGTTTTGTTTACTTGCTACGGGATTGGTCAAGAGAGCCTAGAGAATTATGTAAGGCGCTCGCTGATTGGCGGAATCGATTTACCAGAGTTAACATCAAATTACGGTGATAAAGTCTATTTACCCTTACCAGGCGACTTATCATCGCTTGATGAATCCCACTTTGCCATGACTGGTAAACGCTCTGGTAGTTGACAGCTGGTAAATGCCTTACCATCGTATGTTAGTGAATCCAGCCCCAGGATGGGTTTTATTTCAGAGCGAGGCAGCTTGAAGCAACATAATTTGAATCTTCCTACTCTCTTGCAGTCTCTCATTATAAAACTAGAGCCATTTTTGTGTTTTATTTTTTGTGTTTAGAGACTTATATGTACCATTTGACAGGCTCTATCTAGACTAGAGTTGACTATAATCCATATCAGCTCATTATTTTCTTTATACTCAGTGTGATAGAGGTATTGCTGTCTTATGGGAGGACAAAAAGCAACTTTGTTTTTTCGTATTTTTGTACTGTCATGAACGAATACGAAACATATAATCACCTACAATGAAGATAACATGAAGAGGAAGGAAACCTGTGCTTGTGACTGTGAGTACAAGTTAAAAAGTATCCATATTGGTACTGGTACATTTTAGACACTGGGCATGGTTGTTTGAGTCACCTTCCTCTTCTCGTTCTGCTTGCACATCCTTCATCGGCGGTACTTTAGAGCAAGAGGTCGTCAACTTGTTGTGTGCCATCGCTCTCTAAAGATAGTGCTTGCTAGAGATTGTAGATGGGTGCCATTCAAGGCTCTCTCCTATTGGTGCTAAAAGGAAGTGGTGTCATCTAGGTTTCGGAAGTTACGTTTGCTCAATATTATGGTAATTATAGTAATTATGACTGTAATTGCCATCATCACTCACTCCTTACTCATAGCACAATAAAATAGCACAATGATCCAAAATCCCGGAACGTTATATACGTCATGACACCTGTCGTCAGGCCAAAGCTTTTGTGTCCTGTATGTCATGGCACCTGTCTGCAATGGGTTAATGATCCATATTGATCAAAAACTTGATGCTCAATGTATTGCAATTCTGCATTCCAAAATAGTCTCAAGCCACCTAAGTGATGTCAAAAAGTGGATGTTTTCAATTCAAACATATAAAATAGAGCTTCATAATGATGCATATTGTACATACACAGTGTGCAAAAGCCAAGATTTGGCTCCTTATGTAGTGAAAGATTTTCCTCAAAGCTTGATCTTAAAATCCACATTCTGATTTATACCAATGGAGAATCTGGGGAAGGAGCTATTTCAAATCATGACTAAGTGTTAATATTTTTCAGTTTCTCTTCATATCTTCTTCCCTACAAAGTTATATTCTGCTAATCTAGTGGTTCTTATATATGTCTTTTGTAGAAATGCCTTAATTAAGAATGCACTTTTTGTTTTTGCTTTCCCACTTCCCCCACCATATCATGAACTTCTAGAATAAAGGAAATTACATATATTTTCCTATTGAGAAAATTATTATAATATATCCCTAGATATATTATCTCCCACCCAGTTACAGATTATGACATCAGTACTACAATTTTTATTGTAGCATTTTGGATTAAATACATTGTCTACATATGCATGTAATTACCATTATTATGAAAATCTTTGTTTCTCTCACAGGAAAAGCACCAATTTCTGACAGTCCCTACAAAAGCATTCAAACCAAATTAAAAAGTAGTCAGGCCAGGGTAAGGAGACTATTAAAAAAGATAAAGACTTTGAAAGACTTCCAAAAATTGCCCACTGAGGATATTTTACCATCACAACTGGTGAAGCATGTATCCAAGTATCTTAGTGGATATGCCTTAGATTTATTTAAAACTCAAATATCTTTTTCAAATAAATCAAAATATGGAAGAAGATATACTCTCACACAGAGGAGTTTTGCTCTAAGCCTTTATTTTCAAAGTCCAAAAGCTTATAGATTTTTATCTAAAATATTTGCATTACCTACCACAAGGATGCTTAGGTATTGGCTAATGAATATAAACATGGAAGTGGGATGGAATCAAACAATTATTGATTTACTTACGAAGAAAGTTTCATCAATGAATGAATTAGATAAAGTTTGTGGCATCACATTTGATGGAATTGCATTAAAAACTGCTCTGGTGTATGATAAGAATAAGGATGTAATAACAGGCTTTGAAAATCTAGGACCTTATGGCAATTCAGTGAAACCAGCAAAGTATGCTATGGTTTTTATGGTGAAGGGCCTATGTAAAAAGTGGAAGAGCACTTTAGGTTATTTTTTATATGAAAAGAGTATCAATCCAGATATTTTAAAGGATATGATACTAGACAGCATTAAAATTTTAGCATCATGTGGCTTATATCCAAAGTTCATTGTCTGTGATCAGGATTCCTGTAACAGAGGTGCTTTTCGTAGAATAGGGGTATCACCAGCAAATTCATTTATTGAAATTAATGAAAAAAAATACATTTCTTTTATGATACTCCACATCATTTGAAATCAACAAGAAATACATTAATAAAATATGATATAAAATATGGAAATGCTGTGGCTAGTTGGGACCATATCATTAATTTTTACAAAACAGATAAAAAACATCCATATGAGGGTAGGATAGCACCCAAACTTACTGATAGTCATCTGATCAATAACTCATTTGAGAAAATGAGAGTATGCTATGCAGCTCAGGTATTTAGCCGGACAGTTGCATGTGGAATATATACACATGCTAGCTTTGGAGCATTACCAAAGGAAGCATTGGCAACATCAACATTTATAAATAATATGAATGAAATATTTGATGTATTTAATTCAAGTACTTTAAATCATTATAGAAGCAGGAAATGTGCCATCAGCAAGAACAACAATAATGTCCAATTCCTCACAAACATGAAAGATTGGATGAAGTCATGGAAAGTACTGGGGACAAATAGGCAGATTCCAAATATACAAGGTTGGTTGTTGAATATATCATCTTTACAGGCATTATGGGAGGATGTGTCTATAAATCATAATTTTGATTACTTACTAACCCGGCGCATTAACCAAGATTGTCTGGAGAATTTTTTTAGCTGCATAAGAAAAGCAGGAGGAAATAATTACACTCCTAATGTTCAGCATTTTAAAAGTTCAATGAAAAGTCTTACATATAACAATCTTTTAATATGTGCTGAAAATTCAAATTGTTCAGATGATCTGACTCCCTTTTTAGATTATTTAAACATTTCTGATAATAATAAAATACATAATTCTTCCAATGTGAATTCCCCATATGAAATGCAGTCTGACTTTACAGCAGATGAGACAAACCTAGTTGAAAATGAATGTCAAGAAATAATTTATTATATTACAAATTTTGATTATGAACTTGAAAATGATGACATTTTAACCCACACAGGACGGGTGGTACAGCATGTGTACCGCGCATTCAAAAGCCCAGTTGCCGGGCGGCACAGTATTGTGCCAGCTATTCATTTAATTTAGGCCTAATAATTCAAAAGCCCCGGCATTTGGACATTCTAGGCTAGAAATCCCCCGTCGGGAATGGGTTAAAAGAGGCAGAAAAGTCTCAAAATAATTTTGAGTCTATTGATGATTTTATAAGAAATTTTGATTATGAGTTGGAGACTGAGGAATCATATGAATCAGTCATGACTCAATTTGATTTCTCTACAGTTAATGATGATGAATTTACTTATTCTGACATAATTAAAGATAATATAATAACATATATTGCAGGCTATTGTTGTCATAGAATTAAAAAAATCCATGATTGCCAAACTTGCCACAGTTTATTAATAAAAACAAATTTAAACTTGCAGCAGCAAAACTTACGTGAAACATATATTAACAGGAAAGGTGATGTTCCGAGGAATTGTCTTTGTTATCCTACAAATAAAATGTTTAATATGATAAAGTCATTTGAAAAGATATTTCAGAAGGAGATAGAGAAGGTTATGCATGTAAATGGTGTAAAGTATAAAATATCCTCTAAACTTAATGAAACGTTAATTAGAAATATGGCTATTTGTGAGGATTTGAAAATGTTGATTATAAATACTTTTTTGAATATGAGAATATTCTATTTTGTAAAATTTTTAAATAGATCAATCACAGGGAAACACAAAATAGAAGATGTTAACTTGCCCCCAAAGAAATGCAGAAAATTAATGAAAATTACACACGTATGAATAGGGGTTTCTCACTCTCCATCTGTTTATCTATGTCCCTTCTGAAGAAAGACTATGCTGCAATTAATTCTTATTTCATTTCCATAGCTTGAAAGTGACAACAAGGCATTGTCATGTTCATTGGTGCACTATATAGTAATCTACATCCTCAACCCTAGTAGGTATTTGGTAAGTCAAGATATTTCCATTTACATAGTAATTGTACATTTGAATCTGTTTCATTAACAAGTATTGCACAAATATAATATTGCAGATAATGTATTTATTTGATTGCATTGCTTGAATTTATATATTTACAAGCATGTTTATGTATGTTAAGTGTTTTTAACCATGCACATTTTTGCTTGTTTTTCATTGAATATATTTGCGGTAAATTTTCCGAATAACGCCGCGTCGCTAAATACCACAAAAGTGGTATTGATGGATTCCTCTCAACCTCTACTATTCATATATAGTGAAATTAATGAGCGTTTGTACCCCTGAAGCCCACAATCTGGGTCCCGATAGTAGGGGAGGGCATGAAGTAGATCAGGGAAATTGCGGGGTAAAATATGAATTCCGGCCATATTTCGTATGCAAAATCTTAACCAATTACCTACCTAACTTTGCTTAGGTTTGAAGTTTGCCCTAGCCAAGGGGGGGCTTCGCCCCCCCCTGGACCCCCCCCTTTTTAAGGCACTTCGTGCTACCTCGTGCTACTTCGGTATCACGAAAACCTTAACCCAACTACCTACCTCCCTTTCCCTAGTTTTGAAGTCAGCCTTTGCGAAGAGGGAGCTATTCCCCCCTGTGGATCTCCCCTATTCAGGGCACTTCGTGATACTTATGATGCGTAATTAGTCCTGTAGATGAAAATGCCGCGACACGGATAACCCTCACACTGCGCCATGATGACAGCAACTGAGTCTTCGTCTTATATATTCCTCAGGATAGGAAACTAGGACCGATGATGACGCGACCACTCAATAGAGGGCACTATAATTATACTGTAAATAATGGGGAATATTGCGCCATCTGTTGAGAGAACATAACAGCACATGCAGGTAATTCCTTGGGGGTTTCCAGTCCACAGCTTGCTACTATCCGTAAATACGTAAACACAGCCATGTTTGAATTTCAGGGCGAGGATGGTGGACTCGGGATATCTTGCCCAAGGTATGTTGCACGAAGTGCCATAAAAAGGGGGGGTCCAGGGGGGGGCGAAGCCCCCCTTTGGCTAGGGCTTAATTCAAAACTAGGCAAAGTTAGGTAGGTCATTGGGTTAAGATTTTGCAAGCGAAATGTGCCCCGAAGTAGGACGAGGTAGCCTTAAAAAAAGAGACCCAGATTGTAGGGCCAGGTGTGGAATCGCACATGATTTCCACTATATATGAACAGTAGAGGTTGAAAGGAATCCATCGATACCATTTTTGGGGTATTTCGTAACATTTTACCCCGTAATTTCCCTGATCTACGTCATGCCCTCCCCTACTATCGGGACCCAGATTGTGGGCTTCTGGGGTGCAAGCGCTCATTAATTTCACTATGTATGAATAGTAGAGGTTGAGAGGAATCCATCGATACCACTTTTGTGGTATTTCGTAACGCGGCGTTGTTCGGAAAATTTATAGTGGGTCCATGCCCTTTACTTAAATTATATATGTGGCCAGTAACTTTGAATATTTTCTGATATTTTGGCAATCTGCATTTTTGCATCTAAAAACAAACTTCAGAGGGTGTGCACCTTGTGCAACTGAAGAAGACATTGTCCTGGCATATGTGCATAACTCTTTCCATGATTGAAATGCACCAATATAATCACTATTATTGTAATCCAGGACTATAACTACTTTTTCTGAACAGTATATCTCATGCAATCCACCAAATTTATGGGTATCAACATTGCACAACTTTTGGTATTGTTGGATAAAGACGCAACCACACGTAGCGAAAAAACAAACCTTTGGGCATGACGTAACTTTAATTATGACGTAACCCATTAAAGCTCTTTTCTTCTGGAAACGAAAAATAACCGAGATATATTATTTTGAAAATAATTAAAAACGATTAACGGGAGAGATGATTCCACCGTCTTAACCCATTCACGCCGGGGCCATTCCGGCTTTGCACGGTCGCTATACCGAGGTTTTCGAACGCATCATCCGAACGCTTCGAGATTCTCGGGCGCTCACCCCGAGAGCCGGCCTTGGCCAGATATCTCGTCGGCGGCGTCTGACGCGAAAACCACGAAACGTGTCAGCACGTCATCCGGCTGGAAAATATCGGCTCTGCGCATGCGCCAACCTCCCCCGCGGAAATACAAAAAAGTATCGATAGACGGCAATACTGTCACGTGATAATAATAGCACCAATAGGGAAACAATAGGTCTAACCGACAAAATGATCGACCAATCACAGACAATTGACCATAGAGACTGGGTCTTTGCTTGAATTTCAAAATCAGTTTCGAGATGGCTACATCGTGTCCAAGACATAAGTACACTCCGTGGGAATTCATCAAGGGTTTTATAAAGATAACGCTGCATCACTGAAATTATTACGTGACCACGGTGCTCTGCCAATAGAAATGGAGTGCAAAAACTGTGAATTGATGGGAATGGCAGCCATATTCTAAGTCCCTAAGCGCGCCGTGTACATGACATGAACATGCCGCGATTCTTATTCTAGAAGCGCGGGTTCGCGGCAAAAGCGTGGCAAATGCGTGGAAAGTATTGGAACAATCGTGGAAACTCCGTGGCAAGGGGGTAGGCTTGTCACGATAGTTACACGAGTGAAAAAAATCATATTTTTACTGTACTTTTTCTTACCAATACTTAATATGAGCATACTACGTTTGAAAAGTAATACCTATATTGGTTATATTAGGCATCATTGTCCTAGACACGGATTACAAACTCTTTTAGGAAAACATGGATTCTCTGCTGATTTTGAGTTTGTTTACCTTTTGGCGGACTTTTCGAAGGAGAGTGAAGTTAAATGAATGGTAAAAGTAGTCAGGGACGTAAAATTAAAGCATATAATTATATGAAATATGTATACATTAAATCTATATGCATGATATATTAAAAATGCGCATATATGTACAGTATATACAAAGATAAAATAAGGAAGATCTGTTCATAAACACACGGTCCCTCACATCCCGTTTGTTTTGATCAAGGGTAGAGTGAATTACCAACAGCGCGTTCGTGAAATGGTTGTCAATTCTTTAACCCATTGCAGACGGAAATAAATTTGCTTGCCCAGCCTCCAGGATAGGTTTTATTTTAGAGAGAGACCGCTTGAAGCAATATAATTTGAAGCATCCCAATCTCTTTCAGTCATTCATTGCAAAACTAGAGCAGTTTTTGTGTTTTAATTTTTTGTGTGTTTTATTGAGTTTAGAGACTTATATGTGCCATATGGCAGGCTCTATCAGTGCTGCAGTTGACTAAAATTGAAGTATATTATCCATATTAGCTCATTATTTTCTTTATACTCAATGCGATAGAAGTATTACTGTTTTATGGGAGGACAAAAGGCAACTTTATTTTTTCGTATTTTTGTGCTGTCATGAACGAATACTTCTTTCTTCTTTCTTCTTTTATAGGGTTTTAGACTGCTCTACAGTCTATATTCCCTGGATTCTTTTCTGTGTTTTTTCTTGGTTATGTGATGTTCATTATCTTTGTTCTTTGGAGAAATATTTTAGTATGTCTGAGAATGTAATATTTCTTTGTTGTTGGTTGATTTCCTCCAGTGATTAGAAGTTCCACTGTCGGGTTAATGATTTTGATTTTTTTCAGTGCTTCTAGTAACTTAACTCTGCTTGAGTTGAACCTTGGGCAATGCAGAAATAAGTGTTCATCTGATTCTTCTTGGATGTTGCACCATCTGCAAAATGGATCAGTTTCAATTTTTATTCTGTTAAGATGTTGTTTTAGTTTTGTATGTTTTGTTTTTAGTCTGGTTAGACTTATATCTATTTTTCTATTTTTGGATCTTGTCCATGGTTGTGAGTTTGAGTTTTTTATGTAGTAATTTTTTGTACTTAATATTCTGTTCAGTTGTTTTTCCCAATTATTTTGAAATATTAACTTGGTTTCTTTTTTGATGTTTGATATGTCTTTAAGTTTGAGGGTGACGTGATGTTGTGTGCTTTTTTGGCTGCTAGATCTACTATTTCGTTTCCTTTTATGTTTTTGTGTGCGGGTATGTGTTGTATCTTTATAATGCTTTTATGTTTTGTTAGTGTAAGTATTAAGTTTTGTATATCAAATGTGATTCCTTTGTATTTCTTTGGTTTTGGGTTTGCTATCAATTGTATAGCTGATTTAGAGTCTGTAAGTATGACTGTTTTTGTTAATTTATTTTCAATTATGTATTTCAATCCTTGTCTTATTGCAAATAGTTCAGCTTCTATTATTTGAGTATGGTTTGGTAATTTCCATATAGTTGTGATATTTTTTTCAGCTATGTATATTGCTGCTGAGGTTGAGTTTTTTTCTTTAAGCATAGATCCATCTGTAAAAATCTTTTGATGATTTTTATATTTGCTTTTCTCTAGCATTAGGAATTGTTTTGAGATTATTTCTTTTGTTGTATCTTTGGACAGGTTATCCATGAAATGCGTTTCTGTTATTTGAAGAATGTCAAACCATGGGGGTAAAGGAGTTATATCAGGTATTACTTTTGTTGTGATGTATAGCTTTAGTTCTTTGCATGTCTCTATTGCACTATGGATCATATTTTTGGGGGTACTGTTTGGTTCGTATGTTTTTATCATTTTTATTGTTAGTTGTTTTAATGGACTATTGTTTTGTTTCTGTAAATTCTTTTGCATCTGAATGTATTCTTGTTCTTTTATATTTTGTTTTAATGGTAACATTTTCGTAATAGCTTGCAATGCTATTATCGGTGTTGACTTGAAGCAACCTGTAGCTATTCTGAGAGCTTCGTTTTGTATTGATTCTAATTTTTTTAGTTCTGTATTGTTTGTATTACCATAAATCATTAGCCCATAATCTATTTTTGGTTTAATGTATATCTTATAAAATTTTAACAAGTTTTCTCTACTCATTCCCCATGACAGCGAGGTCAGTTTTTTCATTATGCTTAGTCTATTTAGAGTGGTTAATTTTATATTTTTTATTTGTTTTCCCCATTTTAGTTTTGGACTATTAAAATTTAGTCCTAGTATATTATGATTGTTACTAAATTCAAGCTCTTCATTATCTATCTTTACTTTTGGAATGTTTCTTATTCTTTTATTAGTGAAACACATAAGTTTACTTTTCTTTATATTTATTTTTAGATCCCATATATTAGTCCATTCTTTTATATGTTTTATTGCTTGTTCGATATCTGTTGTGGCTTTCATTAGATCATGGTTTTCTGATATTAAGGTAATATCATCTGCGTAAATTACTTTTTTCGTGTTTTCTGGTATTTCTAGGTCTGACATGAGTATGTTAAAAAGTACAGGACTTAAAGGTGACCCTTGCGGTACTCCTTTTAGTATTTTTTCTTTTGAAGATTTATGTGCTCCTATTGATATTTGGAAAGTTCTGTTCGTTAGAAAATTATTTATCCATTTTAAAGGATTACCTATTATTCCTATTTTCGCTGCTTTTTTTATTATTGCTTCATGATTTGCTGAGTCAAAAGCTTTCTCTAAGTCGAGGCAAGCTACTAGAATAAATTTCTTTTCTTTTAGTGCTTTTGTTATTATTAGATTTATGATTTGTAATGCATCAATAGTTGATTTTCCTGGTCTAAAACCTGTTTGGTCTTTGTCTAGTTTATCATTGGTTTCTAGCCACCAGGTTATTCTATATGTAATCATGTTTTCTAGTAGTTTACCTATTGTGGAAATTCTGCTAATAAATCTATAAGAAGAAATTTCTGCTGGATTTTTTCCCGGTTTTATTATTGGATTGACTAAGACGTTTTTTAGTTCTTCGGGATATTCTCCTTTGGACCAAAGTTCATTCAAGTTTTTTAATATTTGTTCTAAAATATTGTCTGGGGCTCTTTTATAAAACTCATAAGGAATTTCATCTGGTCCATATGCTTTACCATTCTTGGAATTTTTTATTGCATTTTTTAATTCATATAAAGTGAATAATTTTCTTAACCCTTCTGTATCAGGTGATTTGAAAAGTCTGTTTGAATCTTTCTTTTCAAGTATTTTTTGGGGAACTTTACTGGTTATCTTTTTGAATTCTTGTTTGAACAGAATTAATTGATTATCTGTTTTTGTGATGGGTTGATTATTATATATTATTGGGTATTCAGTAGTGGAATTTTTACCTGATAATTTCTTTATGAAATTCCATATTTTTTTGGGAGGAGTTTTGAAATCTAGTTCATTACAAAATTTTTCCCATGCTTTTCTTTTTTCTTCTTCTAAGATTTGTTTGCTTCTAGCAAATAATCTTTTGTAATTAATTTGGTTTTCTATATTGGGTCTTTTCCTCCATCTGTTGAAAGCTTTATTTCTTTCTTTTATGATATTATGACAGGTCTCATTCCACCAAGGTTTGTTGGGTTTTTTCTTATAATTGCTATTGTCAAAATTAAAATAGTTTGATCCTATTGTTTTTAATTTATTTGTTATTTCTGTTATTGATTTAGTATTTTCTATATCTAGATTTTTGAGTGCCTCTATGTATTTTAACCATCCTTCTGTAGTAAAGTTCCATTTCTTTTCTCTCTTAAATGATTGCTTTTGTTGGATTTGGTCTTTTATGATTATAGGGAGGTGGTCGCTTCCTTGATTAATTCCAGGAATTATGGAAAGGTGACTGAGGTTAGGGGAACCTATGATTAGGTCTAAGGTTGATTCTTTGCTTGAATTCGGGTCAATTCTGGTAATTTGTCCTGGGGGAGTTAAAAGGATTAGGTTATTGTAAATTAAAAATTCAAATAGGTTTTGCCCCGATTTGTTAGTTATTTTTGTATTTTGGTTTTTGTTCCAGAGAGGATGATGGGCATTAAAATCTCCCATTATTAGTTTTGGATCATCTAGTTGATTTGAATAATATTCTATGTCTTGTTTTGATATATTGTTGCAAGGATTATATATTAAGAGAATATTCAACCATTTGTTATTATATGGGATTTTTATTCCAAGTGTTTCAATTTTGTTTTTAAGTCTGTCTCTTAAGTTAATATTTTTGTACTGTATATTTTTGTTTATACAAAAAGCTAACCCTCCTCCTGTTTTATCTTGTCTATCCTTTCTTATTATGTCATAGTTTTGGATTTTTAAGTTATCTTTTTCTTTCAACCATGTTTCGCATAATGCGATTAGTATTGGGTTTTCTTTATATATCAAGTAGTTTATTTCTGTTTTTTTGTTTAATATTGATCTTGGATTCCACAAAATTATATTATCCATTTAAATATTCTAATAAGTCCTTGATAAGTGGGGTTATTTCTGATATAGTTTCTGTAATGGTTGTTATTATTGATGTTTTGGCATTACATCTGTTCATAATGTTTGAAAAGACTTTTGTTATTTCTTTTATGAAGGTAATCCATGAAAATTCTTTGTCACGACTGTCTATGGCTGTTTTTTGTGATTTTCCACTCAATAATGGAGTTGGTAAAGTCCATGTAATTGGGGATTGATCCAGATTTTTATTTGCTAAATTCTGATTCTGGCTAATTTTCTGTTTTTGTTTGATTGGGGTTTGTTTAGGTGGGCTAATTAAATCTTCATAATTATCTGATTTGTTCTTCCTATTTTCTTTTTTCTTTTTGTCATTTTTTGGGGTTGTTTGACCTGGATTGATGCTTAGTTCTTGTGATAATGTTTGAGCGTATGTTGGTTTTGTGGTTTGTTGTGTTGGTTGTGAGTTGTTGGTAGTTATCTTGTTTATGTCATGTGTATCTCCTAATGTATTTTGTGGTTGAATAGTCTGTATGTTGTTTGATGTTGTAGTGTTAGGCTTCACTTTTTTATTTTGTGAGACGGGATTTAACTGTTGTAGAAGTTTTTTAACTTCGTAGTTATTGGGTGTTGTGTTTTTTTTGTTTATTTCTTGTGCCTGTATGTGTACTTTACATGTTAAATGTGCTGGGATGTGTTGTTCATCACAAAAGAAACAGTAAGGGTTATTTGTGCATTCTTTAAAATTGTGATCATATTGGCTACACTTACTACATCTGGTCCTATTTTTACATGTTAGTATGCCATGTCCAAACCTTAAGCATTTGAAACATTTGGGAATTGGGAAGATGTACTGCTGAACTGAGTATGAAGTATGTCCAATAATTACTTTTTGAGGGAGAATCCCTTGGAAAGTTATTCTTAAGGATTTTGAGGGGATCCATTTTTTTTCATTATTTTTGTCTTGATTTCTTTTGTTTATTCTGATTATTTCTGTGATTTTTGAGTCTTGTCCCCATAATGTTTTAATTTTTTTCTTTATCTCTTGCAGATCAATGTCAGTATCAACGGGGAATATTGTTCCATATTTACAACCAGAATTTATACATGAGGATGGTTGTTTGCAATTAACCTTCCAGTTTCCCAAGGTTTTAATTGCGTCAAGAGGTTGAAATTTTGATATGTTATTAACCTCAAACCTTATAGCTTTCCCAATCCCAAGTACTCTCAATGAGTTTTCAATGATGTATTTGTGGAATATAGATTGGTTTATTGCTTCAGTAAGTTTAATGGGATTATTAAAGTTTGAGGTTATTTGGTCATCGTTCATTTGTATTAACCCGTTCCCGACGGGGCCAATCCGGCTTAAATAGACCAAAATTCCGGGACTCTTGAATGCATAAGCCTAACGCGTCGGGATTCTCGGCCGCACTAGCCGCGAGCCAGCGCTGCGCGCTGGCTCCTCCCGCGCCCCGGGCTAGACAAAGTAACGCGTCCCCGTCGTGTAGCCCAAAAACCACTAGACGTGTTATCTTGTCATCCGTCGTTAACGGGTTAATATTACGTTTTCATTATCAGATACTTGCGTTTCGATGTCCAAAGGTTCCCTTGCTGCTTGTTGTTGGCGATCTGTTGTTTTTCTTCCGGCTTGGTCAAGTGGCGGGAATTTTGAGTAGTCGAAACGCGGTTGTTTTGAAATTGGATTTTCACCGTTTTCTAAACTGTTTTTTCTTCTTCTATGATTTTGTAATTCTTGATCCATTTCTTCATCTTTTTCAGGATCCTCTCCTGAGTCTGTAATGTTTGTTGCCATTTGTACGGCTTGAGTCTACTTTTCCTTATGATTTTCCGAGCACTGTTTACACGTCTGTGTCTAATGCGCGAGTCAAACCCCTTGGGACGACCATGAACGAATACGAAACATATAACCACCTACAATAAAGATAACAAGAAGAGGTAGGGAAGAGGAATGAAACCTGTGCTTGTGACTGTGAGTGCCACAGTGAAAGGCATCCATATTGGCACAGGAGCACATTTTAGACACTGGGTATGGATTGAGTCATCTTCCTCTTCCCGTTCTGCCTGCACATCTTTCATCGGCGGTACTTTAGAGCAAGGGTTCATCAACTTTGTGTGTGCCATCGCTCTATAGAGACAGTGCTTGCTAGAGACCGTGGATGGGTGCCATTCAAGGCTCTCTCACCTGCTGGTGCTAGGAAAAAGTGGTGCCATCTAGGTTTTGGACGTTAAGCTTGCACGATATTACGGTAATTATAGTAATTAGGACTGCAGTAGCCATCATCACTCATTCCTTTTTCATAGCAAAATAAAATAGCACAGTGAGCCAAAATCCCCGAACGTCGTGTACGTCATGACGCCCGTCGTCAGGCCAAAGCTCCCACGTCATGTATGTCATGACACCCGTACGCAATGGGTTAACTAGGAACAAGTACAACGACTGATTCATACCAAAATTGAATTATCTTATGTTAGTGCTACCTATGATTGTAGTTTCTCTTATGAATTTGTCGTGTGGACAGTGCCATTCATCCGAAACATGTTAATAAGTGGGTTGGCTTTGGAACGGTTGGTAAACCTGAAGCAGTTGACGCAAACGTGCCGCGCTTTTGCGTCCTAGATTACCGCATTCGTTACATGAACACGACATGGACATAACATGAACATGACATGGCCACGACACGCAGAAAACGTTATAGAATACGGCTGATAGTCTTCTTCAGTTGCACAAGTTGGTGCACACCCTCTGAAGTTTGTTTTTAGATGCAAAAATGCAGATTGCCAAAATATCAGAAAATATTCAAAGTTACTGGCCACATATATAATTTAAGTAAAGGGCATGGACCCACTATATTTGTGAGGGCTTTTCTCCAGGCCCTGTCTTTGCTTTCTTCTTTTTCTTTCTTTCTTCTTTTATAGGGTTTTAGACTATGTAGAAGTCTATATTCCCTGGATCTTTTTTCTTCTCTTCTTCTTCTTTCTTCTTTTAGAGGGTTTTAGACTATATGTAGTCTATATTCCCTGATTCTATTTCTTCTTCACTTCTTTCTTCTTTCAATTTTTTTTTTTTTCACTATCTTTTATATGATGTCTATTATTTTTGTTCTCCTTAGGAAGATTTTTGTATGTCTGAGTATGTAGTACTTATTTTCAGAGGGTTGATTTCCACCTGTAATAAGGAGATTTGTTGTTAGGGTGTTGATTTTTAATTTTTTGAGGGCTTCTTTTAGTTTAGTTCTGTGCGAGTGATGTCTTGGGCAATATAATAATAAGTGTTCTCTATTTTCTACTTGGGTGTTACACCATCTGCAGTTTGAATTATCTACCATATTAAGTTTGTGCAGGTGTTGATTTAGTCTTGTGTGGTTAGTCTTCATTCTTGTTATACATACATCTAGTTTTCTGTCTTTTGATCTTGTCCATGGTTCTGGTTTGTTGTCTTTTATGTAGTTGTTTTTTGTTTCTAGGATTGATGGAATGTAGTGTTCCCAGTTTTCTATTATTTTTTTTCTTATTTCTTTTATCATTGTTTTTGTGTCCTGAGGTATGGTTATGGGGTTTGGGATGTCATGTGCTTTTTTGGCAGCTTGGTCTGCTATCTCATTTCCTTTTATATTTTTATGTGAAGGTATCCATTGAAATATTATGTTTTGATCTCTTTGTGTAATTTGTAGGATTAAATTTTGTATCTTATATATTGTGTTTTTATAGTGTTGTGGTTTACTGTTTTTTATTAGATGCAAAGCAGCTTTTGAGTCTGTTAAAATTACTGAATTTGATAAATTATTGTTTTGGATGTATTGTAAACTTTTTTCTAATGCATAAAGTTCTGCTTCTGTAATTTCTGTGTTAGGTGGGAGTTTCCAAATTGTTGATATTTTTTTGTTTTCTATGTATATGGCTGCTGTTGTGGAGTTTGTTTCTGTTATTTTTGATCCATCTGTGTATATTTGGTTATAGTTTTGGTATTCTGTATTTATGAGTGATTGAAAATGTATTTGTATTATTTGATGTGGGTAATTTTTGGTGTTTGTGTTCATGAATTCTGTCCTTACCATGTTTGTAAAGTCATACCATGGGGGGATTGGAGTGATATTAGGGGTTGTACTAATTTGTAATTTGATTTTAATTTCATCACAAGTATTTAGTACTCTGTGGAGAAGTAGTTTTTTGTCTTTGGTTGGATTATAGTTTTCTATATTTTTTATGGTCATTTGTTTTAATGGAGTATTTGCTGTTTTTCCCAGTATTTTCATCATTTGTTGACATTCTATAATTTTAATTCTTTGTTTTAAAGGTAAGGTGTTTGTTAATGTTTGTAATGATATTATCGGGGTTGATTTAAAACAGCCTGTTGCAATTCTTAGTGCTTCGTTTTGAATTGTTTCTAGCTTTTTTAATTCTGTATTATTTGCTGATCCATATATAGTTATTCCATAGGCTATGTTTGGTTTTATGTAAATTCTAAAGAAATTTATCAGAGTTTCCCTGTTGGCTCCCCAAGAAGTGGATCCTAACTTTTTCATTATGTTGATTTTTGACATTATTATAATTTTTAATTTTTCTATATGTTTATTCCAATTTAATCTGGGAGCATCAAATTTTATTCCTAATATTTCATGACTTGTGGTGAAGGTTAGTTCTTCATTATCTATCTTTATGTTTGGTATGTTTCTTATTTTATTATTGGTGAAACACATTATTTTGCTTTTGTTTATATTGATTTTTAAGTCCCATTTGTCTGTCCATTCTTTTATCTTTTTGATACCATTTTCTAAATTTTGTATTGCTTTTCTATAATCTTGATCGGTTGATATGATTGTGAGGTCATCTGCATAGATGATTTTATGAACCTTGGGTGGCAGTTGTACGTCTGACATAAGTATATTAAAAAGGATAGGGCTAATGGGGGAACCTTGGGGTACCCCGCATGTAATGTTACCTGATGAGGTTTTTTCGTTTCCAATTGATATTTTGTATGATCTGCCTTTTAAAAAGTTTTGTATCCATTTGAGAAAGGAACCTGTTATTCCCATGTTTTTTGTCTTTATTAGTATTGCATCGTGGTTTGCTGAATCAAAAGCTTTCTCTAGATCTAGACATGCCACTAGTGCATATTTCTTTTCTTTTTTGGCTTGATTTATGTGTAGTTCTATTATTTGTAGTGCGTCTATTGTTGTTTTATTGGGTCTAAATCCGCTTTGGTCTTTGTCTAGTTTTTCATGTGTTTCTGTCCACCATATTAATCTTTTTGTGATGATGTTTTCAAAAATTTTCCCCATGCATGACAGTCTGCTTATAAATCTATATGATTTTAGTTCTTTTGGATCTTTCCTCGGTTTTAGTATGGGGTTTATAAGTGCAGTTTTGAATTCGGCTGGGAATTGTCCTGAGTTCCAGTAATTATTAAGATTTTTTAGGATTTGTTTTAATATGTTATTAGGTGCTTTTTTGTAAAATTCGTATGGGATTTCATCAGGACCATATGCTTTCCCATTTTTAGTTTCTTTTATTGTTTTTGTTAGTTCATTCATGGTTATTGCTCTATTTAGATCTGTTGATTCAGAATTGTTCAAAATATCTTCTTTTTCTTTTCTAGTTATTAGCTGTTTAGTATTTTTATTTGAGGTTTTTTCAAATTCACTTTTGAATAGGTTTAACTTTGCATTTGTATCTGAAATTGGTAAATCATGATGGATTAATGGGTAATCTTTTATTGTTGTTTTCCCCATTATTTTCTTTATAAAGTACCAAATTTTTTTGGTTGGGGTTCTGAAATCTAGTGTTTCACAATATTTTTTCCATGACTGTCTTTTTTGATCTTCAATTATTTTTCTAGCTTCTACTGCTAATCTTTTATATTCTGATTTATTTTTGGTATTTGGTCTTTTTCTCCATAAATTATAGGCCTTGTTCCTTTTTTTTATTATTTTGTTACAAGTCTTATTCCACCAGGGTTTGTTTGGTTTTTGTTTTGTTTTTATTACGTTACTAAATTCAAAGTATTTTTCACCAGTCTTCTTGATTACTTCTAATATTTCTTTTAAAGTTGTCAAGTTTTTATCTTCAACTGCATTTAGTTCTGTTTTGTATTTTTCCCAGCCGGTATCGTTAAAAAAACATCTCTTTTCATTTATACTTATATTATTTCTGGTGGTATCGTCTTTAATGATTATTGGTAAATGGTCACTTCCTAGATTTGGACCTGTTTCAATTAATAGATGGCTTAGCTGAGGTGAACCTATAGCAAGATCTATTGTAAATTCTTTGTTAGATCTAGGATCTATTCTTGTTGTTAGACCTGGTGGAGTCAAAGTGATTAAGTTTTTTCTTGAAATAAATTCTGCTAGATTTCTGCCTGTTTGGTTTATTTGTCTTAGATCTAATTTGGGGTCCCATAGAGGATGATGAGCATTGAAGTCACCTATCAGTAATTTTGGATTATTTATTTGTTCTTCATAAAATTCAAATATTTTTTGTTCTATTTTGTTACATGGGTTATATATCAGCAATATATTTAGCCATATATTTTTGTGACTGATTTTTATTCCTAAAGTTTCTATTTTGTCATGATAATTGTCTCTTATGTTTAGGATTTTGAATTGTATGTTGTTTCTGATACATAATGCTAACCCCCCACCTATCTGATTTTGTCTATCTTATCTTATAATTTCAAAGTTTTGTAAATCAAATTTATCTTTGTCTTTTAACCATGTTTCACTAATAGCTATTAAGCTTGGATCTTCTTTAAAAATAAGGTAGTTCAAGTCTGTCTTTTTGTTTAGGATTGACCTTGCATTCCAAAAAATTATTTTATTCATTATTTGCACATAAATTACTTATTACGGTCATTATTTCAAATATGGCTTCTGAAATTATTGTTAATATTGATGTTCCTTGTTTGAATTTGTTTACTATATTTGATATTATTTTTATTATATTTTTTATGATTCCTAACCATGAATTATTTGATTCTGCATTATCTTTGGTTGTTTCGGGTTCTTTATCTTTAGTTAATGGTGTGGGGAGGGACCATGTTATTGGAGATTTGTTTATGTCTATTGTTGTTGTGGGAGTATGTTTGTGTGTGTTTCTTTGTTGATTTGGTGATTCTCTGAGATTTTCTTGTACTGTATCTTTAGTTTGTTTTGGGGATATTTTTTGGTGCTGATATTGTGTTTTTTGTCTGACTGGAGTTTTTTGCCCTGGTGTTATGCTATGGGCCTGAGTGACTGCTTCCGCAAATGTTTGAGTCTTAGTTAGAATTTCTGGTGTAGTTTCTTGTGAGTTTATAGTTGTGGGTTGTGTGTTGTTATTTTGTGTGGGGTTGCTTTTTTTTTCTTTTCTGTTAAGGTTTATTGCCTGTTCTTGTTTGGAGATGGGTTTAATTTGTTGTAATTTTAATTTGACTTCAAAGTTGTTTGGAGTTAGATTGTGTCTGTTTATATCTTGTGCTTTTTGGTGTGCTTTGCAATTTATATCTTTTGGAGAATGATGCTCTTCACAAAAAAAACAAAAAGGGTTATTTGTGCAGTCTCTATAATTATGATTAAACTCGCTGCAGTTACTACATCGTTTTCTATTTTTACACGTTAATTGTCCATGACCATATCTCAGACAGTTTGTGCATCTGGGTATTGGGAAAGTATATTGTTGTACGTTGTATGATGTATGACCTATTGCTACTCTTTCTGGGAGTGAGCCTTTGAAAGTGATCCTTATTGATTTTGTAGGGATCATTTTTTGGGGGCTTTCTATATCTCTGTTAAGTTTATTTAGTCTAATGATTTCTAGGACTTCAGAGTTTGTTCCCCATATTGCTTTAATTTTGTCTTTTATTATTTCAATTGGAATTTCAGGGTCAATTGGGAATATCGTCCCATATGAACAACCCGTGAATTTGCTAGATGCAGGTTGCTTGCACTGAACTTCCCAGTTACCCAGATGCTCAATTTTGTTCAATTGTTCAATTTTTGTTATATCATCAACCTCAAATCTTATGGCTCTACCTTTGCCAAGGACTCTTAATGTATCTTCTTTAATATATTTTTGAAAAACAGATTTATTGATGGCGTCTGTTAAAGTTATTGGGTTGTTGAAATTTGAGGTAGATGACTCGTCTTTGATCTGAATAAGTACTACATTATTTTGATCTACTTGCATGTTTGTTGATGGGTTGGGTTTGTTGGTTCGTTGTTTTGAAACTTTTGTCCATTCGGTTTCGTCAGTTCGTGATCTTTTGGGATTGGGGTCTTCTTCAGAGTCACCGGTGATCACGTTTTTGCGTCCTTTGTTTTGTTGGTCTGTGTCCATATAAATTTGTGTGCCAGGTATTTCACCTGGATCTGGGTTTAGATCACTGTCCATTTAATTATTTCCCACTTTATTTCGATGGAGAATAATTGAATTCACTAGAGTGTAAAAATAGGTCTTCACTCTGTGACGTTCAAGCTTGGAAAAAAAAAATCATCTTTTTTCTTGTTTCTTCTTGCTTCTTATATCATATCTATAATTTTTGACCTTTGTAGGAAGATCTTTGTATGTCTCAAGATGTAGTACTTCTTTGAAGGAGGTTGGTCAGCACCTGTAATTAACATATTCATGTTAGGATTGTGTATTTTTGCTTTTATTAGTGCTTGGAATAATTTAGTTCTATATGAATGGAATCTTGGACATTGTAGTGTTAGATGTTCGATGTTTTCTTCTTGATTGTTACACCATCTGCATTTTGGGTCCTCTTCTAATTTTAATTTGTATAAATGTTGTTTCAATTTTGTGTGTTTTGTACTTATTCTTGTTATACATACATCTATTTTCCTATTTTTGATCTTGCCCATGGATGTGGTTGATTATCCTTGATATAGTAATCCTTTGTTTCTAGAATTGTTTTTAGGATTGTTTTCCAGTTTTCTTTATTTTTTAGTTTTATTTCTTTTATTTTGTTTTTTGAGTCTATGTTCATGGTTGTGGCATTTTGTATTTCATGTGCTTTTTTTGCTGCTTTATCTGCTATTTTGTTCCCTCTAATGTTTTTATGTGAAGGAATCCACTGGATTTTTATTGTTTGTGTGTTTGTTATCATTGCAGTTATTGATTTTTGAATTTCATATGTTATCTGTTTATAACATTTTGGTCTGGGATTTCCTATAACATTTATGGCCGCCAGTGAGTCTGTTAAAATTACTGTTTTTTGTAGTTTGTTATTGTTTATATAATTAATTGCTTGTTTAATGGCATATAATTCTGCCTCTATGATTTGTGTACTCTGCGGTAATTTCCATATTGTTGTTATGTTTTTCTCTTGTATGTAGATTGCTGCTGAGACAGAGGTTGGATTATTTATTTTTGACCCATCTGTATATATCTTTTGATATTCTTTGTATGTTGTATTTTCCATTAAATAGAAATGCTGTTTAATCATTTGTTCTGGAATGTTTTTCCCCATATTTTCTATAAATGTTGTTTTTAAATACTCTGACATATCATACCATGGTGGAATTGGAGTTATATTTGGTAATGTATTGATTTTCATTTCTATTTCTAATTTTCTACATGTTTCAATTACCCTTTGAATTAAAGTTTTCCTTTTATTTGTTTGATTATAGTTTTTTATATTTTCTTTGGTCAATTCTTTAATTGGCATTCCATCTAGTTTTTCTAAATTCTTTATTATCTGCATACATTCTATCTCTTTTATTCTTTCTGTTACTGGTATTTGATTTGTTATTGCTTGTAGTGCTATTATAGGTGTTGATCTAAAACATCCTGTTGCTATTCTCATTGCACTGTTTTGTATTATGTTTAACTTTTTTATTTCTTGTTGTTTTGCAGCCCCATATATAGAAATTCCATATTCTATTATTGGTTTTATATATATTTCATAGAATTTTAATAAAGTTTCTCTATTTGCTCCCCATTTCAGAGATGATAGTTTTTTCATTATGTTTATTCTTTCAATTGATTTTGATTTTACTAAATCTATGTGTTTTTTCCAATTCAACTTTGGACTATCAAAGATTACTCCCAATATTCTGTGTTGCGTGGTGAATATTAGTTCTTCATTTCCTATTTTTATTTTGGGGATTATTCTTATTTTCTTGTTTGTAAAGCACATTATCTTACTTTTTGTTAAATTCATTTTTAGATCCCATTTATTTGTCCACTCGTTTAGTGTTTTTAATCCATTTTCTAATATATTTGATGCTTCTATTATATCTTTGTTTATTGTTATCAAAGTGACATCATCTGCGTATATAATTTTGTATACTGTATTTGGTAATTTTATATCAGACATTAGTATGTTAAATAATGTTGGGCTTAATGGTGAACCTTGTGGTACTCCAGTTGTTATTTTACCCAGTTCTGTTGTTTTTCCTTCTATTTTTATTTGAAATCTTCTTTCTTTTAAAAACCCTTCTATCCATCTTAATATTTTTCCTTTTATACCTATTTTTTCCATCTTAATTAGTAGTGCTTCATAATTTACTGAGTCGAAAGCTTTCTCCAAGTCTAAACAAGCTATTAGGCCATATTTTTTTTGTTCTATTGCTTGACTGATCTTCAAATCTATAATCTGGATAGCATCTAAAGCTGTTCTGTTTGGTCTAAATCCTACTAGATCTTCATCCAATTTTTTATTTGTTTCTAGCCACCAATTTAATCTTTTATTTACTATATTTTCAAATATTTTCCCCATACAGGACGTTCTGCTAATATATCTGTATGATTCTATATTTCTTGAATCTTTTCCTGGTTTGTTTATCGGATTTATTATCGCATTTTTAAATATGTTTGGGTATTCCCCTTTTGACCAGTAGATATTGAATATCTTTAATATTGTTCTTAGGATGTTGTCTGGGACATTTTTATAGAATTCATAATTTATTTCATCTGGCCCATATGCTTTTCCATTTTTTGTATTCATTATTGTTGTTTTCAATTCTCTTAATGTTATTTCTTTACATAAATCATCATCATCTTGGGTGTTTAGAAGTTGTTCTTTTTCTAATTCTGTTAACAATTTCTTTTTTTTCTTGTTAGTTACTTTTTCATATTCTTCTTTAAAAAGTTCTAATTTTTTATCATTGTCTGTAATTGGAATGTTATTATCTACTATGGGGTAACAACTTGATGTTATCTTGCCTATCTGTTTTTTAATAAAATTCCAAACTCTTTTTGTTGGGGTGTTAAAATTTATTTGTTCACAAAATTTCCCCCATGATTCCCTCTTCTGTTTTTCTATCACTTGTCTTGCTTTTGTTCTTACTTCTTTGTAATCCATTTGGTTTTTTTGTGAGGGCCTTTTTCTCCATCTATTATATGCTTTATTCCTTTTTTTAATTATTTCATCACATTCTTGATTCCACCATGGTTTATTTGGTTTTTGGTTATGTTTCCTCTCTTCAAATTTAAAGTGCTTTTTTCCTATTTCTTTTAGTAGATCTATTAGTTCATTTAATGTATTTATTTTGTCTGTGTCCACATTTTTTAATTCTTCTTGATATTTCAACCATCCATTATCATTGAATTGCCATTTCTTTTCTGTTAGCTTAGGTTGATTTTGATAATCTATTTCTTCTATGATTATCGGGAAATGGTCACTTCCTAAGTGAGGACCTACGTTTATTTCTATGTGGTTTATAGTTGGTGAACCTATTATCAAGTCTATTGTCGTTTCTTTACTGGTTTTTGGATCTACTCTTGTTATCTGTCCTGCTGGCGTCATCATTATTAAATTATTTTCATTTATCAAATCGTATATGCTTTTTCCTGTTTTGTTACTTATATTTATTTTTGGGTTCCAACTAGGATGATGTGCATTAAAATCTCCTATTAACATTTTAGGTTCTTCTACTTGATCTGTGTAGTATTGAATTTCTTCTTTATCTATATTATTGCAAGGATTATAAAATAATAATATGTTGATCCATCTGTTCTCATATTTTGTTTTAATTCCTAATACTTCTATCTTATCTTTATATCTATCTCTCAAATTAATCTTTTGAAATTGTACATTTGATTTTATTCCAAAAATTAATCCCCCTCCCATTTGATTTTCTCTATCCTTTCTTATTATTTCATATTCATTTACTTTAAATTGATCTTTGTTCTTTAACCATGATTCGCATAATGCAAATATATCTGGTTTTTCTTTGTTTATTATATATTTTAGATCACTTATCTTGTTTAGTATTGATCTTGGATTCCACAGTATAATCTTATTCATTTGTTATTTGTTTAAAAAGTTTTGAAGCATCTTTGATTGTTTCTGTAATTGTTTCTAATATTGAGTTTTCAGAGTTTAGATTGTTTATCAGTTTTATGATTGCTTTGAATATACTTTTTAACAAAGTTAACCATTTTGGGTTTTCTTCTTCTTCTTTTGATTCTTCTTTTGATTCTTCTTCTTTTTGTGTTTGTTTTAATGGTGTTGGTAGTGTCCACGTTATTGGTGAACTTTCTATATGATCAATTCTTTTATTTTGTTCTTTGTTGTTTCTTTCTTTTATTTGTTCTCTTTGATTATCTTTTGTTAAGTTTTTTATTGCACTTGGTGAATTTGATTTATTTGAGTTTTGCCTTTGCTTTTTTGTTTTTTCTGGTGTTTTCTGCCCTGGTGTTATTTTGTTTGTTTGAGTTACGATTTCTGCATATGTTTGTGTTTTATTTAACTCTGTTGATGTTGTTTCATTTATGTTGTCTTGTGTTTGATTGGATGTTTCCCTGTTTATTGTGTCCTTGTTTCTATTTGTTGTCTTTTCTTGTTTTGTGTTAGGTTTCAGTTGATGTAGTTGTGTTTTTATGTCTATATTGTTTGGTGTTATATTATTCTTGTTTATATCTTGTGCTTTTTTGTGCATTTTGCAAGAAATGTCTACTGGTGAATGTGGTTCTTCAC
>NW_028234423.1:29291949-29294449 GCF_977035675.1 Penaeus japonicus | reverse complement strand
TAATCATTAATTTTAGTAGTAATAGTGATGGTAACACTACTTGTTTTTACAGGTTGGGCAGAAGCATGAAGGGACTCTTGGGTTTACAATGTCTGTGTTAAGCCGAGCTTCAACACATGTCTGGTTTGAACGCACAGATGCAAAAGACAGATCTTTTGTAAAAAAGAGGTCAGTGATTTTATGTGTCTGGAGCTTTCTTTTTTCTTTATTGCTATTTTTATAATAGTAACAGGTGTAGGTTTAAGTGCCTTGTACTGTGTTGCTGTTTATATGTAATGTGTTTTTTCCTTTTGTATAAGTTATAGGGGCAAGATGTTTTACTGGTCCTGGCATTAGAACTTTTAGTCTGCATAATATTTTTTCTTATTCCTATTCATTTATTTTTTCTTCTTTTCTTTTCTATCATTATCATGTCTTCCCAGTCCCTCCTTTTTGCAGACTGCAAGAACATGCTCGTGATCCCAATCTGCCCCCCATTCTCATCTTCCCAGAGGGTGTATGTGTTAACAACACCTCAGTTATGCAGTTTAAGAAAGGAGCCTTTGAGGTCAGTGAACTGTTTAGAATTATTAAATGGTATAATAATTTTGAAAAATTAAATCATAAAGAATGTTATTCCATAGATTTTAACGTTTATTCAGCATACATGCACATGGAACCATTCACTTCAAAAGTTTCATTTTTATACTCCTATTTTCAGGCTAACTCTGTAATATATCCCATTGCCATCCGTTTTGATCCACGGTTTGGGGACGCCTTCTGGTGGCAAGACAATTTTTTCCACTTCATACTGTATATGTTGACATCTTGGGCAATAGTCTGCAATGTGTGGTATCTTCCTCCCATGGTGAGGATTCCAGGCGAGTCTGCAATTGCTTTTGCTGACAGGTAAGCCACATCCACTTAATTACCCTTTTCTGGTGTTGAGTTTCTATAAGTTACTTATGACTTCACAGTAAAATGTGCTCTATTTTCTTTAGCAGAGAAATAAAGTAATAAAGACAGCACTCTTTTTGTACAAAAAAAAAAAAAAAAATCATTGATTTCCTAGGCTCACTTGAATGAGGGAGTATTTTCAGTAGTGCACAACACAGTTGATTTCTTTATGCATTACAGCAAAAGGTATGAATGAGACTAAATATATTTGCAGTCCAAGAGATGTATTTGATATGTTTCAAATTACATCATCAGAAATACATGATGATACATCCTCTTGTGCTGTTAAGTAATTCAGTCTCATTCATACCTTTTTCTGCATTTGATGTACATTTTTCTTAATTTTCTTAGGGTAAAAGCCAAAATTGCCCATCAAGGTGGAATGATAGACCTTACTTGGGATGGCTTCCTGAAGAAAAAACCAGTAAAGGAGGAGTGGAAGAAGAGACAACAAGAGGAATTTGCAAAGCACCTCATGGCCCAAGATGGTACATATATCAGTGAATGTGATAAAGAAGAGGAAGAATAGTAAAGTCCTTTCCATGGCCATTGACTACAGGATCCTGCCTTCTTAGAAACTAGATTCTCAGGATTTTTTTGAGTCCATTTACTGAAACACATGACTCCTTTAAGATGTGTGACTTAACAAAGAAGTTAGTGTTTTAAAAGAGGACAACTGCACACGGGCTTCCAGAAGTAGGACAATTCTGATGTTCCTGTGAAAAGTTATTCTGATTTTCAATTACAGACACCATTAGTGCCTCCCAGACTATAATCATATCTTTGGGATACAAGAATGGATGACATAATTGGATTTTACCTTTAATATTTCATAGAATTCATTTTCATATCTATTTTGAATGAAGACAATATACATAAATATAATCTTCCGAATTATTATTGTCATTATCATCATTGTATGTACTTTGATATTGATATCGTCAACATTTTTGTTATTGCTCTAATCACAATCCATTATATGTCGTGATGATGCTACTACTACCACGATCTTTACCACTACTATTGCACTAATTTCCAATATGGTTAATATACTATGAATTGTCCCCTTTCCAGTTCATGCTCCTCTGGCATCTGCTGCGAGGGATGGAACTTCCTTTGTATTGAGTTATCAGTTGGTGAATTACATCAGTATTTATTTTGGATAAAGCAAATCATTCTAGTTTCACAGTTGGACACTAGCATTTTATGTGTCATTTTCTTGGCATGTCAAGATTCAAAGAAAGTAAAATAAAAGTGCGTTTCGTGCCACATTGTAATTTATCAGATTCTTCACTATGTGGAAGTGTAGGTTGGCTGGAGCATTGCATCTGGAATCACTTTGTGCGTCAAAGAAAACAAGTTTTTGCGTTGTCTTACGGTACAGGCGTTTTTAGTGTGTTGTATTATTATATGTATGGAACAAGTGTGTTTTAGTACTATGCGTCGAAAAGTACTACCATACATGCAAAGATATGCAATGAACCCATAGGTCAATATGATACAACTCAAATGGAAGATTACTAAACAAGAGAAAGAGTTCAAATATATCCATCAAAACAAATAA
>NW_028234423.1:29271949-29286949 GCF_977035675.1 Penaeus japonicus | reverse complement strand
GTCGAAAAAGATGTTATAGCACTGTTTTTTTAGTGTTATTCTATTGAACTTTTTCCATATTCTTTACTCCTATGTTGTAATACCAATGGGAAGTGGAAGCATTCTTCTAGTGAGGTAACAAACATAGTTTTTTTTTTTCAATTTTTTTTTTCTTCCTAAACGAAAAGAAAGAGAATATGAACAACCATACATGTGCATACAAGTGAATGCAAGTAACAGCAATGTTTTTCAAGTGTCATTTTCTTTTAGTGGGGCAACAAAAAGATGTTAGGGTCTACCGGGGTAAAATGGGTAGCCGGGGTAAAATGGGTAATTCTACCATTTTGGATAATTAACGTCCCATGGCCTCTCTTTCATCACTAATTTATGCAAGTTCTGTCAAGTAGCATAGATACTACCTAACAACACCAACATTAGTTTGTTTTGGTTGCGAAGAGGTACGAGAGGACGAATCAACTGTGTTATCAACTACAACGAAAATTTGCTGTGTAAAAGTTATTTTAAGATTTAAGAAGAACAATATCAGGTAAGGAAATTTATTCCTTTTTCACAGTTTATTTATAACATAACTTGAAAATACATACGCACAATTTGTTGCTCTGTCTACCATGCACAAAACTATTAGCATTTTTATCTTCTGGGGTAAAATGGGTAATCGCCGCCATTTTCATTTTAGGCCTAAATTAGATTACCACCAAAATGCCAAGGACTTATGTAAAGAAGCGAGAAAAGATGTATGACGAGGAAATGTTGAGAGAAGCTATACGTAAAGTGGAAGAAGGCAATGCTGTTCACAAAATTGGAAAGGAGCTTGGTATTCCAACTGAAACACTGAGAAGATGGGTGGTGAAAAAAGATGCAGTTTCAAAGTTTGGCAGCGGAAGATCGGCAGTGTTGACAAGAGAGGAAGAAGAATTGCTTGTTGTTGGTTTAGAGCAGTGTGCAAGAACTGGTTGGCCTTGCGACAGATCTGATATAAGGACTATTGTCAAGACATATCTTGATACATTAGGGAAGGAGACACGCTTTAAAGAAAACATTTCTGGGGAAGATTGGCTCATTTCATTTAGCAAGCGATGGAAGCATAGGCTGACCACAAGAAAGCCAGAAATATTAACAAAAGGCAGAGCAGAGGGCCTGACAAGTCAGGTTGTTGATTCCTGTGATCAATGCAATAAATGGACTTGTGTCATATGCTTACCAGAGAATTTTGATATAGTTGAAATTTTTTTTTGTAAAAACTGTACAGAATAGCATCTGAGCATAAATAAGTAAACAAACAACTTCCACTATTCTTTTCTGTTGTTTTCTGTCATTTAAGGGGCTGCATTCTGATAAAATTTATGTTTATAATGAGTTACCCATTTTACCCCGGCGCTGGGGTAAAATGGGTAACAAAAATACCTTGGACTTTTATTGTTATGCATAGTCCCATGGGGAACAACATAAGAAACTTATATGATTTTCTTGTAGTGCATGTATCTAATGTTATTCCTGCCAAATTTCATGTCACTGCTGCTTTTTTTTGCAAAGTTATGGCTTATCAAAAATAAAAAATGCCTCAAAATTACCCATTTTACCCCGGTAGACCCTATATAATTTTTTTTTTTTTTTTTTTTTTTTTTATTCCTCGGCCAATTACAATTGATTTTACGATAGCCTTTCGACTCAGATCATCATATTCAACAAATCAGAAACAGAAATCACCATGCCGTAATCAAGATTACGTATGTACCTGAGACGTCATTCATATTACGTTATATCCCATTTTCTACTATTTAGAAGGATAAACTAAAGTAGCTAAGACAAATCAAGTATGAAAATCGAATTGTACTAAGAATAATCTATCATTCTAATGCGGACGTTTCAGCACGTCGCTACTGGCCTCCCGGCGCGCGGGCCGAAAATGTAGCACGTGCCAGGACGTCACCCGGGTCCGGGGCTTTTTTCGACCACGTGTCAGCACGTCAACCGGCGCGAATGGGTTAAAAGAGGACAACTGCACACGGGCTTCCAGAAGTAGGACAATTCTGATGTTCCTCGCGAATGGGTTAACAGGTTGTCTTGACAGAACGTCACTTGGCATGATAAAGCGTGAAGCGAGGGGAGATGGAGTGAAAGCATTGACATTGCTACGAAAACACTACCTAAGAGAAACACAACACAGATTGTTTGCTCTATGGAGATCATTCATAAACAAAAGAATGGATGATGACAGTGTTACAGCATATCTTACGTCTATAGATGAGACAGTAGCTGCTCTCAGGGAAATAGATGAACACATTTCTGATGGTCTTATAGTAGTACGAACACTGGATGGACTTCCAAAGTACGAAAATTTTGTTGATGTAGCTAGCCAGCGTAATCCTCCATACCAGTACAGTGAATTAAAGATAGCATTGTTAAGTCAAGAGGATCGTCTGAAGGATACTTCTAGCACAGAGAGTATCATGAATGTCAACAACAGCAGCACAGTGAAACAGAAGAAATGTTTCAAGTGTGGTGAACCAGGCCATTTTGCATCAAAATGCAGCAAAGGAGGTAAGTTCCAGAGAGTGAACAATCCTCAAAATACTAGAAAGTGGTGTAACTTTCATAAATCTAGAACTCACAGTAACAGTGAATGTAGAGTGAAGAATCCTAAGAAGAGTAGTAATTCAGTAAACTCAGCAAATGACACAAGTGAAGAACAAAATCAAGAGTTTTCTTTTCATGTAACACACTCATCAAGGTTTTGTACAGTTGAGACCAACAATGAGCTGTATGATTGTAGAAAACAGAATGTAGCTAACTTAGAAGAAGAAGGCTTCTTAATGATTGACAGTGGCTGCACTTCACATATTGAGAAAACAACCAAAGTTTGTGAGATTTCAAGAATCCTTTGATCCACAAAACCATTACATAGAGCTGGCAGACGGCCAAAGACAACAAGGAACAGTGAAAGGAGTCGGTGATGTGAAAGACTTCATACAGGATCAAGACGGAAACTCACGAAGTATTCTACTTAAAGATGCATTATACATACCAGGATTCAAACAAGATATCATGTCAGTTTGGAAGGCTATCAAGAGTGGACATACTGTTACTTTCTCACCTGAAGGCAGTACTCTAACTACCAAGGATGGCACGATATTCGGCATTGTGGAGAAAAACAAGTTGTTCTATCTACGTAGAGGTAAGCCACACACTGGTTCTCAGATGGATAAGTTTAACAAAGTCCATGTAGGGGAAGCCAAGCACACCCTAGAGGAGTGGCATAAAATCCTAGGGCATTGCAATGTGGCTGATGTGCAAAAACTTGAAGCAACTGTTGACGGAATGCATATAACTAGAAAAGATAAGTTCAACTGCACCACATGCACACTAGGTAAGATGACACAGTATAGGAGTAAAGAACCTGACAAAAAGGCCCAACAGCCTTTAGATTTAGTCCACTGTGATGTAGTTGGTCCTGTAAACCCACCAGCACGAGGAGGTTACAGATACAGCATCTCCTTTATTGATGATTACTCCGGAGCTCTTAGAATTTACTTAATTAAAAGTAAGAGTGATACTGTGACAGCTATGAAAAGATACCTTGCAGAAACAGCACCATATGGGAAAATTAAACGCCTAAGATGTGACCACGGAACAGAGTTTACGAACAAGGAGTTCAGAACACTCTTAACAGAGAACAAGATTAGACAAGAGTTCTCTGCACCCTATTCACCACATCAGAATGGCACAGTTGAGAGATCACACAGGTCAATATTTGACATGGCCCGCTGTTTACTGATTGAGTCAAAATTACCTAAGGATATGTGGAGTTATGCTGTGAAGACTGCCTGTTACATCAGGAATAGGTGCTATAACTCCAGGACTCAAAAGACCCCAGTAGAAATGCTTACTGGAAGACGGCCAAACATAAGCAAAATGAATATCTTTGGAACAAGATGTTTTGCATATGAACAAGAGAGTAAGAAACTAGATCCAAGGAGTAAGGAGGGAGTATTTGTGGGCTATGATGATCAAAGTCCAGCCTACTTGATATACTTTCCAGATACTCAGACTATAAGAAAGGTAAGAATAGTCAAATTTGTGGATAACTCATCTTGTAAGACAGAATCCTCAAGTGCCGAGCAAAGTTTGAATGACGACTACATTTTGGTGGAGAAGAGGCTCCAGCAAAAACCACTTCAAGCGGCCCAAGATGAGATGCCAGCTGACGCTGGTGGGGACAGGAAATGTCCAGCTAAAGACCAAGAAGAAATACCAGTGGATGAAGATACAGAAAGAAGATACCCATCCAGAGAAAGAAAGAAACCCTCAAGGTTAGATGACTATGTTACAGATGATCAGGACGACAGTATCTCCAGTGTGACACATACTAGCTTTATACAATCACTGCTATCGAATGTCACATGATCCAATACCAGTCACCTACCAAGAAGCTATAGCATCTCCAGAGGGACATCAATGGAAGACAGCCATGGATGAGGAGATTGCTTCACTACAGGACAACAACACCTAAGAACTTACTTCACTACCCAAGAATCGCACAGCAGTGGGTGGAAGATGGTGTATCAAGTGAAACCTGGACCTAACAGTAAACGAAAATTCTACAGGCAAAGTTCTTAAAACAAATAATGTATGATCTATTTGGATTTAAGATTAAGTCAGTAGATTTAGGAGTTGACAACCAAGGTGCTATTAATCTAGCCAAAAACCCCATAAATTACCAAAGGTCAAAACATATTGACATTCGTTACCATTTCATTAGAGATGAAGTGAAGATGAGTAATGTGAACTTCTTTATACCTACCAGAGAGAATCCAGCTGATATATTTACCAAACCTGTATCTCAGAAGAAGTTGAAAGATTTTAAGTTTATCAGGGGATAGATTCTCTCTACATTATAACCAATCTTTAATTAAGAGGGGGTGTTAGAATAATTAAAGATTATGATAGAATAAGAATGCATATAATTTTATATCTACTGTTTATACCTCAGAAGAATACCTCATGTTTAATTTAGTTACCCCCGAAATGAATGTTTTCTTTTATATGCGCCACCCTACGGCAATATTTACAAAGTGTAATGTAAACAACCCTCTTCTCTCCACTGACTTCTCCCCGAATACATGCTTATACGCAGTAGCTGTGTTTCTCTGATCCCCACATCAATTATCTGTACATTGACAAGCCAAACTTCCTTATTTCACGCATAGAAGATGACATCTTTCACCACCTCAACAATAGGACATTTTTAATTCACTTAAAGAGGTAGCACTTATGTTCCTAAAACAGATACAATAAAGAGTAACAAAAAACAACAATGCTGTTGAAGAACAAGAAATTCATAAATATGTAAATTATATGAACAACAACATGTAAATTAAAAACACAAATACAGAAAGATAAATAACAATAAACAATTACTTCTGATACATCATTTGTTTCGAACTCCAATGACTGCATGACAACGTGGCGATGTAACTGGATTGAATAACTGCACCAAATAAGCAGCTTCGACGTCCTCCTGCAATTGAAAATGGCATTAGCAACATCCTTTGCAGGAGTCTTCAAACATAACTACAATGGATAATGAAAACTAAAAGATAGATTTGACCTACAAATCTTCTAAGTTATGTACAGGATATGTGTTTATAAGCCAAAATTTATAGACAATTCAAGTATATAATTGGAGGACTTAACAAAATGTTTATTGTAACAATTTAACATGGGTTTACTTAGGAGCAATATTACTTCACTATGATTAATTGTAAACTTGCACACACATACATACACACACACACACACACACACACACACACACACACACACACACACACACACACACACACACACACACACACACACACACACACACACACACACACACACACACAAACACAAACACATACACACACAAACAAACACACACACACACAAACACGCACACATACACACACACAAACACACAAACACGCACACACACAAACAGACACACACACACAAAGTAACATCAACAAAGGATCACACCTGTTCACAGAGAAAAGCTAGTCTATCCAGAAGTATCAGTCCTTCAATCAGAGGCGCCAGTGTTGAACGCAGAAGGAAGAACCGTTCTATCTTCTCTCTATTGTTTATATACTTTCTTTGGTACTCAGCCAATTCCTCAATAGTCACCTGTAACAAATATATGTACATACAAAATAATTAAGGAGAATATATAATATGGAGGAATCGTATATACAAATATAAAAGGTACTAGAAAAATCATCAACCTACTGCTTATGGATGAGATGATCTTGATATTATTAGAACCATATCATTATTATTATCATTATCAATATTTGTATTTTGATATTCATTTAAATCTACTCCAAAAGTATGTTCAATGTGTGCAAAGATATAAAAAAACACTTGGTATATATTCTTTTTTTTTTTTTTTTTGTCCCATTTGAGGTTAAGAAAGTAGAGCATCTGATACATATAATAGTAACAGTAAACCTACTAAGTGAAAATACTCAGATTACAAAGTGTGAAAAAAAGAGAACAATCTGGAACCTACCTCAATGTCCAGACCCAATTTCTCAAGAGCTTTTCCCAAATATTCATTGAAGTCCTTGCATTTACTCCCAATGCGACCAACTTGGGAGGTATTGAACTTGTCCCCTAATTTCTCTTTCAATACCACTTGGAGCAGTGCACGCCAGTAGAGAGAGTTCAGTCCACTCTGTAGGTGAACGAAAATGGTAAAAGTAATCGTTTCTTTATAATTAGCTAGCAAAATCAATTATATCATGAAGAAAAATTATATCCCAATAAGAGTTAAACTATAATTAAAACTTACTAAATAAGCTTTACTCTTCACAAAAACTAGAAATAAAATTTCCTGATAAGTAAAACACTCATCTACACATCTCCTTGAACTCGAAACTCTTGAAAATAATACAACTGTTTAATCTTTTAGATAGAGCATATTAGTATACTTACATAGGATTGTTCTGTCAGACGATCAGCTGATTGACAAGACAACATGCGCGTGTTCCTTTCAAGGACAAACTTTCTCTCTCTCAGGAATGAGGACATAGGGAATCCTACACTCAAGTTAGGGATCTCAGAAGGATGCAGTGGATCAAAGCTTACAGCTGCCTGAGTGTCTTCTTGTTGGACACTTGACACTTCAGCCTCCTCTGTTCTTCTATTGATCTTGGATAGACTCTCATCTTCAACCTGGTCTTCTTCTAATAACTTATTAGAGAGGCTATCATTATTTCCTGCATTGGCACTTGACATCACTTTGGGGCTGAATGGGTTTTCATAAAACTCCTCTTCAATCAAGTGATAGCAACAGCCAACATTGCAAATGAACTTAACTTTGCTATTTGAAATAAAGAGTCGGATACTACTTGCTGCTAAATTCCCACAAGTATGCAGGCCCACTAAACCTAGTCTGTGTTCATCTGGACTACAATTTTGATTAGCTAAACTGGTTTCTTCATTTTTCTTAGAGTCTAGGGGTGTATTAGAAACTTCTCTTTTCTCCATCTCACATTCTGAAGAATCATTGTTATCTTTACTATCATTTTCAACCGTATTTAAAACTCCTTCATGATTATCTACAGTATCTAACTTTTTTCCATCTATGACATCTTGTTTTTTAGTAGCAGCTAAACTATCTTTTAAAATCTCCAAGAGGTCTGTATCCTCTGTTATAAATGCAGTGAGACCAATGTAAGATCCATGGCCGTGTTCATTTCCATCAGCACTATCATTTGATAAAACCGGTTTGTGTAATAGCACATTTTTTGACTTCTTCCTCTTTCCTCGCTTCACTAACTTCCCTTCTTTTTGGTATTTCTCTGCAGTCTTCATTTGCTGCAAGCGTTTCTGTTTGGTAAAAAAAAATATGCCAAAAATATAACAACTTTTTTTTAGACAGCATTTATGGCATAATAGGCTTACTTCAAAATTTTCCCTTCTGTGATTTAAAAGCTTTGCATGCATATGTCATATAAACATATGATTACCCTCATCCTTATTGCCAGATGAAGAATGTTCCTCTATCTATGATTAAGTAATTTAAAATATGTGTTCTTCCTTAACATATAAATTCTATTTAGATTAATTATATCTATAATGATATCTATATAGAACTGTGTATCTATAATAGTGTTTTTATTCTTTTTTACTCTATTGACTAGCAATCATTGCTGCTGAATGACTTCTTGACTTCTGGGATTGTGAATCTCCTTTGAAATTTATAATATAGACATAATCAGATGGGATAGGATGGTATGATTAATTCAAATACATCCTGGACTTACTTCCCTTCTTATATCAGGAATTTCTTAATTACATAAAATCTACCACTACAAATATCTAATCGTTAGTTGATCACCATCAAAATATCTATCTTCACAAAACAAAACCTCTTTCATTACCTCTAACTTGGTATTTCGAGTCAGAGCTGAAGTGGTGTTGACTGGACTGGAATCCATGGCCAGGACATTCAGACCATACTGAAGGACTAAAGATGAGCTCAGGTAACCTTTGCCGCTGCCAAGGTCCATGACCCAGTTAACGTCAAAGCCTGCAAGAGTAAGGCTTTTATTAGAAGGCATTTGGTTAAGAATGTTTACTATCCCATTCTTTACCCTTTATTAAACAAGCAACAACATTAAAAATATGATTAATGTTTGGTTTGACATATTATTCAATTGCAGATTATTTTTGTACTACCTTCTCTATCACAGGAACACAAGGTATTAATGGTAAAATAAAATAATTTGTAAGGCATGCATTTCCATGTAGCAGGAGTGTTTACACTAGCTCAACATTCTATCAAGACCATTATAATTTTGTTGCATAAACCTACCTCTTGCAAGGCGAGCAATGACTTCACTCATTACTTCAACTTCATGTGACTTCTTCTCCGACATAATGCCAGTCATGGGCAGCACAGGGATTTTGTTAGATCCATGTAAGTCTAGGATCTGCCAAAACAACAAGAAAAACTTCTGAGTCCCTAAAGTGAGTCTTACTGAGAGACATTTACTTTCAAATGAATCCTCAGAAGAACACAGTTTTCTTGAAGGATTGGAATGGATAGCTGAACTAATCTGAAGGCAATAGCTGTTATGACCAGGAAAATAGGTCCAACTTTTAGAAGGCAAGGAACCTGAATGTATGAAATATGAAGAGAAACTGGTAAGCAAAGAAACAAACTAGTATCAGGGGACAGATGCTGACTGAAGCCACAGACTATGCCATAGTTATCACTGTCTTGTAAAGGATACCTTAATTTGCAGATACCAGTGTGTACAGGCCAGGAGATGAGAGGCTGAGCATAAAGGCAGGAGAGGCTTGGGGCTAGGTTAAAAGGCCTAACCTGATCGATGGAAGTTGTGACACCCAGTGAGTGTAGACTATGCTTCTTTATAATGGCTAATAAAGTCGACAGGTTGACAGAGGAGAGGCATAATTCCTCGTCAATTTTGTTTTCCACTGTAAAATGGGAGCCTAAAATTAATCTTTCAAGTTATATAGCCACAGAGAGGAAAACATCAATCACTTTCTCATATCAAATATTACAATTCAATTTTTATTTAAAAACTTTGGCATCTTAATAACTGAAGCACAACAAATTAATATTGATGCTGATATAATGATACATTTTATTTGGCTTCCTTATTCTTAACTTCACTCCAAACACTGAATATATCATGCCTTACATCCTTTGACAATAACCACTACATTACATATAAAAGCCTAGTCAACAACTGATGGAAAACATGATCAGTCACCTAACTTGATTCCTTAACGTCTTGCAAATAATCATTCTAAATTTTTCTTATGATGAAAGACCATAACAAACCAACAAAATTTGTGTAAGTAGCTTCATAACCTTAATGAAACTTAAAGTAAATTTTCAAATGTTATATCATATGAGAAGAGCTGTTTATAGTAGTACTTCTAAAGAGTGATCGTAATTAATATTAGAAGTGCCTTAAAAAAAAAAAAAAATACTAGGGGCACATACAAAATAATTCCTACATATCTGGTAGGCCAAATGCAATTGTGGTACTGACTAAACACTTTTATACGACAAATTAAGCTAATCTATGCTCTGGATTCCTATGTGTGAAGAAAATGCCATAACAAGAAAAAATCTCCTGAAACGAAGAGATTATCATAATTACAGAATAACACAAAAGGTACCTTCAACATCATCTAATTGTAGTGCAACTGATGGCATGAGATAGATCTTTTCTCGTGGGAGGTTGAGCAAGCCTTCCTGGATGCTTAAGGGGAGAAGCGTTTCCCAGTGGTTGGCGGTGAGGTAGTCTACCATGTGACATTTCATGAGAGGTTTTAGCGGCTCTATTACCCGCACCAGTTTGGCTAGAGCTTCATTGACCTTTTCGAGGGATGCCATGCTGACTGAGTTTAGTAATTCTGTAGAAAAATATTTTTGTTATTCACAATTACAGCTCTTTGGAATGAGGGATTATGACATCAAAAAGGAATGATTTCATGTATGTTCATGTGTGTGTGTGTGTGTGTGTGTGTGTGTGTGTGTGTGTGTGTGTGTGTGTGTGTGTGTGTGTACACACACACACACACACACACACATACATATACATATTATATATATTGTATATATTATATATATGTATATATATATATATATATAAATATACAATTTTATATATATATATATAAATATTAATAAACATATATATACATATATATACATATATATACATATATATATATATATATATATATATATATATATATATATATATATATATACAAATATTAACAAACATATATATAAATATTAATATATATATATTATATATATATATATCTATATATATATTTATATATATATATATATATATATATACATACAAATATTAACAAACATATTATATATATATATATATATATAATATTAATATATATTTATATATATATATATATATATATATATATATATATATATATATATATATATATAATATATATATATATATATATATATATATATATATATATATATATATTAATATATATATATATAATATATATATATATATATATATATATATATATATATTATATATATATATATGGGCAACACACAGGGCAACTGCTACTGGATAAATGTGTAGAATCATCCAGAACACGCCAAAAACTGTAAAATTCTGTCTGAATTACGAAAACACATGTAAAATATGAGACCAAATAAAAGTAACGTGTCCAGTAAAGAAAAAGAAAAAAAAATACAATCAATATTGAAACCAACCAATGAATCATACGGTCTATTCCCTCATGATAACCTAATATGCAAAATGAATCAAGCAATTGGAAGTATTTGATAGAAAACAACAATATAACATACTCTGTAAAGTATAAAAACTGCTTGACTATAACCTTATTCCACAATGCTGTATGTAAAGCTGAAGACTTTTCGGTGGAGTGCTTGTTACGTCATCTGAAAAAAAAATGTGTTGCAGATTTGACCCTCTTTCCCTTAACTTAATTCATTTTCTACTGGCGACCTTGAGTGTTTTATATGGAAAATTAACTTTCTGTTGAAGGCCTAATAAGTTATTTATATGACAAGTAATATAATTTGATGTAATCTAATCAATCTCTTTATTCATCACTACGAGGTGATGCTTAACTGATGGCCATTTTAAATAAAAAACTCAGACAGTTTGATTAAATATACGGACATCTTTCTTTGCCTTTTTATTTACAGTTTGTTCTCTTGATATAATTTCCAAATCTAATACAACCTGCCTTGTACCATAATGTATATCTAATAAACGTTCTTAGGAAGTTGCGCGTTTTTACCTATAAATTCCTAAAAATCAAATGATAATTGTTTGATATCCATGAATGAGTGCAAACATCAATCAAAATCTGGCGCAATCAACTGACTGATTTGCAGTTATCATATATACCGTAAGAGCTACAAGATGGATGATATACTAACCTCATTTACATAAAAAGTAACAATCTAATATAAACGTAATCGCAGTATACGATTAATCATCCTTGTTATCTTCGCCCACCTAACAGTACAAATAACTTTCGCAAATAGTGAAAATATTTCGTGATTTCTCTTATCAAGTCTGATGTAAATTCCAATACGAAATGCCTCGCCGCACATTGCCTGATAAAGCGAGGAAAATACACATACATCTCATACATGCTGCATTTACACTACATTATCCGTCACAAGCGCTTAATTAACAAGGAATCAGTTAGTAGGCCTACCTAACTTCACCTGTTGACATAATTCCTTGATTTATTGTTATTTTTTCTATATCTGTTACTACTGTTATTGTTATCATAACGTTGATGATGGTGATGGTAGTAATAATGATGTTGGTAACAATAAGAATGGCAATAAGAATAAAGATAAATAAAGCAAAACCTTAGTAGACTTTAGTTCTTGTCGTCAATGGATTAAATACAGAAAAAATGTAATCTGAATGAAATGCCTTACTGAAAAAGTATGAAAGATACAGAGAAATTATATCTTTTACTTGCTAACATATAACAATACATAGCCAACTAATTCATCAGCTGTTATGATACTTAAAAATAGATATATCTATTATATCATACTAGAGCCACATGAAGTTAGCTGTCTCCAGACGAAGCACTTATAATACTTTCAGTAAAGTTTTCTTACTGAATGCTGATATATTAATCACTCACTGCACAATATGATATACAGAACAAAATTCGGGATTGCTAAACCAATTTGTTCATAGCGCTGGGACATTAGCAACATCAAGTTGGCGTAATGTTATTCCCCTCTCACCATTACATCCCCGTTATTAATCTTCACAAACAATGGATAATTACAAGTGATAAAAACAGCTGACCTTTCCCACCCACGTTTTACCTCTAAGTGTATTCCCGATCGTCTGGCACTTAGCAGACTTACCTCTTACCTCTGGCACTTACGAACACCGATCGACCCAACGCGACGCCTGGTCTGGCAGTGGTTATCGTGACGTAGGAGGAAGTAGACGCGCGCTCTTCGTCCGCTCTGCTTCGGACTGGCCACCGACTCGCCGGCCAAGCACCTCGGATTTCGAGTTCCTTTCATTCAGTTCGTCTATCGGCTCCTGGGATAGACATGGCGGCGCCGTGGAGGACCATCCTGAAAGGCTTGCTCAGGCAGACGTCATCTTCCAAGTCTTCAAGGAATGTAAAGAACTACTATACATATTCTCACGAACCTTTCCACCCCCTCAAACGGCAACCTGTATGGCAGACAGCACAGGAGGCAGTGTCAGTCATCAAATCAGGTCAGTCTATGTGACATGCAGACACGCACACACACAGGCGTACCGTGAATACACGCACGCACGCACACACGTACTCACGGACGCACACACACACACACACACACACACACACACACACACACACACACACACACACACACACACACACACACACACACACACACACACACACACACACACACACACACACACACGTCATTTTGTCAATATCAGATATTTAGGCCCAATTGATCATTTTTGTGGCAAATTGGTAAATAAAAGTTCCAGAAATGAAGGTGGTAACGAAAGACAAAGATACTAGGGTGGTAGGTAGACAAGTGGATACCAGTCAATGCTATCAAATGGACAGGAAAACTGTGATGTCAGGTTATCCTACTATGAAGTCAAGCCGGCAGATTATGGATTAAAATTCCAGAGAGATAGATAGGCCTATATCATTTTTGCATCTAGATTATACTCGTATGTCACGTGTGCATTGTTTCAGACTAGTAGGTTAGGATTTTATAACCAAAAAGAATAGATGATAATGGTAGGTTGGTAGATTATACCAATAAAAGTAAGATAGCACTTGCAAGTTGCAGCTCGTAGGTCAGACAATAAAGCAGGCAGAATAGCAATTAGCGAAAATCGAATTATTGTAGAGATATCGGCTTCGACTTCCATCACTGAAAGTCTGCTAATAAAGCTAACTTAGATAAGGTGTTTAATTAACCGGCAGATAGTAGTATCGTACCTGAAATTACAGTCTTCCACTCACGGGAACTAATGACCCACACGATAATAACGACAGCCGTAATGACAACGACAATTTCTGGCATAAAATAACTACTAATCATGAAAATAACGATAATAACGGGCACACAATAACGGCACTCACAATAATAACGATAAAAAAATGTAATATAATAACGACAGACGTATAACGATATCCAAGACCATTCCGTATACTAACCATTCCGTATAAGAGAGAGGGAGAGGGAGAGGAAGAGGAAGAGGAAGAGTTAGGGTGAGGAAGGGTTAGGGAGAGGGGGAGGGGGAGGGGGAGGGAGAGGGAGAGGGAGAGGGAGAGGGAAAAGGAGAGGGAGAGGGAGAGGGAGGGGAGAGGGAGAGGGAGAGGGAGGGAGAAGAGAGGAGAGGGAGAAGGAGAGGAAGGAAAGGAGAAAAGGAGGAAGAGAGGGAGGGAGAGGGAGAGAGGAGGGGGAGGGGGAGGGGGAAGAGGGAGAGGGAGAAGGAAAAGGAAAAGGAGGAGAAGGAGAGGGAGAGGGAGAGGGAGAGGGAGAGGGAGAAGGAAAAGGAAAAGGAGGAGAAGGAGAGGGAGAGGGAGAGGGAGAGGGAGAGGGAGAAGGAGAGGGAGAGGAGGAGGAGAAGGAGAGGGAGAGGGAGAGGGAGAGGGAGAGGGAGAGGGAGAAGGAAAAGGAAAAGGAGGAAAAGGAGAGGGAGAGGGAGAGGGAGAGGGAGAGGGAGGAGAGGGAGAGGGAGAGGGAGAGGGAGAGGGAGAGGGAGAGGGAGAGGGAGAGGTAGGGGGAGAGGGAGAGGGAGAAGGAAAAGGAAAAGGAGGAGGGGGAGGGAGAGGGAGAGGGAGAGGGAGAGGGAGAGAGGGAGAGGGAGAGGGAGAGGGAGAGGGAGAGGGAGAGGGAGAAGGAGAGGGAGAGGGAGAGGGAGTGGGAGAGGG
>NW_028234423.1:29254449-29264449 GCF_977035675.1 Penaeus japonicus | reverse complement strand
CCGTTTATTAGGGTGACTTGTGGCTTAGGTACCGTGTATTAGGGTGACTTGTGGCTTAGGTACCGTGTATTAGGGTGACTTATGGCTTAGGTACCGTGTATTAGGGTGTTCTTCTTGGTTTGCTGGATTGAATTGACGTGACGTAACATGGCATATGTCACGTTTTGACGACGTCCTTGTGACACGCCTGTCTCGGTTATTATCAGCTGGATATAGAGTGCATTGCTCCTCAAGGGCCTTTCGCTGAGGGTGTGGATCAGTTTTAGGAGTATAATATGTTGTATAATGTGCATGTGTGAATATCCATATATTCTCGCGATGCACGTGGGATTTTACATATATATCAGAGACAGCTGTGATGTGTGCTTGGTGTCAGGTATTATAATTGTAATGAATTATATATGAGACATTTTGCAACTGCAGGTATCGCCGCCAGACAAGCACGGCTTCTGTTCTCTGGGCACGAGCGTTGATTGTGCCCGGGCAGCTGTCATCAACGCAAAGTACATCATTGGGCAGGTGAGTAAGATGGAGATGGAGAAGCTGGAGGTACGAGAGGAAAAGGATAGCTGAAATAAAGCAATATAAAGCAAAAACATCCAGAACAGATGGACGAATAGATAAGATGAAATAAAGAAAGACTTTAGTCATGACTTTTTTTTCCTAAAAAATATAATTATTTTCATGATAATTCCATCCATCAGGTTAATCCCTGTATGCCGCGGACCTTCGGCGACGGCGTGATCCATAAGAGCCATTTTGACGCTATGGTGGACGGGATCGACAACCTTCCGGAGCACAAGCCCAAGAAACGAACCGAGGTCGAGAATGAGATCGGCAGACTCATCGCCGAGAACCTGGTGGACAACGGAGCCACGCTGCAGATGGGTGAGGAAGTTCGTGTCTTTGGTTGCCACTGCGTGCGAGGGGCGTTGCTTGTTTCGTTTAGGCGGGATTGTCTGTTTGTCTATCTATTTAGATCTACACACATACACGCACGCACGTACACGAGTACACACACGCATATGCAAATGCACATGCACACGTACACGCACAGTCGCACACGCACAGTCGCACACGCACAGTCGCACACGCACAGTCGCACACGCACAGTCGCACACACACACACACACACACACACACACACACACACACACACACACACACACACACACACACACACACACACACACACACACACACACACACACACACACACACACACACGTTAGATGAATTGGTTGGGTGGATCATACTTCTGTCTACGTCAGTGGAGTTCGTGTACTTCTTTATGTTTCGTGTTTGATGAAATAGAAGTCTCTATTCGATAACATTCGATAACATTTAGTGACAAGTTATTTGTCCTGTATCTATATAGTTGTGTAATGGTGCCCTGTACGAAAGCAAATACGATTTGTTTATGTCTGTATTTTTCAGTCGGTTTCTGTTAACTATTCATGGTGCCACACTTTTTTCTATTATTTTTTTCTTCATCTTTAAGAAAGCGAGATCCATCGATTCAATACTGAAGTAACGTAGAGCATATATCGAATTATATACATCAAATCTCTCATCCATACCCTCATCGCCTTAACACTTAAACGAAATCAACTCCATCAAATGAACTCCTAATTAAGACCTGTCCCCTTTCCCTCAGGCATCGGCAACATCCCGGACGCTGTGTTAGCCTCTCTCAAGGGACACAAGGACCTGGGAATCCACTCGGAGATGTTCAGCGACGGCGTGGTGGACCTGGTGGAAGCGGGGTGCATCACCAACACCCACAAGAAGTACCACCCGGGCAAGATCGTCGGCAGCTTCATCGTAGGGACGCGGAGGCTGTTCGACTTCGTGGACAATAACCCCTTCGTCGGTAAGCACCTCGGGCCTCGGGTTGGGCTTGGCTTTTCGGGTGTTTCTTCTGAATTCTTCTTACTTTTTTCTTCTTTATATCTCCTCGTTCTCCTCCTAGACTTTCTCTTCCTCCTCTTCCACTACTAAAACCCCCACTTCTTCCTTCTCCTCCTGCTTCGACTCCTTCTTCTTCTTCTCCTCCTTCTCCCTCTCCCCTTTCTTCTTCTTCTTCTTCTCCTTCTTCTTCTTCTTCTTCTTCTTCTTCTTTTCTTCTTCTTTTTTCCTTCTCTTTCTCCTTCTTCATCTTCTTCTTCTTCTTCTCCTTCTCCTCACTCTCCTTCTTCTTCATCTTCTTCTTCTTCTTCTTCTTCTCCTCCTCCTCACTCTCCTTCTTCTTCTTCTTCTTCTTCTTCATCTTCTTCATCTTCTTCTGTTCCTCGTCTTTCTTCTTCTTCTTCTTCTCCTTCTCCTCTTCCTTCTTCTTCTTCTTCTTCTTCTTCTCTTTCTCCTTCTCCTTCTGTTCTTCGTCCTCCTTTTCTTCTTCCTCCTCCTCCACCTACCCTCTTCTCCTTCCTCTGGGTCGTCGTCGTTCTCCTTCTCGTCTTCTTACTTCTTTCCCGCCCTTTTCTTCTTCTTCTCGTTCCTTTTCCTCTTCTCCTCAAGCATATCCACATTTTTGTTTTAGGTGATTTTGTAGACGCTCTTATGAAACCCACTGGGACTGTTGTATATTTCTTCCCATTCTTTGACGAGTTCTGTTTCGAGTTGCACTACTGACAGCCAACAAACCTTTCATTTGCACACCATTTTTCTCCCACACAAGCCATCATATCTGCTTCCTAGAAGAAACTGTGAAGGCTGTCTTTTTTATTCGCTGTCGTTGCTCTCTCGTGTCTATACAATCTTTCTTATGTGTATAGAGACACACTATGACTAAGTGACATTTTCTTGTAGAAAGAAATCGGTATTGCAAAGCAGGCTATATATTCACATTGCAATAACCACACCACTTTCCCCGGCAGTGATGTGCGACGTGTCCTTCGTGAACAACATCCCCATAATCGCTCAGAACCCGAAGGTGACTGCCATCAACTCCTGCATCGAGGTGGACCTGACGGGACAAGTCGTGTCCGATTCCATAGGCACCCGGATGTACTCAGGTTGGTTTCGCTCGCTTTAGTGTGTGCGCACGGAAAAAAGCTGTCGGGTGTCCGTTTAAGCTGTCTGAAATTGAAGGATGGGGATGTTCCAGTTAGTTTTGTACTTTGCTTCGTTTATAATGTGTGGAGTAAGAAATGCGTGGTACGAAGTGTATGATACCCACTTGTATTACGTGTGTTTCTGTACGTATTTGCAGGTGTGGGTGGCCAGGTGGACTTCATAAGGGGTGCGGCCGTTGGACGGGATGGGCTGGGCAAGCCAATCTTGGCCATGCCTTCCACCACATCGAGGGGGGAATCCAAGATCGTACCATTCCTGAAGCAAGGTAAGGAAACACTCCTCTGTGACCTTAACTAGGTCACTGTGTACATTCATTACGAGAATTCTCTTTGACATTTTCATCCTAAGTAATGCAAGAGTTTATGATGTTATGATAATTTAAGATTTCACTTCATTTAACGGATTTCAAATCATATAAAGAGCGACGCACTTCATTAAGATTACCACCAAGATTTTTTACAGCATGACTAAACAAAATCAAATCGTAGCACACACAGAGACCCATGTTTCGATAGGTCTAAGTGGCACTCGATGTCCTTTGCAGGTGGAGGCGTGGTAACGACCCGAGCGCACCTGCACTACCTGGTGACCGAGTGGGGCATCGCGTACCTCTTCGGGAAGAACCTGAGGCAGAGAGCCTATGCCCTTATTGGCATCGCCCACCCCGACCACAGAGAAGCTCTCGAGAAGGCCGCTTTCGATAGGCTCAAGTGTATGCCCTCGCCTGAGTAAAGGGGGGGGGTCGTCTCAGGTTGCGAGGTGTGACTGAGAGAGGTGTTTGTGCTGAGCGTTTGGCAATAAGCATAATTAAGGATTTATCCAGGGATGAATATTTATGGAATACTTCATTTTGTACAGACACAGACCCAGACAGACAGACACAGAGAAAGACACAGGTACAGACAGACAGACACAGACAAAGAGACAGACAGACAGACATAGACAAAGACACAGACACAGACACAAACAATGACACATACACATACACATATCCATATACAGACACATACTCCCCCTCCTCCCCTCACACACACATCATATGCATATTGTTCATGACATATATTTTATTTATCATATGATGCCACGGGTGTAAAGTCTAGTTTTCAAACGTAAACCCAAAATGCCATATTACTGCTGCATGCAATACAATTCATTGCAGTATATTCATTACAAAGAAATACAATACAAAAGTAAATACATATCTCGATCTCTCTTCTAAAGCAGCGATTCCCAACGAGACTCATTTGAACCCCCAAAATAAACACTAAGGTCCACGAAATTTTGTGAATATGAAGTAGTATCTTTTATTTATTATGTGGACCTCCAGATAATCACGTTCTATCATTAAGAAATTATTGTTGATGTCTTATGAATGCCTGAGAGTAAAGTCTGATGAGAGTTCATTAACTTGTAGTTTCATTCATGGTTTGAGGATGGCAAGGGCTCGGTATAGTTCTGAAGATCGGCCTTCGTAAAAAAAATCCGATTCCTTAATTTATTTTTCATTTTGGACAATAAATACGTTTTGATATTGATTAGTTTATTTAGATATGTGGATTTAATAGTGTAATGACTTTCCCATTCATAATGACGTAAGGAAGGGCATGATTTATAACAAAGAACATGCAAAAGAAGCTAGGAAGTCTTCTGTTTCTTGGCCAAAAGAAAAAAAAGTGTGCTCTCCATTGTGCTGCCATCTCCCGGCGGTCTTTGTAACATTCGACCGAACTCAACCCGGAACCAAATGCGTCAATGTTACGAAGTATTCATTACCGCTATCATATACAGATTTCCGTGAATGGTTTTGGAAACCAGCGAAGAACGTCGAGAAATAGCTGGTTATTGCGTAAACATCATTAATCTGTCTCTATCTATCCACATATATAAGGGATTAATGTTCAACTTGGTAGAATATATTTTCTTCCGATATCGCAATAGTTTTGTCAGGTAGTCTTCCCAGAGATAATTATTTTATAGATTATATCAAAAAACATATTTCAGAATATCCATCTATTGTTATTGTTCTGAGGAAATACTTGAAATGTTTACAAGAGTTACCTTTTCTTTCTCTTACTCTTCTCTCGTGATTGCTATATTTTTTTTCTTTTTAAATTATTTTTGAAATAAACATCTAGAAGCAAATGTATCGAATTGCATTACAAATCAAGGAGACTGTGAAAGTTAATTTCATGAATACACATGACCAATATGTGGTATGATGTTACTCGCTAAAATAGGGTTGCATAGACCTTATCAAAATATTTTGTTTCGTCTGTTTTTGCAAGTCTGTACTTTGATAACCTATGTTTTATGTGTAACACTTATAGTTTCACGTATATGCTATATTTAATAAATAAGGGAAAAGCTACTTCACATTATTGAAACTTCATCATTTGAAAAGACGAATTGCACTAGAATAAAAGTTTTTGTTTTTGTTTTTGTTTTTCGAACAGTGAATCAAAACAAGAATCGGATCGTCCAATTTGCTGAGATTACAGAACATAGATTGTTATCTCCGTTCTTTACTTCTATTTATCTGTGTATGTTTAGAGTGTTGGTGCAGCAGTAGTTGTAGCAGTAGTAGTAGTAGCAGTAGTAGAAGCAGTAGTAGTAGTAGCAGCAGAAGTAGTAGCAGAAGTTGTAGCAGTAGTAGTATTAGCAGCAGTAGTAGCAGTAGTAGTAGTAGCAGAAGAAGAAGAACTAGCAGCAGCAGTAGTAGTAGCAGTAGTAGTAGTAGTAGCAGTAGTAGCAGCAGAAGTAGTAGCAGTAGTTGTAGCAGTAGTAGCAGCAGAAGTAGTATTAGCAGTAGTAGTATTAGCAGCAGAAGTAGTAGTAGCAGTAGTTGTAGCAGTAGTAGTAGTAGCAGCAGTAGTAGCAGTAGTAGTTAGTAGCAGAAGTTAGTCTTAGTAGTGTAGTAGCAGTAGTAGTAGTAGTGCACAGTAGTATATTAGTAGAACCTGTGTATAGAGCTCAAGCTCGAGTAGTCGTAGCAACTTAGTAGTAGTGTTGATACTCACAGATCTCCCCCAGTACCCTCGTCCCTCGCCTCCCCAAGCAGTTAACAGTAAAGTAGTAGTCAGAAGACACGATAGCTGTATTGTATTTACAGGAGTAGTAGTAGCAGGAGTAGTAGTAGCAGTAGTAGTCGTAGTAGAGTAGACAGTTAGTAGTAGTTGTAGAGTGTAGTAGTTTGCAGTTTAGTAGTAGTAGCAGTTATTAGTAGTAGTGCAGTAGTGTAGTAGTGCAGTAGTAGTAGTAGCAGTAGTTCGTAGTGCTAGTAGTAGTAGTAGTAGCCGTAGTGTAGTAGAGTAGTAGTAGTAGCAGTGGTTTGTAGTAGCAGTGTAGCAGTGTAGTAGTAGCAGTAGTAGTGGGTCGTTGCAGTAGTATAGTAGTAGTAGCAGAAGCAGTAGCAGTAGCAGTAGTAGTAGTTAGCAGTAGTAGTAAGCAGTCGTAGTAGTTAGCAGTAGTCGTTTTAGCAGTTAGTGTAGTGTAGTTAGCAGTAGTAGTAGTGAGTCGTAGTAGTAGCAGTAAGTAGTAGTAGCAGTAGTACTAGTAGTAGTAGTACTAGTCGCCGTAGTTGGGGTAGTTGTAGTTAGCAGTCGTAAGTTTGTAGCAGTAGTAGTAGTAGCGTAGTAGTTTTAGCAGTAGTAAGTAGCAGCAGTAGTAGTAGTAGCAGCAGTAGTGCAGTAGTAGTAGAGTAGTTGTAGCAGTAGTAGTAGTAGTAGCAGGTTGTAGTAGTAGTAGCAGTTTTAGTTAGTGCAGTAAGTAGTAGTAGCAAGTAGCCAGTAGTAGTAAGTGCAGAGTCGTAGTAGTAGCATAGTTGTATATAGTAGTAGTAGCAGTAAGTATAATAGTAGCTGTAGTAGGTAGTAGTAGCAGTATTAGTGGTAACAGCAGCAGTAGTAGCAGTTGCAGTAGTTGTAGTAGCAGATAGTAGTAGTAGTAGCAGTAGTAGTATTAGCAGTAGTAGTAGTAGCAGTAGTTGTAGCAGTAGTAGTAGTAGCAGCAGTAGTAGCAGTAGTTGTAGCAGTAGTAGTAGTAGCAGCAGAAGTAGTATTAGCAGTAGTAGCTGTAGTTGTAGCAGTAGTAGTAGTAGTAGCAGTAGTAGCAGCAGAAGTAGTATTAGCAGTAGTAGTAGTAGCAGCAGAAGTAGTATTAGCAGTAGTAGTAGTAATAGCAGCAGAAGTAGTAGCAGTAGTAGTAGTAGCAGCAGAAGTAGTAGCAGCAGAAGTAGTAGTAGCAGTAGTAGCAGTAGCAGTAGTAGTAGTAGCAGCAGAAGTAGTAGCAGCAGAAGTAGTAGTAGCAGTAGTAGTAGTAGCAGCAGAAGTAGTATTAGCAGTAGTAGCAGTAGTTGTAGCAGTAGTAGTAGTAGTAGTAGCAGAAGTAGTAGCAGCAGAAGTAGTAGTAGCAGTAGTAGCAGTAGTTGTAGCAGTAGTAGTAGTAGCAGAAGTAGTATTAGCAGTAGTAGTAGTAGTAGCAGTATTAGCAGTAGTAGTAGTAAGAGCAGAAGTAGTAGCAGTAGTTGTAGCAGTAGTAGTATTAGCAGTAGTAGTAGTAGTAGCAGCAGAAGTAGTAGCAGTAGTTGTAGCAGTAGTAGTAGTAGCAGCAGAAGTAGTATTAGCAGTAGTAGTAGTATCGTAGTTGAAACAATAGTAGATTTTAGTAGCAGAGAAGTGTAGCAGCAGAAATTGGGTATTTTAGCTGTAGCCCCGAATAGTATTAGCAGAAATAGAGTGTAGTAGTAGCAGGTAGAGCAGAAATAGAGTAGTTTAAAGTGTAGTAGTAGCGGGTAGGCTGTAGCAAGTTGTAATAGTAGTAAGCGGAAGGCAGCAGAATATGTAGCAGAAAGTTTTTGGTAGTAGCGAGAAGTGTAGAAAGCAGAATTATTTGAGCGGTAGAACAGAATAGTGGGGGTAGTAGGAGAAGTAGTAGGGGGTTAGCAGCAGAATAGTATTAGGTAGAACGAATAGTCGTAGTAGAAAGGAGAAGTAGTATTAGCACCCGAAAGTAGTCGCAGAAATAGAGAGAAGTGTAGCGAAGTTTGGGTAGTGCAGAAATTGTGGGTAGTAGCAGTGGGAGCTGTTGCAGAGAAATTTTAGCAGCGGGTGTAGCAGTAGTAGTATTAGAGTAGTGTTTGGCAGAGTAATGTAGTAGCAGAATAGTAGCCAATTTTCGTAGTAGCATTTGTAAAGCAGTATAGAGAGAAGTAAATAGTAGTTTAGAGAAGGTAGTAGGGGAAAAGGATTTAGCAGAGTTTTTAGAGTAGTAGTATTGAGCTGTAGCACCCGAAGTAGTAGCAGAAAATTAAAGGTAGTATAAAAATTGTAGAGTAGTAGTGGGTAGTGAAACCCGCGGGTGTAGTAGCATTTTTTGCGGAATCCCCCATCTTTGCCAAATTATATGTTTAAAAAATAATTAATTCTTGAATGTCTTCATCTTGTGGTTAAGGAACCTTTATGGCGTGACTGTGGAGGCAGGATTAGTAATATTAAATTGATAGTCCTATAGGCATATTAGTCATTAAGTGACAGACTCAAAGATTCATGAGCACAGAGCAGGAGTGGTTGTGTACTCTCTAAGCTTATTCTCATTTAATGGAAAATTTACATTAAATTACATCATGCTCAACCTCCTGAATATTAATCTATTCACGTCAGTAATTTAACATTTCCTTTGTTACGCTCGTTAGCTCCGATATTTTCCCCATGAATTGAAACCAATACACATGCTTAACCAGACACTTTTTAAATCTGTGGTTCCAAGTGCGGAGGCTTAATCAAGAGGAATTAGAACAGAAATAATCACCCTCCGCCACTCATGTTGGGCCTCAACATAGGAACTTTTTTGTTTACAAGGTACCAGGACCTCTTAAAATGTTAACTACAAATATGAACAGGGGTTTTGTCTTGGGGAAGGTTTTTTTTTTTTTTTTTTTTTTTTTTCCCCATTTTTATGTATCGCTAGCCCTTTTAAACCCAAAAACAAAATTGTTTGAGTTAGTATTAACAGGAAAAAAAAATACGTTTGCGTGCGGCAGGTGTGACTCTTTGAAGGCCCATCGCTGTTCACGTCTCGGACAGTTGCATTGGAAAGTTATCCACTGCTAACCCAAAACAATTGTTTACCCCGCTTCTTTCCTTATAATCATTGTCTCGCAAAAAATGAAATAAAAAAGCTACTTTACCATACGTCACCACTAGAAGCGAACATACAGTAAATATGATAATGCAGAGGAAGTTGCATATCAGCTATTGCTGATATACCTCCAGGACGAGATTTCTTGTAAAATGAACAATTTTGAATAAGCCTTTTGGACATTATAAACTAGCAAATAAGCTCATTCGGGGGAGACGCTCCTGATAAAAACTGTTCTAGGGTAGGATGGATAGGCCTACCTTTTGGTCTCGGTGGCTCCTCGTCGTCTAGGTCAATCACAACCACTTCATCAACGTCAGAAAGCTTCCTCTTGGACGCAGGATTATTCTTTGTAACATCCTGTGCAGGTTCCTTGGACTCGTTGCAGGACACGGGGGACCAGGAGCCATTGCTGTGGAACTTTATCTTCGTGCTGCTCTTGTCCTTTCGTAATATATCTTGGAAATACCTGTAACAACAACATTGTTTCAAGTTTCAATGGCAACACTATCCTTGATAAGTTTTGGTGGCGAATTCTAAGCCTTTACTACTTCTGCTATTATTCCCACATACAATAAACGTAGACTAACATAAACACTGAATTTTAAGCAGCATATCAGATCATAAGAGAATACGATGCTTTTAGACCCTCACCCATCGATCAGAAGGTCGGAGAAGTGGGCGGGGCAGTTGCACACGGGGCAGATCCAAGTGGGTTTGCACTCGTTCATCCGGATGTAAACGAGTGCATCAAAGCACTGGATGTGCTTGCAAGTGGACGCTCGACACG
>NW_028234423.1:29211949-29221949 GCF_977035675.1 Penaeus japonicus | reverse complement strand
GAATGAAGGAAGGAAAGATGGAAGGAGGAATAGAATAAAGGAAGGAAGAAGGAAGGAGGAATAGAATGAAGGAAGGAAAGACGGAAGGAAGTAAGATGGGAAGAAAAGGAGGAAAGGAGGTAGGTGGTTAGGGAAGGAGGGAGGGAGGAGGAAAGAAAGAAGGAAGGAAGGAAGGAAGGCAGGAAGGAAGAATAGAATGAAGGAAAGAAAGACGGAAGGAAGGAAGATGGGAATGAAAGAAGTACAGGAGGTAGGTGGTTAGGAAGGGAGGGAGGGAGAAGGAAAGAAGGAAGGAAGGAAGGAAGGAAAAAAAATAATGAAAGGGAGGGAGGGAGAAAGGGAGGAAGGTGGGATGGAAAAAAAAGGAAGATAGGAAGGAGGAAGATAGAAGTAAGGAAAGAAGCAAAGAAGGCGGGTAGGAAAGAAGGAAGAAAAAAAAACAGAAGGAAGGGAATCAAAGAAGGGGTAAGGAAAGAAGGAAGATAGGAAGGGGGGGATAGGATGGAAGAATGAATTGTGCAAGAGAAGAAGGGAGGGAAAAAGAAATGTAATGGGGAAATGTAAGGAAAGGGAAACAGAAGAAGAATGGATAAACAGAAATCTTGGAAGGAAAGAGAACTGGGAGAGAGATAGAATGAGAAAGAGAGAGATAATGAACGAGAGAGAGATAATGAGAAGGAGAGGGAGAATGAGAGAGAGAGAGAGAATGAGAGAGAGAGAGAGAATGAGAGAGAGAGAGAGAGAGAGAGAGAGAGAGAGAGAGAGAGAGAGAGAGAGAGAGAGAGAGAGAGAGAGAGAGAGAGAGAGAGAGAGAGAGAGAGAGAGAGAGAGAGAGAGAGAGAGAGAGAGAGAGAGAGAGAGAGAGAGAGAGAACGCAAAGAAAGCGAAACAAGTCCCTGTGGATGCGAAGGAAGAAGAAGACATGGCAGAGAAAGGAGAGGAAGAGTGGGAAGAGGAGGAGGCGGAGCAGGAGGAGCAGGAGGAAGAGGAGGAGGAGAAGGAGGACAAAAAAGAAGAACAACAAGAAGAAGAAACAAAAGAAGAGGAAGAGAAGATGGAGGAAGACATGGTGGACGAGAAGGAGGAGGAAGACATAGTGGACGAGAAGGAAAAGGAGGAAGAAGACATGGCGGCGGAGGAGGCATCGAAAGGGCCCAGCAAGACCAGCCTCTCTTGGAGTAAAGTCCTTACGTGTGTAACATGAAGGCAAGAAAGGTCGCCGGGAAATGAGTGGTCGTGGCTGGTCATCTTTGGGGGGGGGGGTGTATAGCTCCAGAGGGAAGAGGGGATGGGGTAGGGGGGGGCGAAGAAGGGGAAGAAAGGCATGGATAAGTAGAGGGAGAAGGGGAGGAAGAGGGAGACTTCTAATCTTCCAAGATAACACACACAAAGAGGTAAGAGGAGATATAGGGATTATGGGACACACGAAGAGTTGTATTTTTTATCTTATTCGAAACCACATTTTTTTTTTTTTTTTTTTGGTTTTGCTTCTTGGGCAAACGACCAGGATATGTGAGGTGATAAATCATGTATCCAATGTCTTTTAGGATCAGCAGTTAGGCACTATTACTGTGTCGGGCGTAGCAACACTTGCCGATAGTTATTTAGATATTTAGCCATAATCATCATGCAAAAAAGTCACTTTAAAGATATGAACCCTTAGTCTGCGACCTGTATAAATAATACTTTATTTATCATGCACATCCAAAAATTAATGTATAAAATCGTGCATTTAGGTCGACAGCAAATGGTCCTGTTCGCCTCGAGGCACCCAGGCCACCAACGGTATCTATGTACCACAAAATATCCCAAGGTGACCTTTATATTTAAGTCGGAAGGCCTTTTATAAATACATAATATTTTTTGTCACCCTTTACCGAGTGATGCTTTCAAAAAACTTCAACAATGAACTTACATTAAAATCACAAAGTGGAACATAAGAGATGTATCCACACCTACATAGACTCCAGATGTGGTACAAGTAGTATCAGTTGTGGTACAGAAGGCTGCCGTCCTCACACAATCTGTGATTCTTGGTCTCCAGCTCGTGGCCGTCGAAGGGGCCACTCCGCAAACAAAGGTGTCCCTCTTTCTGTCTTTAGAGTGTCTGTGAGTGACTGGGAGCTGCATTCAGGGTGGTTCCAGCAGTCTTACCGACCCGATCACCTTCCGCCGCTCCCGCATGACGCAGACACGTTCATGCGCTCTCACAACCCTGCTATGTGACACCGACCTGTGTTGTCTTCGGCTGAGACCTCCGATGCGTTCTTCTTAAGGTCCCACGGCTGCCATGAGTTCAAAGTTACAGCAACAACTTAGATCCTCAAATCTTTCTAAGGAACAATCATGCAAGACGCCAACGATGTGCATGGCAGACGAGCTGCCAGCTCAACCTGTATGTGGCAAAGGTATCATGCCGACGCTGTGCATGGCAGCGATGGGTGATTATGAAGAACAGTGAGTGTGTGGAGTCCGGCGAACATGCTACTACTGACGTGGCCAACATGTACATTAGATTACACTTAATGTCTCTCAAAGTACATCCTTGTACATCCAGTCTGACGAAGGCGCTTTGAATTCGCAGGTCCTCTTGTAACAGTTCTTATGCCAGAACCTCATGTCAAAAATAGGCAGAATGAATCGAAATTCAACCCGCTTCAAAACTGTCATCTCTTTTGGCGTCCCGCGAATTGAAAGCCTTTTTGCAAAGCCTGGGGTGTCAAGGCTGTACATGAAACAGTTGGACAATCGGCACATTAAATAGATTATGAGAAACAGTACACACATCGACCAAGATTCCAGGAGACCAGCTCTTTGGATACACCCTAAATGAGTGCTTTAAAATATTCATCAGAGGGAACAATTACAGATTGATACGAAAATCAGAACAGTTGTTTGGTTAAGGTCTTATATATTTTCATCCTTATTTTCTCCCAAACCAAATCACACGTTTAAGAATGGAGGAAGTTCGTTGACTGTTAGCGAAGTATACCTACTTTACACAACATTTATGAACAGCAAAATAGCTCCTTAAAAAAAAGTCAATAGCTGCCCTGTGCGAATGGTAGGTTACATAAAGGCAGGTTGTGGTGGCAAAGAAAGGAGAGATAGACATGCCTAGATTGGCAACACTTGGCTCAGTTCTTGGAGAGACCGTTTGACTTGCAACGGCAAACAGTCTGACAGCTTGCAGGCAATGTGACGTCACAGCTATTGTCATAGTAGCAATCCTGCGAAGTGTTTCCTGATCCACAATAAACCGGAAGTGAAACAAAATCATATCCTAATGATGATGTCCCCCGAAAGATTAATATCCTTTATAGGATATTCCAAACATTACGATGTCGAACTGTATCCATGAATACTGATTCTTGACTGGGTTTTCAAAATACAAAATGATGCCACCCTTCTGCATGTTTAAGGCAATTGAAGGTCTAAGTTCAATTCAATTTCCATACAGTCTGAGTATTTTCCCTTTTACCATTATCTTGAAAAAGACGCGTGACTCAACAGGCGTCAGTTCTATGCAGAGTGAGTGAATTGCATCCCGAAATATAATCAAGTTTATTCAACACACGTATTCATCATTCAAACAAGTTCATCTTTTCCATACAGTTTTAAATAGATTTAAGAAAAATTCCTTATTCAGAAGTAACATACCATGATATGACGTCACGTTCGGAAAAGTATCAAACAGGGAAACTCACTTCTACACTTTTACAGGCATCAGATAGTACGATTTACAGGCATCAGATAGTACGATTTACAGGCATCAGATAGTACGATTTACAGGCATTAGACAGTACGAAATAAATAATGAATTGGTATAGTTTCACCACCTTTATGTATACAGACCGAAACATCTCTTACGGGAAAAGATGTCAATGATATATTTCATTATACCTTTACATTCTAACAAAGAAGATTATTTCCTCGTAAATACGTCTTTTCCTATTGCCACTGAAAGAAAACAAACAAACAAATCAACAGACTCATGGACTGCATACATATCAATTTTGATAGATAAATATTCTTAGTTATATTGTGACATTATCACAAATCTCAAAAGCAAAACCCAAGAGTATAAGATTCATAAATAATTGATTAGTTGATATACATTACAAAATATGTCAGTGAAACGATTCGTCAAATCGTACATATCAGATTTAGACTTACACAGGAATGATTATAAGATCTGCTATATTATACAAAATATATGTATATGGCAATGTATAACAGGTACACTGAAGTAATGAATTTTGTTAAATAAATCTTTAAACAGCGACAAAATATCTTCTTCAATACAAATTTCATCAGTATGGCAAATAGCTTCCTTGCTTTTTTTCTAGGAATGAACACCACAAAATCTAAATTCAACCTGCATGATTTTAGAATATGGTCAATCAATTCGTGGAAATAGACAAGGGGGAAGGGGTCAGGGGTGGGTGTGGGGGGTGGGGGGAGGGTGGGGAGGGGTTGAGATGATGATGATAATTATCCTTTTTCTTCTTCTTCGGTCATTTTTTGTTGTTGTTGTTATTGTTATTGTTGTAGTTATTTCTCATTGTCTTTCCTTCCGCCCACCTCCCCTATTGCAAATTTCAGGATTAAGGACTGAAGCCTAGACTGCGCCCTACACTACTACTGAAGGGGAGGGTGGTGGTTAATGAACAATGCTAGTTCACTTCTCATCCCATTCGCGACATATTAACAAGAAGCCTAGCACTGTTCAGGAAATGTTCATCACTTCACATATTATGCTTTATTTTTTTTTTGTTTTTTACTAACTATATTTCATATATATATATATATTCATTTATATTTATATATATATCCCTATGTATTGAGCCACATATACAATATATTACAAAGAGACCCTAACAATACTCACGGCAAGATAATTGTGTATTGTACATGATTTCCGCATAACAAAAAGCAAATGATATTACCATTACAAACAGTTTCCATAAAGAAGTCACGATAGCTACTTTACCACCGTCTATCAAACAATATGAAATAGGACCACTATTTTTAAAAAACATTAAGTTAAAACGGCCTTCTAAAAACACAGTCCTAACCCACTCTCTCACAGCTAACTACGACAACTGTAATTTGGAAATGCATAGATGTGTGGAAATGCCGCACTTAATTTAGACAAAAATATATATTAATGATGAAATGATATTACATTTTGTGACTAGGAGAGCCCTATGCTTTAGAAATGCCAACGCCTTTTTTTTTTTTTTTTTTTTTTTTTTTTTTTAGATTTCTAGGCATTTCCTCTCGCAATTTTTTTTTTTTTTGTCAGGCTTGCATATGTGGATAATGATATATCCATATCTTGATATACATTTTTTTTTTTGGCTTTCCTTTGTAGAATTAAAATCAAACGCCCAGATAGTTTAAGAAAAATGGACGAAGACAAAAGTTGAACCGTAAGCTGTCCAGCAGACGCACTGACATCGTAGACAAAAAAAGAAAGAAAAAAAAAAGATAATGAATGACAAAAAAAAAAAAAAAAAACAATACAAAAATAAATAAACGACAAAAAAAAAAAAAAAAACGGGAAAAGGAAATATAAAAAAAACAAAAAACAAACGAAGCTCGACAGGCGGCACTCCAGGCCCGCTGTGCACTCCCTGTTCTACCTCGGAGTTGTTTATCGTCGTCGCCAACACACTGCCCGCCGGCGCTCTGGTGCCCCTCTGCCGGTGGCACTTTCGTCGTCAGGAACAATGGGCTCGTTTTTCGAGCTGAATCTAATTTTACGCGTCTTTGCACTGTGCACACCGGACTGGCTGTTTCGCGGTTGCACGTGTGTGTATACATGTACGTATATATATATATATATATATATATATATATATATATATATATATATTTATACATATATATGTGTGTGTTTGTGTGTGTGTGTGTGTGTGTGTGTGTGTGTGTGTGTGTGTGTGTGTGTGTGTGTGTGTGTGTGTGTGTGTGTGTGTGTGTGTGTGTGTGTGTGTGTGTGTGTGTGTGTGTGTGTGTGTGTGTGCGTGTGTATGTGTGTGTATGTATACAACTTCTAAGACTCGCTTCATTTCTCGGGGTGTGCGGCAGAGGGCAGCGACGGTCGCCTGGCGAGGACGTGCAATGGGGACGATAAGCAGTGTTATGGCCTACCTAGTCTAGCAGGTTGCAGAGTCTAGCACTGCACTCACATTCTACTGGGAGTAACACTGGCTAGATGACCGCTCAGGATCATCACTCGTGGTTGCCTATCAGATACGCTCGGTTCCTTGTATCCTGATGTACAACATTTTCGTCCCATTTAAGGGAGGGGAGACTGAAGAAAAAAATCAAATGAAGAAAACATTCTACCTCACAATCTGCGTCATATATATCTTTTTTTCTTTTCTTAAAAACTGTCACCTGATGCGTGTCCTCGATTGAGCGGATGGGATGCCCACCAGCTGCGGCGGCCGCACCTCTGACTCCGGTCGCCCTGCGCAGCTGGTGGGGAGGGAGGGGCGAGGGGGAGGGGGGGCATGGGGCACGAGGGCACGCGCTTCACTCGGGCTTGAGGCGATGCCACTGGACGACGTTTTGCCGTGGCTTCGTGATCATGTCGCTCCAGTGCTTGGTCTCCGAGGTGCCGCTGCCTGCCTTGCCTGCGGGAGACGCTGCGGTTAGGCCACGTGTGTTAGGGTGCGGACTCGCTCTAGCAGTGCACTCACTCTTCTCTTTACTGCTTTACTCTAAGACAATAATCAAACAAAACACTCCATCCATATCTCTGTCTCCCTTTCATTCTCTCTCTCTCTCTCTCTCTCTCTCCCTCTCTCTCTCTCGCTCTCCCTCTCTCTCCTTTTTCCTACCCCTTTTTCCCTCCCTCCCTCCCTCCCTCCCTTCCTCCCCCATCCCTCCCTTCTTCCCTCCCTCCCTCCCTTCTTCCCCCATCCCTCCCTCCCTTCCTCCCCCATCCCTCCCCCATCCCTCCCATCTTCCCCCATCCCTCCCCATCCCTCCCTCCCTCCCATCCCTCCCCCATCCCTCCCCATCCCTCCCATTCTTCTTCTTATCCGCCCCTCGCCCATCCTCCCATCCACACCTTCACGTACGGATCTGAGGAAAGAGAACCGTTCCGGGGAGGGTTTCCTCCCCACTGATGTGTTTTGGTGTGGTAAGGGGAGGTTGGAGGAGGTGGGGATCCTCTCCCACGGTGAAGGGAGGTGGAGTTGAGTTAGGGAACTCCGGAACGTAGCTGCGGCTAGAGGACTGGTGCTCTGGTCTGCGGTCTAGGGGCGGTAGGAAGAGAGAGAGGAGGGGTTTGGGCCTAGGGCGTGAAGAGAGAGAGAGGGGGGGGGAGGAGGGTTGTTTAAAGGGTGTGTGTGGCTTGGGGAGGTTGGGGTGGGGGGTTGGGGTTGGGGTTGGGGGGTGGAGTTGGTCAGGGGTAGGTTTAGTGGGTTATAGACTTGGGTTGGGGTAATTAAAGGGGTAGGTTAATTATCTGAGGGTTGTAATACATAGGGTACAACTCAAACAAGAGTTTATCGCCCTTGCATGAAGTAAGTCAACAAAGTGCCTCATTCAAATCAAAAAAACTCAGATCGAATTAACTAGTACGGCCCATTCTCCAGTCACAAAGCTTCACCCATCTTCATCGCATCCTACAAGACAGCAGCTGTTATCAGTCACCTAAAACTTCTCCATCATAGTTTGAGCGAGCACTAACCGCAAGGATTGAGTAAGTCAAAATCTCACCACAATTTGAGGTAAGCACTATGTCTTGAAGTCACCTAACCTTCCAGTCCAATCTTCACCAAGACAACAACTGTAACTTCATTCAGCAGCGTCACACAGCAAGATCTTCAGACCAAGATTAGAACACCTCATTGAACCGATTACAAAAAAGAGCTTCCCACTTCACCTAAACTTCACCATATTATGAGGTAAAGCTAGCAGGTTACGCCATTCTCCTGACTCATTCACACATAAACGCATTCAGACACGAAAGGTTACTCATATCACCTACTACACCATTCAACAAGGTAGGAAAACACAAAGAGCACAGGCGAGCAACTACGCAACTAGCTTATGCTTCGACCATAAACACTCATTCAAAAAGAATTAGAGAATCATTAGACATCCCGCTATAAGACAATAAGACATGTCTTTCGCCTTGAGGTTGCGGCATTTGATAACAGGTAGTAAGACACTCATTCTCATTCACTGAAGGGTTGATACATGAGAGAACACAGGATCTCTCCACATTTGTTCTTTTAATTAGAAATCTAGGGCTTTCTCAGAACGTGTCTTGCTTTCCGACCGAAGTGTCACCTGAAATAGACAGAGGATAAGACGATAGAGATCACACTGTCATGAGAGTCACTAGAACACAGAAAACAGTTGTTTTAATCTGTGCGCTAATGGTTTTCTTAATAGGTTTTAGAAAGGAATCAGATAATGTTAGAAATACAGCGGGAATAATTGCTCGTTCGTCAAATGCATATTTCTGTTCATATTTATTGTTTGTTGAATACATTACCCAGTCGGGAAAATGATAGATATACTAGTTGCTCAGTTTAAAAAGAGCAAAAAGTTTTACAGAACTAAACCGCTCTATTGTTTACAGACAAACACCATACTCACCAACACCTCTCTCCACCACACTACGTAACAGGAACTCCACACACATTCACACATAAACACACACACACACACTCACAACACACAACACACACACACACACACACACAACACACATACACACACAACACACACACAACACACACACACCCACACACATAACACACACACACAACACACACACACACACACACACACACACACACGTGCTTTTAATCGGTTTGATTTTTTTCAAAACAGCTTAGATGAATGTGTTAGAATAAAAACTGCGCAACATAAATAAAAATAATTCAGGCAAATATTCATGAGTTATAAATTATGTTGCTCTCCCATAAAAAAATAATTATAAATAAATCTACTCCCATCCCTATAAAATTGTACCTTTTCTGCCTTTTACCTCCTCTGACCCTTAATTCTCCCCTAATATCCACACTCTTTCTTACTCTCTTTCTCATTCTATTTCCTTCTCTCCCTCTCCCTTGCCTCTTCTCCCCTCTCTCCTCTATTCCTCCCTCCTCCGCCTCCTCTCTCTCTCTCTCTCTCTCTCTCTCTCTCTCTCTCTCTCTCTCTCTCTCTTTCTCTCTCTCTCTCTCCCTGAGATCAAGACACCATTTTTTTCATATTTTTCTTTCTTTCTTTATGTTTGTGTTGTGCGTATTCCTATGTGTGTGAGTGTGCGTGCGTGCGTGCGCGTGTGTGTGCGTGTGTGTATGTGTGTGTGTGTGTGGGTGTATGTGTGTGTGTGCGTTTGTGTATGTGTGTGCGTGCGCGTGTGTGTATGTGTGTGCGTGTACACATCACCTTACTTTCCGCGTTCACTGTAATACCCCCCCCCCCCTCCACACACACACAGGAACACACGTGGGAGCCTTCTACTACTCTATATATATCTGCATATGAATTCACACTCGTGCAAAGGTGAAGTGGAAAAAAAACAAATAAAAAAGTAAACCAATAACAATAAAAAATATAATATAAAAACATTCAGAAAAAAGAGAAAGTGAATTCACGAGAATTCTGATCTTTTTACAAAGATCCTATTTCATTTTGAAAAAAAAAAAAAATGTTTGTTCGGTGCTTTCATCATTATTTTATTTTGTTTTTATCTATTGTTTTTTTTTCATAATCATGATAGTTAAAAAAAAAAATGTTTGTCTGGTGCTTTCATCATTATTTTTTTGTTTTTATCTTTTTTTTATATAATCATGATGGTTATTATCCTTATCACTTTCTTTCATCTACTTGCCATCATTGTCATTACCGTCATCATTATCGTTATCATCATCATCATCACAATCTTCATTATCATTGTTACTACTATTACCATTGTTATCATTATTATCATGATTATTATCATTATTACAATTTTTATTATTCT
>NW_028234423.1:29176949-29184449 GCF_977035675.1 Penaeus japonicus | reverse complement strand
TTCTCTCTTTATCCTCATTTCTATTGATTCCCATTCCTATTCTATTTCCTTAATACTTGTCCCTATTTATCGTCCTTCTCTTCTCTCGTTCCTATTCTGTTCCTACATCCCACGCACTTATTTCCTTTTTCTAATCCTATTTTGTATCCCACCTTTACTTCTTTTCCTACTTGCCATTTCCCTGTTCGATTCTGTTCTAAGTTGGTCCTGAACTTCATCTCATCCTCTGAAGTTTTCGTAGCTTGTTACATCCCCTTCTATCCTGTTTACGTAATCAGATCTCAACAGACAATGTTATACGAGTAAACAACGCATGGAATATGCATGGACAAACTCAATATTGTTCAATTCATTACTAATTTTTTTATTTGCTAATGCTTAAACCAAGTGCTCTTTCTAAGTGTATTAAAGAATGCTACTTATTGCACTACCTACTCACCTTTGTCATTTAAGTGTACTAGGGATAGATATATGTGTGTTTTAGATTCTAAACTACTGCCTATTTAACTAAAGATTTAGTGAAAGGGGCTGTGGGTTATTTACAATTCATAAACTTTAAACCATATCCACTGCAGACCTTATGCATTTTAACACGGTTGTATGAATTTACAAAACTGTGGCATTTTGAAAATCTAGCACAGAATGTTCCACAAATGAAAATTCATGGAATACCAACACTGAAACAGGTGCATTATAAACAATGATAGAAATCTGCAAATATCCAAAGCAAAAAGTATTCATGAGGAACACAGTACGAGCAGTCCATTGAGATGTTCTTAGATGCCGATACAGCTGCACAGGTCAAGGCACAGAGTTACTATGTATATATACGATGCACGTGTAAATAATACAGGTAAAATGGCATAAGTAAGATGACACAGGTAGATGACACAGCTAAGTGACACAATGAGTCAAATGATTGAAAAAAAATACTTTGAAGACAAGCACTATCAACATTATTCCACATTAATGATAACAGGTAGTAATAATAATAATGGTAATAACAATAATAATATTGGTGACAATAGTGATACTGATTATCAGATGACACACACTGATCATAACCTTGCATCGTGCATGCCGCCATGATTCCCTAACACTCAAGTCACGTGGAACTTGTCCATGCAAGGGGAGGGGAAGGGGGAGGAAGAATTAAAGAGAGACGGGGAATGGGGGGAGGAAGAGAAAGGGGAGGGAAAAGACAGCAAGGCAAAGAGGAAAGAGGGAGAGTCAAACCGAGAGATAAGGGGAATGGGGAAGAAGAGAAAGGGAGAAAGACACATTAAGGGAAAAGAGAACAGAGGGAGAGTCAAAGGGAAAGATAAAGACGATAGGCGAAATTGAAGAGGGGAAAAACAAAATAAAAAAAGTTAGAAGAAGGAAAGACGCGAAAAGCAAAAAAGACAGAGTGTGAAAGGGACGAAGAAAGGATCATCATGAGAAGTAGAAGGAGCGAAAGGTTACAAGGAAACAGAAGAGGATAAAAGAAACGGGGAAGAAGAAAGAAAGAAGGCAACGCTGAAGGTAATATAGGGACGACAATGCGAAATTGGGAAGGGATCCCAGAGGCTAAGTACAGCACCCCGAGAGAGCACTAGTATCTTGCCGCGTGCAAACGAGTAAACGAGTTGTAGGTGAAAATTCTGGGTAGTTTAACTGTCTTTATTATTCTCTCGTACGGTAGTTAGTGGCTCTGAACTCTTGTTAAATCGAGGTTACTTTAAGCAAAGGATATTTCAGACATACAAGACATTTTAGGATATAAATCTAAGTGGGGCTTTGGGATTCACGAAGGAATTGGACTCTAGGAAATACATTTGAAGGTTTTGAATGAAAATGAGGGTTTTGAATGAGTATGATATAATTGAAAGACACACATATATGTCTGACAACTGGTGTAAATGCACGTACGCTCTAGCCATGACAAGCGAGAAGCTGATGTCTAGGTTGGGTCTTAGAGCATTGGACGTACGAGAGAGGGTACGAGAGATAGAGATAGAGATAGATAGGTAGATAGAGAGGAAGAGAGAGAGAGAGAGAGAGAGAGAGAGAGAGAGAGAGAGAGAGAGAGAGAGGGAGGGAGGGAGAGAAGTGAACGTGAGAGAGATATAGGAAGGCGAAAGCCAGAGAACGAGAGAACGTAAGAGCGAGAGAGAGCGAGAGAGATAGGAAGGCGAAAGCCAGAGAACGAGAGAACGTAAGAGCGAGAGAGAGAGAGAGAGAGAGAGAGAGAGAGAGAGAGAGAGAGAGAGAGAGAGAGAGAGAGAGAGAGAGAGAGAGGAGAGGAGAGAAAGTGAACGAGAGAGAGAGATAGTAGGGCGAAAGCCAGAGAACGAGAGAACGTAAGAGCGAGAGAGAGCGAGAGAGATAGGAAGGCGAAAGCCAGAGAACGAGAGAACGTAAGAGCGAGAGAGAGAGAGAGAGAGAGAGAGAGGCAACATGTCAGCCTGCAACTGCCAGTGGACGCCGCCTCGCCAGGAAGGAGAAGCAGCTTAATAGGAATCCCAGAAGGTCATTCCAAGCGGACGAACTCCCAGGGCGCAGAGACAGATTCCCGTAAGACCTCCTGGAGTGGATTATTTGAGGGAGGATTGGGGAGGGGAGGGGGGGGGGGGCAAGGAGAAGCCAGGAGAGATTAAGGAGCAGATGAGGTATGGAACAGGACACTAAATTAGGACCAGAGGATATCTGAAAATGAACGACACATCAAGGGGACACTGTATAGATTTCAGATACAAGGGACGCTACTTCGGGGTTTGATTACACTGAGATCGGTCTGCTTGCAGGGAAGACTGAATATATATATATATATATATATATATATATATATATATATATATAGAGAGAGAGAGAGAGAGAGAGAAGTATATATATATATTTATAGATAGATATATAATAGATATATATATAGATAGAGAGAGAGAGAGAGAGAGGAGAGAGAGAGAGAGAGGGAGAGGGAAGGTGAGAGATGTAGATAGAGATGAGAGAGAGAGGAGAGAGAGAGAGGGAAGAGAAAGAGAAGAGAAAGAGAGAGAGAGAGAGAGAGAGAGAGAGAGAGAGAGAGAGAGAGAGAGAGAGAGAGAGAGAGAGAGAGAGAGAGAAAGCGAGAGCGAGAGCGAGAGCGAGAGCAAGAGAGAGAGAGCAAGGGCGAGAGAGAGAGAGAGAGAGACAGAGACAGAGAGTTATAGATATAGACAGACAGACAGACAGACAGACAGACAAATGAGTGAAATAGATTCCCTTCTCCATATCAAGGGTAAGAGGGACATCCAGCCATAATGGACAGCAAATGTGAGGACTAAGGAACACCTCGGGAGAATATTATGGGTCGTTGACTCTGGCGTAGAAGACAAATTAGGTAAGTTTTTAGACGATTAAAAGAGGAACATTGAAGATGATGAGGAAGAATGAGGGAGAATGAGGAAGAGAAAATGAGAAAGGAAAGTAGGCGTAAAGAGGTTACAGGAAAAGGAGGGAGAAATTTTAGGGATAAAAGTTGATAATTAAGTAGATTTTTTTTAACGATTTGAAGCGAAACGGGGTCTTTCAGGACGAATTGCAATTTTAAAGTAATTTTGTGAGTAACACGGTGAGACAAAATGGTTTGAATAGAGTGAGAGGTGATTGGTGATTTAAGGGAGTCCAAAAGAGGTGGCTTAATAATAAAAGGAAAATGTCATTTTAAGGGAGACTAGCACAAGAGAGAGAGAGAGAGGGGGGGTTAAGGGAGGAACAGATGGGGGGTTTATGGGAGAGAATTATTTATAGGGAGTTGAAGGGCCGAAACACAGGGAGCTTTAAGGGATTAACACCAAAGACATCCCAAGGGAGAGGGGGGAAACCGGAAAGACTCCAAAGAGGGGAAGAAGGAAGACAATAATCGGGGACAAGAAAGAGAGGACACCGAGGAGGAAGAATAACGAAAGAGATCATGACAAACACGCACAAAATACTGAGATGCATCGACGTTAATTACATCTCTTACTTTAAATGATTTATAGCGAGGGAATAAAAGTTAAATCACGTCGAGGATATATATATAAAAGAAAATATCTATGCCAAGTCACCACAACAAACTACCAAACACATAAAGAGCTTCGGGAAAAAATAGAGCAAGAAAATATAGCGTAAAAATCATTAATTGCTCGAAGAGTGACTTATAGGAGGCGGGAGGAAGGGAGGGGAGGGAGGAGGGAGGGGGAGGGGGGTTTCATGAAGCGAATGATCGTAAAGATTTTGATGAAGTTTCGAAGTTTGGGGGAACTTCACTCTCGTCCTCAGCTTTCCGTAAGTGGGCGGGCGCGACATCATCGTCCTACGTATCACAGCAATTGAGTGCAACTACGCAAAGTGAACGACGCATCACCGCGAGCAACGAGTCTGTACGCCGTGTAACTCAACCGCAGACACATTGCATGCAACAAGGGAGCTTATAAGGTAAACAATATTCATCTCGTTGTGACTCCGCGAAACAGGTTGCGGACAAGCTGTCACGCGCGGGACGGGCGAGTTGCAACTACGCGCGTTATATAACCTGAGCGCTCGCCCGGACACGCTCGCTAGCCCTCCTGACCTTTCCCGGGTAATAACGGAGGATCATATGACCTTGCCTGAGGCTACACAACAATGGCTGCACGCGTTGTGTCTTCCACGCGAAACATGAGGTTCCCTTTGCACAGCCTCCGGAAGATATGTAAGAGGATCTTCTTTCTTTCTCTCTCTCTCTCTCTCTCTCTCTCTCTCTCTCTCTCTCTCTCTCTCTCTCTCTCTCTCTCTCTCTCTCTCTTCTCCTCTGTCCTGTCCTTTTCTTTTGCATTTATCTTCTGTTTTTCTTCTTCTCTCTCTCTCTCTCTCTCTCTCTCTCTCTCTCTCTCTCTCTCTCTCTCTCTCTCTCTCTCTCTCTCTCTCTCTCTCTCTCTCTCTCTCTCTCCCTCTCTGTCTCTCTCTCTCTCTCTCTTTTTTTTCCTTTCTCTCCCCTTCTCTCTTTCTCTCTGTCTATTTTTTTCTCTCTCTCTTTGGCCTTCTCGGAAAAGCGCCATTAACAAAGCATGAAAAAATCTGCACTTTATCGATTTATCTCCTCCGTGTTGTTGTTCTGTTCTTTTGTTTTTCTTTATTTCTTTTATTGCAAGGTCACATGATTAGGCAAATCCTCTTTAAGACAAGAGTGGAGAATATTCCAGAGCAATGTGTTCTTGCAGATTATCCTACTTTGTTTAAACCTGATCAGGAGAAAATGATGATTATTTATGCCTATTTTTTTTTCTCTCTCTCTTATTTTTTGTATAAACGTTATGATAATGATATCAAAATCTTCTTGAAATAAGTGAAAAAAGAGGCATTAGCTATAATCGCCTTAGCTTGGCTTAACGCAAATAAAGCAACTGTGTTTGGTGTTTGTCTCTTTTATTTTCACCTTTTTCTCTAATTCGCTGTGGAAGACAAGGCTGGTTTAGCGGTAAGAGCAGCTCTTAGGGGGCCAGGTTAAGTAAGAGCTTGGCCCTGACTAAATGCTACTGTGCTTGTGAGCGTAGAATCCAGGTTCTGAGGGGGGGGGAGGGAGGCTGTTTACATCCGGGTTCTGGGTGTGTCTTTTTTTTTTTAATTGGTGCGTTCGAGAATGCTGAATAGCTGAATCCATTTTTTTTTAGGGTAAAGGGTTGGAAATATACAAGTGTTCATTTACTGTCTAGTTTTAGACATATATAAAAACGGGCACCTAAACTTCTCTGAATTGATATACTAATGAGTTATATGAATACATCTGTTTTAATGAATGTGTTGACGAGTTACATCAAATATATCATATCGTCTTGAATGATCACCTGTATATTCCCAGTCATATAAAATCTACCTTTTACAGTATTCGCACTTTTGGAAGGTGGTGGGTGTTGGTGTCAAAGTGCTGCCAGACAAGAGGTGCGGGCGGGCCTTGGTCAAACTAGCAATACGTATGCACGGCTACAATATTCACTACATTGCCTTGAAAAAATCTATTCTACAACTAGGTCAGTACTGTAATCATAAATACGCATGGTACCAACTCAAGAATTATGGAATAACGGATAAGACTGGCTAAGTCAGACCATCTACGAGCTGTAGCTTCAGCGCCATGATGCATACGTAGCTACGAAACCAAAGTTGTTTAGTCTAGGGAGTGTCAAAGTAAAAAATGTTGGGAAAGAACAAACAATGTATAAAAATGTGAAAATAAATTCGAGCTGTATACAAGTGGGTGGCGGGGCCCGCCCCCGGTAACTTACTGTTGTTGGACACGACGGGGAGAAGTCAAGGGTAAGAAAGACATGTGATTAGCGCCATCTCCACAGTAACCTAAACAAGGCCAGCTACTCGGCCTGGGAACACGCCCACCATCAACAACAAAAACATTATGCCAAGAGTGGTAATAGGAAAAAAATTATATATATATAGTTTTAAAAAAATAACACAAAAAATAAACCTGTCAGCAGTCTAACTTACAATAGCGTTCCTATGAAGTCTACACCACTATTGGTATACAAATTCTTATTATAAGCATAACACTAAACTCTTCTTCATACACTGTGAAGTCAGAAGGGAAAAAATAAAAATAAAAATTGCCTAGAGCGAAAAAATGATCTTGAGATTGGATACTGAGTAGCAGCTTTACTGACAGATGTTGAAGAAAGTAGAGACTAGACTAACAGAGACTAACACACACACACACACATTAATACAAGACCTATAGCATTACGATTGGCAAGTCTGGGGTTGGGAGATTGGAAGCAACTGTAAGGCTGGCCCAGTGTTGTTACAGTACCACCCGGATATGCCAACAACCATGTCATTAGTGGGGCCTCTATGTGGACATACACGGAACATGTGGCCAATCCTGTGCTGGCTCATGGGACACGCCATGTTCATGGCAAAAACAACATAGTTCTAAACAGTCTTTGGACACCGACTACATTCTGAACACTGAGAAGCATCACACTAATAGAAGCTAAGGTTTGGATAATGACAAGAGGTTCACGCTGAGGAATGTAACAGGTCACACTGATAACCTCACACTAGTTAACTGAGGCGTGACAAAGGTCAAGGCATGACAGATGGTTGATGCATCCACGGGTGAGACCTACGGCACCCTCACTCCGCCCCCGCCCCTCATCCAGCAGGAAGAGGGTGGAGGCGGAGGTATGGATGAAGATATGTAACAACACATGGCAGACATTTACCAACACTCAAGCACCGTGTAAACATCGGGAACATGACGTCACACTGTAGGGTAGCCCACACGCGCTGACGCCGACCTCATGTGACCTCGTGTGACCCTGGAGACTCTCTGGTTCTTGTCTGCTTTCTTGCTGACGGCGGGACCTCAAAGCCACACTCCAGTACTCTAACTCTGGGTTTGGGTATTTCCATTCACTCTGTACCTGGGGCTTACTACACGTGTGCTGTAAACTCTGTCAGTCGCTACCCTTAAACCCACTCTTGCACTTATCCTTCTAAAATGACTTA
>NW_028234423.1:29164449-29166949 GCF_977035675.1 Penaeus japonicus | reverse complement strand
ATATAGGATGCTATTTCTCCCTCTTGTCCCCAAATAGAAATAAACTTAATAAGGGTAAATTGGAATGAAGCGGCCATAAAGCTGATCCATTCTTTAAATCTAGACGTTTTTTGTACAGATTACATCCGCACCACTATCACCACTATAGCAGCATGGGCGATGAATAATAACAGAAACAAGAATAATAACAACAGAAAAAATAATAACATAATAATAATGATAACAATAATAACAGAAAAAACAACAACCCTCATTTCTTAATAAACAGATAAGCCTTTCCCCTTCCTCTCTCCTCTTTCCCATGGACTTCCCCGACCGAATTTTACTTATCGTCCACTGAAGCGTAACTCCACGACAAGAAAGCTACACTTAAGAGTGAGATAAATGGACGCTTCCCCGAGTCTCGTCCCCACACCAGCTCTTCCGTTCTCCCCAATTAGGCCATTCCCTTCCATACTCTTCCCTTTTCTTTCCTACGAAGATTTTTTTTTTCTTCTAAACAAAACATGTTCTTGCCTAACTAATCCGTTCCTAGATATCCATATTTTCCTCCAACTAAGAATATTTTATTTGGAAATATACATGTTCCATTTAAGCGTATTCCTCCTCAACTAAGTATATTTTCCTCGCTAATTAAGTATATTTCTCCCCACAAGATACATTCCTCCCCAACTAAGTTTATTCCTCCCCAGCAAGATATTTTCCTCCCTAGCTAGATACATTCCTCCCCAACTAAGTATATTCCTCCCCAGCAAGATATTTTCCTCCCTAGCTAGATACATTCCTCCCCAACTAAGTATATTCCTCCCCAGCAAGATATTTTCCTCCCTAGCTAGATACGTTCCTCCCCAACTAAGTATATTCCTCCCCAGCAAGATATTTTCCAAGTATATTCCTCCCCAGCAAGATATTTTCCTCCCTAGCTAGATACGTTCCTCCGCTAGATACATTCCTCCCCAACTAAGTATATTCCTCCCCAGCAAGATATTTTCCTCCCTAGCTAGATACGTTCCTCCCCAACTAAGTATATTCCTCCCCAGCATGATATTTTCCTCCCTAGCTAGATACATTCCTCCCCAACTAAGTATATTCCTCCCCAGCAAGATATTTTCCTCCCTAGCTAGATACGTTCCTCCCCAACTAAGTATATTCCTCCCCAGCAAGATATTTTCCTCCCTAGCTAGATACATTCCTCCCCAACTAAGTATATTCCTCCCCACAAGATACAGTCCTCCCCAACTAAGCATGTTCCTCCCCAGCAAGACACATTCCCCCCCAACCAAGCACATTCCTTTTCAACCGAGGAAACAAATCCCGAAACCTTCTGAAGATTATGAGTTCGGAGACCTGGCGCCCCTCACCGAACACCTGGCATCGACCTGTGGCGTTTTCTGAGTCTCCCGCGGGACCTCCTCTCCTCCGTCAGGTCGTTCCTCGCATCTCGGAGTCACGTCACAAGTCTCGCCTACGCAGACATAACACGGACTCTCACTCGGAAACTCCTCGGGCTCTATCCGAACTAGCCCCGAAATGGCGGATCTTAATCGTCTGCCCCGAAGTTCTTCACGGACAAGTTGTGCAATTGCAAGGTGAAGTTGCGGACTCATGACGCGTGACGGGGGGGGGGGGTGATAACCTGTACAGATGCTGGACTGCTTTTAGAACAACGGGGTTTAAGGACGAGTGGAAAGTGTGTGTGTGGGGGGGGGGGGGGGTAGAGTGTGTGTGTGTGTGTGTTGAGGGAGAGGGAGTCAGACAGAAAGTGGAGGTCCAGGGGTGGAGGCCTCGAAGGCGGAGGTCCGAAAGTTGGAGGTGCGAAAGTTGAAGTCCAAAGATGGAGTGCTGAATGTTTAGGTCCGAAAGCATAGATACTGAAAGGGAATTTCGAAAATGGAGGACACAAAATGAATGGAATGAAATTGGGAATGCAAGAAGTGTAGGTACGAAAGTGGAGAACAGAAAGTGGTAGGTCGCAAGCATACAACCTGTACAGGTACAGGACCGCTTTTACAACAATTGGGATTTAAGGCGAGGATTTAGCCATGTTCGGAACGGGTTTTCTGGCAATAAGAAGCGCCCACTAAGCGATATCTATTGTCTAAAAAGTCGTACCTTCGAAAGGGGAAAAACTTTATATAAAACTCGATGAGCGGTAAAGTCTATATAAGTATTTTTTAAGAGAGTATTGGTAGATATAATGCTTGCAGTGAATGTGATATAAATCATAGTGATGGTGATAATGATATTTCTGGTATAATTAACACTGATGATACTAATGATACCAATAAACATAATAAAAACATCAGCGATAACGAAAATTAAATTTCATCATTGAAGACGATAATCTAATTACAACAGACGACCAAAATGAAAAAAATGAACAATAATATGAAGCCACGAGGTTAAAGCAGATGGTTAAAGCAGATGAAAGCAAACGGAAGACGTAAACTGGAGATGAAAAGAGACCCACAAATACAAAAAAGGGATAAAAGATGAATAT
>NW_028234423.1:29141949-29146949 GCF_977035675.1 Penaeus japonicus | reverse complement strand
ATAATAAAACTACAACAGAGAACAAAAACATTTTATTATTTTATCGTCCGGTTGAAACGGAATTCGTAATCAGTGTCTGAGTGGACGACATCAATTCGAGAACGGCCAACAACTATACTTTTTTGCGAACGAACACTAATACTGTGGGTGTTGGATCCATAAATGCTCTTTGAAAGATGCAACACGCGCCCACTGCAAGAGCTATTAACAGCGTGTGTCCCCCCCTCCCCCTCCCCCTCTCCCCCCCTTGGCGACCTTATGCAACACGTATGATCCTCCCTCTCTCCTGAAGGTCAACAAAGGTGTGTGGAGTGAGGAGGGGAGGGGGGGGGAGGGGTGGGGAGGGGGGGAGGTGGACGCGTTCCGTGTGTGGGCACATATTACCGGCGGACAACGGTGAATAACGCTGCGATTTCCAAGCACTGTGTTTTCATGCGGGTTCAGGATGCACGCTATTGCATATGCAAAAGACCCGCTTTCCCTTACAGACTCTCACCCATTATTTCGCGTCCACGGATACGAATCTAAAACAAAAACTTGGATGCTTTCGGGGGGTTGGGGGAAGGATGGAGGGGGGTGGGGGTGGAGTGGGGATGGAGGGGGGATGGAGAGGGATGGGGAGGAATAGAGGGGGATGGGGAGGGGGGACTCTCGTAAATACACGACGCTGGGGAAGACCGCTGTGCCTAGGAAGCATGTAAATTAACTATTGGGTGACTGCCAATGTGCAAACAGGATGTAGGGCTCTGGGAAGCTGTGAAAAGAGAGGTTCTATTATACATTTGTTATACATGCATCGGGAGTGCTTCGACATAGGATTTCGTGAATAGAGTCCTTTCCTAACGTTATTATCATTTTTTTTTTTCATTTGAACTGTGATTTTAGAGTTGTTAGTTAGTTAGATGAAAGGTTACAAGTACGTGAAGCCAGAGGGAGTGCTAGGAAAAGAGGAATGTAAATTTGGTATATCATTTCGGGAATATTTTTCTGCTAGTGAGTTTTCTCGAATCTTATTATGCTTCTTGACTAATGATGTTAATGGCAGAGAGAGAAGGAAAAACAAAATCTTGCTTTATCTAATTTTTTCGACAAAGTGCAAGGGAAGAACTAAGAGACTATGACACTAAAAAGATATATATATATATGGAATTTTCAAAAATATAAAAAAACAACATAAACAATGATTACAAAAAAGTACTTTAAATATCCCAACCTACGGCTTCAAACCTAAGAACATCCCCAGAAACACATCCGGGGGGAGGGGGGAGGAGGGGTGAATTCTTTACAGAAAAATAATTTTAAGAACGCTGGATGTGAGCAAAGGGCAGATGAAAATAGTCATAAACAGAATAGCGAATGCCCTTGGCGGAGTACGGGACGCATCACGCGCTTGCCGTTGGAGCATGTTCCTTCACATCCACAAAAGAATAAAATATGTTCCTTCACATCTACAAAAGACTAAAATTTGTTCCTTCACATCCACAAAAGACTATAAAATGTATTCCTTCACATCCACGATTATGTTCCTTCACATCCACAAAAAAGTTTAGATATGTTCCTTCACATCCATAAAAAGATAAAAATACGTTCCTTCACATCCGCGAAAAGACCAAGACATGTCCTTTGGCATCTATAAAAAGTGAAAACATGTTCCTTCACATCCGCAAAAAGTGAAAACATGTTCCTTCACATCCGCAAAAAATGAAACCATGTTCCTTCACACCCACAGAAAGTCAAAACACGTTCCTTCACATACGGCAGACCGAGGGAGAGATAGCAGCGTTGTTTTGACTTGTATCCTTCTTGCACTTACACATAATGAATGAGGATCAGAAGGGAGGGTATAGGGAGGACAAGGGAGAAGAGGGGATAGAAGAAAAGAAGAAGAAGAAGAAGAAGAAGAAGAAGAGAGAGAGAGAGAGAGAGAGAGAGAGAGAGAGAGAGAGAGAGAGAGAGAGAGAGAGAGAGAGAGAGAGAGAGAGAGAGAGAGAGAGAGAGAGAGAGAGAGAGAGAGAGAGAGAGAGAGAGAGAGAGAGAGAAGGGTAAGAAAGAGAAATAAGAAGAACGATGGAGTAGGAAATGGTAGAACGATGATATAAGGCAAGAGGTAAGAGAAAGAGGAAGAGGAGAAAAGGAAGGAGGAAAGGGGGGATAAGAGAAAAACGGAGAACGGCGGGTTGGTAGAAGGTATGATGTAGAAAAGGGGATGGCGACGCAGAAAGGATAAAAGAGAAGGAAAAAGAAAAGAAGAGAAAAAAATGAAATATAAGTTAAGGAAAAAAGGGGGAAACTTAAAATTAAGAAAATGAACAGGAAAATAAAAATAGAAATGAGGAACCGGACAAGAGCAGGAAAAGTAAAATGATGGGAAATAAAAGATAGAGAATAAAGAAAGGTAAAAAACAAGAGAGAAAAATAACGACAGAAGAAATAAAACACACTTAAGAAAGCACAAGAAAAAGACAAGAACATGGGGACACGAAGAGGAGAAAAAAACAAGACATAGCGGAGAGAGAGAAAGAGAGAGAGAGAGAGAGAGAGAGAGAGAGAGAGAGAGAGAGAGAGAGAGAGAGAGAGAGAGAGAGAGAGAGAGAGAGAGAGAGAGAGAGAGAGAGAGGGAGAGAGGAGGGAGAGGGAGAGATAGAAAGAAAGAGAGAGAGAGAGAGAGAGAGAGAGAGAGAGAGAGAGAGAGAGAGAAAGAGAGATAGATAGATAGATAGATAGATAGATAGAGAGAGAGAGAGAGAGAGAGAGCGAGCAGGAAAGGAGTAAGGAAGGAAGATACTCACCACATTCTGAGGTCTGGCTTCCTCAGAGCCAGGCGAAGCTCGTCTTTCGTCATCTTGTAAGAAGCCATCAACACTAAACGTCTTCACTATGTAAGCTGGAACTGTTCGGATGCGTCAGTACACGGGCGTGCACGCAAACAAACACGCAAGCACGTACCTATATAGCGAACGCACACACGCACACGGTTGCGTTTATATACACACTCGATAACTTCTCACGAGTCGCTCATATAACGCGGCGATGGGCGGGCGTCATGTCACATCAAGTGTTTCAGTGGTACGTTAGAAAAGACGATAGACAAATGTTGAAAGGAGAGGAAAGCAAATAAGGAGAAAGGGAAGAAGAGGTGTTATAGAAAGAGAGATAGAGAAAAGGCAGAAGGAAAAGTTTCCGATTGCGGTTGGGTTTCATCTCTGTACACATATTATTGTCTTTGTATTTGTGTTCATATATATATATATATATATATATATATATATATATATATATATATATATATGTATACATATATACATCTATATATATATATATATATATATATATATATATATATATATATATATGTATATACATATACATACATACATACATATATATATATATATATATATATATATATATATATATATATATATATATATATGTACATATATATATATATACATTTGTATATATATAAACATACTCATACTTCTCTGCATTCCACGCCTAATGACACTCGACGCTCTAAAGCCTCACGCAATGAAACACCTCCACACACACACACGCACACACGAGGCTGCATCTGCCGAGCTCTATAAGGAGCGAGACTGTGCACACATCTTACATCCCAAGCAAAATATTTTCCAGCGACTTTTTCCTTTTTGTGTGAATGAATGATCCACGTACTGCATATTTTCTTGACACGAAGCACACTTGTGGAATAGAAAAAAAAGAAAAAAGAAAAAAGAAAAAATAGTATGCACATCACGGTAAACGAGTTCGGGGTGGGGGGTGGGTGGGGGGGGAAGTAGGTATTCGGGGGCCTGCATGTATGAGGATGAATGGAAATGAGGGAGACGAAAATATGAGGGTGATAAGCAATTCCTACGCGATTTTGTCTCATGAGAGCAACATTATCCAGGCATGCCAATGGCGCTATCGTGTTTTGGGGGAAATTTCTCAGGGAAAATCTTGGAGTTTGCGGGGGAAAATGAAGCCAAAAATTCGGGAGCGAAATGCATACGGCTGTAGGGATGTGATGAGGGGGGGGGGGGAATGTGTCTTTAGGGGAAATTGTGCAAACAAGATAAACAAACCAAAAGTAGAAAAAACTAAGGAAGAAAGGAGAAAAGAGGAAAGTAGAAAATATTTGCGTTATAGATGTGTTGCAAGTGTGAAATAAAGGGGAAAAAAGGTGCACTGGAGGAAGAGGAGGGAGGAAGGGGTTACAGCAACCAGGAGAAATGTGTGAACTTGAACGTGTCAATAAAAAAGAAAAAAAAGAAGAAGGGAAAAAAAGGAGTATTTACAGAGAGGGGAAGACCACGAGAAGGTGAATGGTATGAGCCCCTGTATTGATACGGAATCAGAATCCGGAGGGCTTGTTTCAGGTGTGTTTAGTTTAGGGGGAAAGTTCTCGGAAGCACATCCCCGTCCGGCCCTGGGAGGACGAGGCAACACGAAGATCAATACGTCAACACGTGCGGAATCGACCCTGTGGTATTCTTTTTTTTTCCCCTCGGCCTGTAGAGGACAACTAGGCCCTCGCGACGCCCTCTCCACAGCCGTCCTCCTCCTCCTCCTCCTCCTCCTCCTCCCTCGGCCCTTCTAGTTTAAATACCGACCTTTACACGCCGCTTCCCCTCCCCCTCCTTCCCTGCCTATAATACCCCTTAGGTCACAGCCTCCCCCTTTTATCCCCTCTCCCCTCCATCCCCTCCCTACCCTCCTATCCATTTCTCGCGTCATCCTACCACTGTCCTGCATCGCTGGCAGTTTCAATACAAAGCACTCTAGGGACATTGCTCCCATTCCCACGAAAGGGATCTTTCCTGGAACTTATCCTCTACAGCAGCCCGAGTCAATAACCATCCGCAGGACAAATATTTCCCCTAAACTGAACTTCCAAACTCGGACATATCTGCAAGTCATTATAGCCTCATCCCTGTTAGCGTTCTGCGCAGGACTCGCCTAGCGCAGTACCGTCGAGGCTCCTAAGGACTCTTACT
>NW_028234423.1:29127014-29129514 GCF_977035675.1 Penaeus japonicus | reverse complement strand
ACTATATAACGTATATATGTATGTTTTTATACACAATTTTCAGGAACCAATATGCTAATTATTCTGTATGAAATTCATCTTTTTGTTTCTATGATCGCGGTTGCTATGGTTATCAGTGTCACTGTTTACATCATCACTTCAGTTGTTACGAGCACCATAGATGCCATTATAACTGATGCTAATGATTAATAGCACCATTTTGCATAGTGGTTTTACTTGGATATGATGATGATAATTATCAAAATTGTCATGAGTTTTATGATTTCTTTAGTGTTTAGTTTTATTACTTTTACTCTCCATTCATTCCTTATCATTGCCTTTTCCAGAGGAAGCACGCGCTGCTGAGCTTGGCTTCCGTGGTCGTGTTGAGCAACGCTGGAGGCGGCGGGGGAGGAGGGCATGGAGGAGGAGGAGGAGGAGGAGGAGGAGGAGGAGGAGGGGGTCTTGGAGGGGGAGGATACGGGGGCGGCGGCTTTGGAGGCGCAGGTGGGACGTCGAGTCATAGCTTCAGCCTTGGAGGAGGAGGAGGAGGAGGTGGCGGCGGCGGCGGCGGGTATGGAGGAGGAGGAGGAGGCTTTGGTGGAGGAGGAGGCGGTGGAGGCCATCACGGCGGTGGTGGAGGAGCAGGTGGGACGTCGAGTCACAGCTTCAGCCTTGGGGCGCCAAGCGTAGGTGGAGGACATGGAGGCGGTGGAGGCGGCGGAGGCGGTGGATATGGTGGAGGATCTGGAGGTGGCGGATTCGGAGGTTCCGGTGGAGTTTCGAGTCACAGCTTCAGCCTTGGAGGAGGAGGAGGAGGAGGCGGTGGCGGAGGATATGGAGGCGGTGGCGCCGGACACGGAGGAGGAGGAGGAGGAGGATTTGGACTCGGAGGCTCCGGCGGCTCATCGGAGTCAGAGCTTCAGTCTTGGAGGAGGAGGTGGCCATGGAGGCGGCGGAGGCGGAGGTGGAGGCGGATACGGCGGCGGCAGCGCGGGCGGTCACGGAGGATACGGGAAGTGAGTCGTCGCGTCGACACGGAAGTAAAGGAAGGAGGTGGAGGAAGTGTGTCCATACCTTGAATTGCTGTCCTTGGTTTTAGGCCAAAGATGTACTTTGGTATTTCGATTATTTTTTTTTCCTGGAAGGATTTACTGGAGGAAAGTAAGGAAGAAAGAAAAAAATAATATAATAAATATGAATTTGATATACATTGGTTTAGTAAATTCCTTTTACAGTTTGAGTGTTATTTGAAATATCAACATAATATCACATATTACATTATATTGCTAAAGAGAAATAGGAAAATGCGTAACCGTGTATCAACAATATCGTTATTCAGTCACTGTATTATCTGGAAAACCATGTATACATGGACACACAAACACACTCACACATATGAATATATAGATATATATTGTATAGTAATCTTAACACAATGAATGAGGGTAATACAAATTGTAGCAGCTCATTTACCTTCCTGATTTCGTGTTCTAAAATACGTGTAATTGGAACAAAATTTCTTGCAAAGAGAGCAGCAATAAGGAAGAAGAAAAAGAAAAAAAAGTCAAATGTATTGTATTCCTAGGGATGTACACAGGTCAGGAAACATAAGACAATTCCCAATGCTCCAGACTATGAGCAATTCTTAGTTTATAGACCTTAAAAGAATGACACAGACCTATGAGTAATAAAGTTGAATAGCCCGTAATCCGTAAATACATACATGTATATATATATATATATATGCTATGAGGATATACGATATTTCCATAACGGTTGTAAGGCGTCTGGTTAATCAATTCTTTTAATGGGTTGTGTGGTGTATTGGATTCAGGACCGTGCCCGTCAATCTGACCACGCGGGTTCGAGTCCCGGTCAGGGAGGGAAATTTTGTATTTCTATATTAAATGCGTTACTGCATTCTACCATCTTTCTCACATAGATATAACCTCGGTAACCTGATTTGTGACTTGAATTTCTGATTTCATTGCTGCCGTGTGTCCTTGGGAATTGTCTGTAAAACCTCACTATCACTGCTCTGCTATGAGCACATAGGAAATTCCCATGACGGTTGTAAGGCGTCTTGTTAGACAAATCTTTTAGTGGGTCGTGTAGTGTATTGGATTCAGGACCGTGCCTGTCAATCTGATGACGCGGTTTCAAGTCCCGGTCAGGGAGGTAAAATTTGTATTTATATATACACATCTATGTGTGTGTGTTTGTGTGTGCATGTGTATATATTTATACATGTATACATATTCATATATATGTATATGTATATATGTGTGTATGAATGTATATATATATGTATATGTATATATGTGTGTATGAATGTATATATATATGTATATGTATATATGTGTGTATGAATGTATATATATATGAATATAAATTTGTATGTTTATACATTTATGTATGTATGTATATAAATGCACATGTATATAAACACTCACACATATGTATCGACAAGATGTATATATATATATAGGTATGTATATATATACATATATATACTATA
>NW_028234423.1:29078637-29086137 GCF_977035675.1 Penaeus japonicus | reverse complement strand
ATGTTAGCATATAGTGATTCCGAAGGAGGAGAGGGAGGAAGGAAGGAGTGAGGTAGGAGAGAAGGAGGTGGAAGGTGAAGGAAAGAAGGAAGTGGAGAAGGAATGAGAGAGATGGAAGGGTAAAGTTAAGGAGAGGTGAGGAAGTGAAAGAGAAAGGAGGAAGGAGGACAGGAAAGTAGAGGAGGCAGGGAGAAGGAAGGAAGGAAGGAAAGGGAGGAGAGGGAGGAGTGAGAGAGGATGGGAGAGGAGGGAGGATAGGAAGGAAGGAAGGGGAGGAGGAAGAGAGGAGAGGGTAGCAGAGGTAGAGGTGGGTGAATGAAGGAGAAGCAGGAGGGAGGAAGGAGGAGAGGAAGGATAGGAGGAGGGAGGTGGGGTGTAGGAGGAGAGGGAAGGAGAGGGGGAAGGAGAAGGAGAGGGGGAGGGGGAGAAGGGAGAGGAGGAGGGAAGGAGGAGGAAGGAAAGGAAGGAAAGGAGGCAGGGAAAGCGGTGGAGGGGAGAGAGAAGGAGGGGTGCGGAGGGGCATAGAGGAGGAGGGGAGGGAGAAGGAAGGGGGAGAGGGAGGAGGGCGAGGAAGAGGAGACTAGGTGAGGAGGGGAGAAGGAGGAGTGAGATGGAGCGGAGGTATGGAGGAGGGAGAAGGAAAGGAGAGAAGAAGGAGGAGGAGGAGAGGATGGATGGATAGTATTGAGAGGGAGGGAGGGGGGACAGGAGGGAGGAGGAGGAGAGGAAAGAGGAAGAGGAAGCAGATTAAAGGATAGAGAGGAGGAGGAACAGCTGAGGTAGGGTGAGGGAGGAAGGAGAGGAGGAAAGGGGGAGGAGAGGAGAGAAAAGGAAGGAGGGGAGGCAGTGGAAGGAGGATAGGTCAGGGAGGAGGAGAAAGGAGGGCAGGAGCTGAGAGAAGTATCTATATATATAATATTATATAGATATAATATAAAATAGTATATTAGTATTGAGTACTGAATATATGAATCTTATTATTTCCTTTATCGCAGACGCAGAAAAGAGAAAAGGAATAGACATTTTATTCTTAAACTCGACAATAACGTGTAAATTACTAGAGAGAGGAGAGAAAGAATAGAGGGAAAAGAAAAAAAAAACTACAAGCGTTTTAAAGTCTCCACGAGTTTGTAGTTCCTCATTTTGAAAAAAAATAATGGATAATTAAGAGAGGTAATGAATATCTGAGACAAGTCTGACGATAATTCCAACTTCCCTAATCCTTCACAGACATAGTGCAGAAAAAAATAACACAAAAAACCAACGTCTTATACCAACCGTGCCTAGTTTCAAAAGTGCCGTGAGCGATATATTGTCAGAAGGAGCCACAGCGAGCGCAGGCGAAGCAGTCCGCGGCCCCGAATGATTACCAGACGGAGAAGAGAAGATGACATAAACACTAGAGTAATCAGTCTGCCTTTTCTCCATCCTTGTATCGCATCTCACTTTTTTTCCCTTAAATAGTCACGTTTTTTTTTTGTCTTTCTTTCTTTCTTCTTAGTCTTTGGTTCCGACTGAAAATGTGACGATGTATGCCAAGAAGAATCTTTTTCACTGATAATGGCAGCTGCGCGGTTTATGTAATTGTCCCGAGTGCCGATGGAAAAGTGACAATCATAAGAAAACACATTTAGAAAAAGAGAGACATAGAAACCACACATAAAAGAGACAGACACCTAGAAAATACACTTAGAACCGGTAATCAAAAAGAAAAAAACACTTAAAAAAAGACAGACACCTATAAGACACACTTAGAAAAGACAGCCACCTATAAACCACACTTCAAAACGACAGACACCTATAAACCACATTTATAAAAGACAGATACCGAGAAGAGACACTTAGAAAAGACAAATACCTATAAAAGACACTTAGAAAAAACGCTTAGGAAAGACAGACAACGAGAAAAGACACTTAGAAAAAACAGACACCTATAAACCACATTTATAAAAGACAGATATCGAGAAAAGACACTTATAAAAGACAAATACCTAGAAAAGACACTTAGAAGAAACGCTTAGGAAAGACAGACACCGAGAAAAGACACTTAGAAAAAGACAGACACCTAGGCAAAACACTTACAAAAGACAGACACCTAGAAAAGACCCTAGCTTCGGAAAATGAGTATTACACCCGTGAGAGAAGACACTGTGTGAGAGAAAAAACAGGAAGGACGAGGAAGGAAGGAGAGGAGAGCGAAGGATGGCGACAGTCTGAGGATACACACACGATACATAACAACTAGGAAAGAGCAGGAATTTATAAAAGACAGATACCGAGAGAACACACTTAGAAAACACAGATACCCAGAAAAGACACTTAGAAAGACAGACAACGAGAAAACACACCTAGAAAAAGACAGACACCTAAGCAAAACACTTACAAAAGACAGACACCTAGAAAAGACACACACTTAGAAAAAACAGACTACAGCCTGTAAAGAACCACATATGTAGAAAGCAGATTACGAAGTAGAAGACAGCTTATTAGAAAAAAAGAGAGAAGACGCTAGTTAGGAAAGACAGACACCGAGAAAAGACACTTAGAAAAAGACAGACACCTAAGCAAAACACTTAATAAAAAAGACACACACCTATAAACCACACTTACAAAACACCGACATAAGAAACCAGTAAGTTTCTAATGCTTCAAAATATTTCTTTTGTTAGCATTGAAGCATGTAATATGACAACAGCAAGTGATATGACCGCCTTACTGTTTACAAGAAAGTCCCGCTTGGTAACCATGGTGATAAGAAAGACAGAAGGAGACGTATCAGGTGTCGCAGAGAAAGAACAAACATGAGAACAATCGATCTTCACCACGCACTATCATAAGATCTTCATCCTCATCACCAGTTATCGATCGAGATCATCATGCAGGTGGAAGGCAACATTATTCATATGATCGTTCATCATCATATATCATGAGTCATCCAGCTTCACCTCATTATCATCATGCATCATCATCATGTGATAATTAACAGTCTACGAAATCACCATCATCATCATCAACATCACCATCATCATCACCACCATCATCATCATCATTATAATCACAATCATCATCATCAACAACATCACCACCATCATCATCATCATCATTATCATCATCATTATAATCACAATCACCATCATCATCATCAACATCACCACCATCACCGTCATCATCACCACCACTATCATCATCATTTTCATTATCTTTTTATCACTATCATCATCATAGTTCGATTAGTCTTTTTGTCCCTAGTCATCATCACCATTATCTCCTATTCTCATATCATCGTCGAGATGCATTATCAGTCTAAGGTTAGTCATAGCACTATTGTTATTACAATTATCATCATCAACATTGCAAAGAGAACAGAAGAGAAGACTGACTCATGTTAAAATCGAGTATCTTAAAGTTGCAAAGAAGTTGAATAGTTGTAATAAGCGATGAGTCGTCGCAAATGGCTGTGTCATATGTGGTATACTGATTATGAAAATAGTATTTAGGAATTAAAGACTCGAAAAGTCGGTGATTTGCTATGATTGATACTATAAATGAAGTGCATGGTTATGATTGCGTTGAGAGTAACGGTATGTCGTTCGACGATAGAATAAATTGCTTGACAATTGTGGAAGAATTATGGTAAGATCCTAGAAAAACTACTTAGCGTGTGTACATCGAAAATCGTAAAGGAATGTTTGTTTTAACATGATGTTATTCATCAACAAATGATATCATTTAGGGTATGGTACACCTCTGAATACAATTCTTTTTAATGACGGTTCTTACCCCTCAAGAGTCACACGAGAAAATATTTGTGTCACATAAGATCAACTGTACCAATATGTACCCTTCCGTTGCACACGCATTCTTGCAGGTGCGACTCGACATCCTCTCCCTCGCCCCCGTCGAATACATGTCGTAGTTGCGCTCGTTTCAGTCGAGATCGAAGGTCCGAGTGCGCTTGCCGGCGTGAGGATCCACAAACCCGAGCTCTGATGCATGTCCTGCGAGGGAAGTCCTGGCCCTGGACGCCCCTCCGTGCCCTCCTGCCATCACCGCGTGGGGTCGCTTCGGGGCGCCCGGGGCCTGATTGATGGGCAGGAGGAGCAGCTAGCATGCCTCGATTCGAGTTTGAAGTCTCCGGTGTGATCATCATCGGATCTCTTGCTTTGAGGGACGTGTTAACGGCGTCGGTACGGGATGTTGTTAGCCGCAGAAAAACTCCACGCCAGTAGAGGCGCAGGCGAGGTGGCCCAATAGCGCTGGATGACATGAGAGACGCGTATTGTCTTCAATAAACGACCGCAAAGAGAAGAAACGTACGTACAGTCAGGATTTATTCTTAACGAACTACATTCCGACACTCGCACCGGGCTGCCGATGACTCGTCTGGCTTGCACGCCCCATCCTAAGCCATTATGCAAGTGCTGATAGCAAAGACACAAATGGAGTATCCATATCTTACTAGGGCCAAGTCTGGAGTGTGACAGAGATGCAAATGGATTAGAGTTAGCAGTCCCGAGAGCGGATGTTTGGGGCTCAGGTTCGCTGGCTACATCGTTTGGTCTGTCATTTCCATGCAAAACCATTGTTCGTCTCCTAGCAGTTGGTCCAAGCCATTAGCCCCCGTAAGGTCGCTATCATTCCCTTGCCAAATAGGTTGTTGTCGCTGCATCTCGTTACCTTCTCGTTGACCTTTGGGGGGGGGGGGAGAAGGTCACACGACGGAAAAAAAAGGTCTGACGTCACACGAGTACCACTTCCCTGTGACCTAGTATTCAAAATCACCAGTATCCTTTGACCTGACATTCAGTGTATACTATACCATATCATTTACCCATAACCTCCTTCCCATACACATTCACACACCTTACCAACCATATAACCCCCTCACACCCCAACACAATCCACATCCTCCCACCCTTCCACCCACCTCCCCTCCCACCCCACCCCCCCCCCCTTCCATTTCCCAAACCACAACAAATAACCGCACCCCCCTCCCCACCCACCAACCCATCCCATCACTACCAACTTTTACCAAACCACCCCACAAAATCCCCCATTCCCCCCCCACACATTCCTCCCCAAAACACAACCTCCAATATTACACTCCCAATCCAACCAACATAATATCAACACACAAACTTATCAACAATACCCTTACTACCCCACATCCCCCCCCACAACCACTAAAAACCCAAAATCCACCATACCTATATACATCTTTCATCAACCCTCCCACATACAATTCCCACCCCATCTTCATATCACCCCCCCTTCTACCACAACACCACAACTACATTCAGGGGGGGAGGGGGGGGACAAGGGGGGGGGGACCAAAAAACCACCCTAAAATTACATACAAACCCTCCCGGGGGGGGGGGGGGGGGGGGGGGGGGGGGGGGGGGGGGGGAATCACCCCCCCTCCCCCCATACAATCAAAACTTTAATTATATCCATTATATATATTACACAAAATATACACCAATACACCCAATCACACACTACCACACACACAGTGCTCACACACACTCACTCACAACTCTCACACACACACACACTCATCCGGGGGGGGGGGACACACTCACACACTCATTAAACACTCTCACACACAATTCTGGGGGGGGGGGGGGGGCTCTCAACACATCTCACACTAACTCACCCCCCCCCTCTCTCTCTCTCTCTCTCTCTCTCTCTCTCTCTCTCTCTCTCTCTCTCTTCCTCCCTCCTCCCTCCTACCTCCCTCCCTCCCTCCCACCCACCCACCCTCCCTCCCTCCCTTTCTCCCTCCCTCCCCTCCTTCCCCCCTCCCCCTTCTCTATTTCTATCAAGATTATTCAGTGAATGGATTTAAGATTACCCAGAGTTCCGAAAAATATTTCACCTCGGATAAGCATCGCCGAAGACTCAAACCTCAGAAGGGTTCGCTAAAGCCAGCATACGTGCGTGCCTGCAGCAACTTCCACTTTTCGGCTCGAGTGTGTACCTTTTACACGCCTTTTTTTTTTTTTTTTTTTTTTTTTGTATGAGAAGGGAGTCCCCTGGTTGGCGAAAGGTGGAGAACGCGAACTGGAGGAGAACAATGCGAACTGAAGGCGATGAAAGAGGGTTGGAAAAGGAGGGGAAGAAAAATGGCGAGAGAGAGAGAGGGAGAAAAAAAAATTGAAACAAAGAGAGAGAGAGAGAGAGAGAGAAAGAGTGAGAGTGAGAGAGAGAAAGGAAGAAGAAAATAGTTAGACGTGCTCTCACACATTCTTGACCTTCGCCGCAGGGGGACAGAAAGGCCGAGCTAATAAAAGTGTGAAGACAAGAGGAGAGAAAGGAAGGATGTGGTTCCGATTGCTGACCTTTGCGAAATGTCTCAAAACGAAGGAAAATTCCGGGAGGGGTTTTCCTTACTTCTGCCTTTGCTCTTTCATTCCTTCTTCATCTTCGGAATGTGAGAATGTTTCAACGGAAAAAAAAATAGAGGGGGAGGGGGAGAAGGAGGCGAGGGGGAAGGGTAGAGATTCTTCGGCAAAGCTAAGCTGGTTATTTAGTGTTCATTCTCCGAGTTCAAACTTCTCCATATTTTTTTTATTCTAATGGATAATTCTGGTGCTCATTTATAATTTAATGAACATCTTTTTTTCCTGGGTTGAGGTCATGCATCTGCTCAGATGGAATGGAGATTCACTTATTCATTCACGTATTCATTTACTCAAAGTCGCATAGTCATTCGTTCACTCACGCCCTCACTCACTTACACAGTCACTCATTAGCTTATTCAAAAACGGTCACTCATTTCATTGCTAATCTGAATAATTAAAGAGACAAAAGTTAATGCTATTTGCAACAATATTAGAATGGTGTGTATCATAATCAAAACATATTAAAGATCCACACTATATATCTAAACAAAAACAATGTAACACTTGCCTAAGTACAAACACGTAGCAGACCCGTAACATAATAATTCAATTACCACTTTTTTTATAGAGATGTTTAATAAGGATTCCACCACAAGCATCATTACGAGCTCCGATGTCATTAAATTAAACGTTTGGATAGGTAGCTTCAAACGAAGAGAATAACGTACCTGAGTGTGTGTGTTTGTGTGGGTAGGTGGGTGGGTGGATGTGTAGGTGTGTGTGGGTGTGTGTGGGTGGTTGTGGGTGGGTGTGGGTGTTTATGTGTGTGTGTGGGTGGGTGTGGGTGTTTGTGTGTGTGTTTGTGTGTGTGTGTGTGTGTAGGGGGGGGGTGAGGGTGTGTGTGTGGGGGGGGGGAGTGTGTAAGTGACCTAAAAAGTGGTAGAGTACGTGCAGGCTAATTCAGCAGGCTAATGGTGATGTCAGTTTAGAAAATACCATTTCGAACGTAGGTATGCTTCTCGCCCTCTATCTATCAAAAAAAAAAAAAAAAAAAAAAAAAAAATCGCCTCACCTTGTAAATATATATTTTCAATATTTCTTGACACAATTTAAAAGTCATTCTCTTTCAATTATTCCAATGACAACGTGAGATTGA
>NW_028234423.1:29055110-29058537 GCF_977035675.1 Penaeus japonicus | reverse complement strand
TGACTTTGTTGGGTGGACTTGGTAAGGGGTTCTGGCGTCCAGGGAGGCAGGGTTTTTGACTGCAGTGATGTTTGATTAATAGTTGATTAACACTGTCTGAGGGGAATTTATACTCGCCTTCTTTGGTAGATGTACGTATCTATTCACAAACTCTCTCTTCTTTCATTTATATATATATATATATATATATATATATATATATATATATATATATATATATATATATATATGTGTGTGTGTGTGTGTGTGTGTGTGTGTGTGTGTGTGTGTGTGTGTATGTGTGTGTGTGTATGTTGCATGTACATGCAAACAAACATACACAGAGAGAGAGAGAGAGAGAGAGAGAGAGAGAGAGAGAGAGAGAGAGGAAAGAGAGAAAGCGAAAGAGACAGACAGACAGAGAGAGAGAGAGAGAGAGAGAGAGAGAGAGAGAGAGAGAGAGAGAGAGAGAGAGAGAGAGAGAGAGAGAGAGAAGAGGAGGGGAAGAGAGAGAGAGAGAGAAAGAGAGACATAGAGACAAACAGATATGAACACCAGACTAACCAACAAGAATTCCCTTTTTCTACCCTTCCCCCCTCCCCCTCCCCCCTCCCCCCCACCAAACCAACCTATCGTCACCTAACCATCACTTTCAGCTGCAACAAACTTTGGAGTCAATATTTACCAGAGATTCTCCTCGACCGCCTTAAAGTAATGGATGCAAATGTTTGCCGTCCTTCGCCCAGATGAGCGGAGATCAAATATGCAAACAGCATCCGAACCTCGCACTTGTCGTGGCTGCAAGTGCTTGTTCGTGAGCCACCCCTCCCTCCTACTCTAGAGAGGGAGGGAGGGAGGGAAGGGTGAGGGAGGGAGGGAGGGAGGGAGGGAGGGAGGGAGGGAGGGAGGGAGGAAGGAGAAGAGAGGGAGAGGATGGCGAGGGAAGATGAGGAGGAGGGAGGGAGGAGAGGGAGGGAGAGAGCGGGAGGGAGGGGAGGAGGGTGGGAGAAGAGAGAGGGAAGGTGGGAGAGAGGGAGGGAGGGGATGGGAGAGAGGGAGGGCGGAGGGAGGATGTGGAGGGGAGGGAGGGAGGGAGGAGAGGGGAGGGAGGGAGGGAGGGTGGGAGAGGGGGAATGAGGGAAAGAAGGAGGGAGGGGAGGGAGGGAAGGAGGGAGGGAGGGGAGAAGGGAGGGAGGGAGGGAAGGAGGGAAGGTGGGAAGGAGTGGAGGAGGGAGGGATGGAGTGGGGGAGGGAGAGGAGATAGGATGGGTAGGAGTGGCGGTGGGTAGGTAGGGAAGGAAGGGAGGGAGGAGGAAGGGAAGGAGTGAGATGGGAGGGAGGGAAGGAGGTTGGGGTAAGGGAGAAACAGGTTGGAAAACAGATGAAGTGGTTACGTAAATAGACAGACGAGTAGACATATAAATACACAGGGGCAACAAACTTGGACACACACAACCACACTATAAAACACACACACACACACACGAACACAAACACATACACAAACACACACATGAACACAAACACAAACGCAACCATAAACACATACACAAACACGAACACAAACGCAAACACACACACACACACACAACTACACACACACACACACACACACACACACACACACACACACACACAAACACACACACAGCCACGAAAAAAAAAACTGAAAAAGATGCAAAGGTCAATCATAGTTGGTGTTTGTGTAGGCAAGTGGCAGCGAAGTGGTTTGGTTTCTCCTCCTGACAGGACGAAGAACATGCACACGCAAAGAGTGAGTGAGAAGTGTGAAAAGAAAGAGTGAGTGCGAAGTGTGGGAAGAGTGAGTGTGAAGTCTGGAAAGAGTGAGTGAGAAGTGTGAGAAGAGTGTGTGTGAAGTTTGGAGAGAGTGAGTATGAAATGTGAGAAGAGTGTGTGTGAAGTTTGGAGAGAGTGAGTATGAAATGTGAGAAGAGTGTCTGTGAAGTGTGGAAAGAGTGAGAGTGAGAAGTGTGGAAAGAGCGTGTGTGAAATGTGGAAAGAGTGAAAGAGAAGTGTGGCAAGAGCGAACTTGAAGTGTGAAAAGAGTGAGAGTGAGACGTGTGGAGAGAGTAAGTGTGAAGTATAAAAAAAGCGAATGAGAATTGGGAAAAGGGTGTAAAGCTTAGGATATTCCCGGAAGGATTTCGAGTGGGATAAGGGTAATCCAGGACCGAGGGAGAAGTGAAGCGAGCAGAAAGAGAAGAGGGATATCAGGGAGAAATATTTTACGCTAGGAAATGTTAGGGTGAAGTGAGGCTAAGTGACTCGATAACTGGGAAGGGAAAGAAATGAGAAAGAAAGAAAAAATATATCACAATATATTCACTTCCGTTTTATGGTAATAAGACACAGGAAAGAGGGATAAAGTAGGAAATACAGAAAGAAGGGATAGAAAAAGAGAAATGGAAAGATAGAGAAAGGAAGAGCGAGTAAAAAGAAATCAATTGAATACAGAAAAAAGAAGGAATAAAATGAGAGAGAAAGAAGGAAGGAAAAAATATCTACCGAAGCAGAGAGGGGAGCTAGGACGAGAGGGAGGGAGAGGGGAAATGGGATGGGTAGGAAGGAGAGAGGGGAGGTGAGAAGGGGGAGAGGGAGAGATGGAGAGAGGGAGATAAGGGAGGTGGGAAGGGAGGGGAGGAATGAGTGAGGGATGGAGGGAGGGAGGGGAGGTGCGAAGGGAAGGAGGGAAAGAGGAAGAGAGGGGAGGTGGAAAGGGAGGGGAGGAAAGTGTAAGGAATAGAGGGAGAGAGGGAGGGAGGGAGGAAGAGAGGGAGAGCGAGAAAAAATAAATAAAGAAAGAGAAAAACCAGCAAACAAAGTAACGGGCATATGAAACAAAAGACGAGAAACGAGAATACCAACAGCAGTCGCAGATCGTGATGCGAGCGAACGTCACCGCCAGATTGGGATATGACGACGGCGTTCACGGAGGGAAAGATCTGGGCATAAAATGTCGGAAATACTAATTGCATTTCGCTCGCCTTTGCGGTCAAATCTCATTACGTAACAAATTGGTTAACGTATATATAAAAAAATACATAAATAAATAATGCTTTGGTGTTTCGCTATATGAGCACTTTAACTCACATAGATACATAAATACATACGCGCACAGACACACACACACTTCATAATCACACACTTGAACACAGACAAAATATACCCCACACCCACCTACACAAACACTCACACACACACACACACACACACACACACACACACACATACACGCACGTACGTACACACACACACACACACACACACACACACACACACACACACACATACACGCACGCACGTACACACACACACACACACACACACACACACACACACACACACACACACACACACACACACACACACACACACACACATGTAAATACACAGAATATAAAAAGTCTTTTTTAGATTTGTTACCCCT
>NW_028234423.1:29014022-29020010 GCF_977035675.1 Penaeus japonicus | reverse complement strand
GTTATCATCATCAATGCTATGATTGTTATCACTACTAATACTGTTATTATCATTATCAGTATTACATCTTTATTATCGCTATCATTATCATTACTATCGGCATTATCATTATTATAATTTCATCATTATTATTAGCATTAGTATTAGCATCATAATTTTCATTATGATTATCATTATCATTATAGTCATCTTTATCAGTGCAATCTTCAGTATTAACATTACCATTATCATTATGACTACCATTCTACCATTGATGTTATCAGTTTGGGATATTGATAACATCCTAACTGTTTGTGTAATTTCTTCGTTATCACTGTAGTTATTATGTGTATTCCTATATGTGTGTTTTACTCTCTCATGAACATAGTCGTAATGGCGTTTCAATTAAGGTGTTATAATGTGTTCATCCGCAACATATGGTTCATACATAAATGCTGCCAATGCAAAGTACCGATACATATCTGGGCGGACGGATGATTAATCTGATCTGCCACGGAATCCCAATCATAAAGTTATCACCAGCAAAAAGTAATGATTTTTATATCCAAACCTTTATCAATATTCAATAAATTATATCATGCTTGATATTCCTTTACACTTACACTATGTTAGTAGTCAAATAAATCAACGCGAGAGTAGCTTTAAATTTCAATATCAACTTTTTTTCCATGAGTACGCGCTTCAAAGAAACGGATGACACTGCAAGAATGAGTGATCACTGAATCTCGTGGCAGTATATAAGAGTTGCAGAACAAGCATTCGTCACCACACACGATTCACCAGCACAGGGAAATGGTAAGAACATCGGATCACAGACTGATGGAAAAAGACTTATCAATTGTCTAGTATTGGGTGGAATGGAGATTCCAGAGAGGATAGCGTAATAATAATGGACATATAAGTATACATATATATAGTATATATGTACATGTATAAATGCATCTATATATATGTATATACATATATGTATATATAGTCTATATATATACATATATACATATATGTATATACATATATAGATGCATTTATACATGTATATATATATACTGTATATATACGTATATATCAATTGTAATTGTATGTCTCATTAATTCTGCTTTCACAAACAGAAGTTGATTGTGGCGCTAGTCGGCACAGCTTGCTTGGCTGCCTTCTGCCAAGCAGGAGGACATGGAGGCGGTGGACACGGAGGCGGAGGAGGAGGATACGGAGGCGGTGGACACGGAGGTGGAGGATACGGAGGCGGTGGACACGGAGGCGGAGGAGGAGGATACGGAGGCGGTGGACAGGAGGAGGAGGGATACGGGGGCGAGGGGCCACACGGCGGTGGATACGGTGGCAGTAGGTGAGTACTCAAGCATAACTTTCAATCTGGCTGGTCCTATGGGGAGGAGGTACGGGCGCTCAGGCGGCGGAGGGGGACATGGAGGGGGGATACGGCCTTGGAGGAGGCGGGAGGCGGACATGGAGGCGGTGGTTATGGCGGCTTGGGAAAGTAATTGGCGTGTAGAATGTTCTCTGAAAGTGTATTAGAGTCTATGTATTATATATGAATGGAAGTTAAATATGTATGTAAGAAAAAGGGTGTTTAAGAATATTCCAAGTTCTCTGTAAAATTAGCTTAGCCGGAAAAGTCAATAAAAATTTAAACATATGATACTATAGTATCTGATTTGTTCAATTCCAAGCTTTCAGACAATCAGCTTAAGTTAAGATTATAGGTTTGAACGCACTATAGCATGGAATGTGTACATTTAAGAAGATCACAGGCAATATCATTAGAAAAGTTTTTCGAGTCTTCCCCATTCTTTACAAGGAAATTTGTAGTTTTTTTGTTGTTCTTTTTATCTTTCACTATTACAAATATGCACAAAATAAAGAAGGAATATTTAAACCTTATAAGACTTTAAATACTACTAGAGGATTTATGAGGAATCTATAGATAACCAATTTTAGAGTCTTGAACTAATTAATCACTGCAATTCATTGATCTCGATTTAAAAAAAAAAAAAAAAAAAAAAAATGATGCCAGCGTCATCTAAGATTTTTTCACGATTCTTACGCTGAGAAAGTATCTCCAGGTTGAAATCTATTACATAAAGTCTGCAATCAACGTTGCGGTTGTAATGATAATGATAATGTTGATAATGGTAACAATAATGATAATAATTATTATTTTAATGATAATGCTAATAATAGTTGTGATAATGATTATGACAATTTAAGGTGTAGGGAAAGGCTTTTACGAACCAGAAATTTAATCTGACGAGGAATTATCAACCCTAATCTTTTTCCGAGACCAGTTGGATGGCTGTTTACACAATCATTCCAATAGATTCGAAGCACAATAATGCAAATCGAGATTCTGTATTAGATTTAGATTTAAAAAGAGGGATTAATAACTTGACGTGTTAATGAGATTAATTTGCGTGTTGTTTAATTATTATTATATTTATATATATCTAATATATATATAATATATTCAATTTATATTTTTATATATGTATATTTATTTATTTTAATATATATTATATATACATATATATGTTGTATGTTATGTATGTATATATATGTATATATATATATATATATATATTATATATTATATATATATATATTTATATATATGTATATATATTTGATAATATATATATATATATAATATATATATATATATTAAATATGTTTATGTATATATGTGTGTGTGTGTGCGTGTATATATATATATATATATATATATATATTTATAATATATATTATATATATATATATTATATGTATTATGTTTTTATGATGTGTGTGTTGTGTGCGTGTTGTGTTATATATATTTTTCTATATATAATATATATTTATATAGTATATAATATATAAATAATATATATATATATATATATATATATATATTTGTATATCTCTCTATATATTTATATATATATATAGATAAAATATATATGTATGTTTATAGTATATATAGGCATATAGATCGTATCAGTGTCATCCTTATTCATACCATTATTCTCATCCTTAATATATTAGATTTACTTATAAGTGATTTAATTTTATAGCTATTATGTGATCTCTTAAAGAATCCACATCATTTTTATCATCATCATTTACTGTATTATATATATCATTATCCGTCAAATGGCGACATATCAGTATCATTATTATCCATTTTGTCATCGTAATTATCCTTGTTAATGTTATTTCGGAATTATCATTACCATTTCATTGTCATTGTGATTGACATCAGCGCTAGCAGCATTAGCAGAAGTATTAGTATTAGTGTGGTATCTTAATCATTACTATAATTGTTATCATCATCAATGCTATGATTATTATCACTACTAATACTGTTATTAGCCATTAATCAGTTTTATATCTTCATTATCAATATATTATTCACTACTATAGAATCTTTATCATTATAATTTCATTATTATTATTAGCATTAGTATTAGTATCATAATTTTTATCGTGATTATCATTATCATTATAGTCATCTTTATCAGTGCAATCTTCAGTATTAACATTACCATTATCATTATGACTACCATTCTACCATTGATGTTATCAGTTTGGGATATTGATAACATCCTAACTGTTTGTGTAATTTCATCGTTATCACTGTAGTTATTATGTGTATTACTATATGTGTTTTACTCTCTCATGAACATAGTCGTAATGGCGTTTCAATTAAGGTGTTGTAATGTGTTTTTCTGCAACATACAGTTCATTCATAAATGCTGTTAATGCAAAGCACCGGACGGACGGAGGATTAAGTAGATCTACCACGGAATCCCAATCAAAAAATTATCTTCAGCAAGGACTAATGATATTCATATCTAAACCTTTATCGGTATTCAATAGATAATATCATGCTTGATATTCATTTACTGAAACTGCATTAGTAGTCAGATAAATCAAGGTGCGACTAATGTCAAATTATTGATATTCATTTTCTTTTCAAGAGTTACGCGCGTCAACGAAACGGATGACACTGCAAGAATGAGTGATCACTGAATCTCGTGGCAGTATATAAGAGTTGCAGAACAAGCATTCGTCACCACACACGATTCACCAGCACAGGGAAATGGTAAGAACATCGGATCACAGACTGATGGAAAAAGACTTATCAACTGGCTAGTATTGGGTGGAATAAAGATTCCAGAAAGGATATCGTATTAAGATTGTGTGTGTATATATATATATATATATATATATATATATATATATATATATGTGTGTGTGTGTGTGTGTGTGTGTGTGTGTGTGTGTATGTGTGTGTGTGTGTGTATATGTATATATGTGCGTGTGTGCATGTACATACATATATATACATATATATGTATACATAGTCAATATATATACATATATGTATATACATATATAGATGCATTTATACATACATATATTCTATATATGCCTATATATATATATTTATATATACATATATAGATGTATTTATACATGTATATACTATATATATGCGTATATATATATGTATATACATTTACATACATACATACATATGTCTATACACACACATACTCACACACATATATATAGAAACATATATATATATATATATATATATATATATATATATATATATATATATATAAAGATAGATATTTTTTTTAATATTTATTCATATGTATATGTAAATACATACATATATATATGTATGTATGTATTTACAGATACATATATATAAATATTTTTTAAAATATCTATCTTCATATATATATATATATATATATATATATATATATATATATGTGTGTGTGTGTGTGTGTGTGTGTGTGTGTGTGTGTGTGTGTGTGTGTATACAAACATATGAATGCTTGTGTGTTTATATGCACATTTACATAATGAATAACTTACACAGCCCTCAGGCAGTTGGTTTCCATTCATAGAGGTTGTCATAAAGTTCATTCATACATTGTATGATTGTAATTGTATGTCTCATTAATTCTGCTTTCACAAACAGAAGTTGACTGTGGCGCTAGTCGGCACAGCTTGCTTGGCTGCCTTCTGCCAAGCAGGAGGACATGGAGGCGGTGGACACGGAGGCGGAGGAGGAGGATACGGAGGTGGTGGATATGGGGGCGGTGGACACGGAGGCGGAGGAGGAGGATACGGAGGTGGAGGATACGGAGGCGGTGGACACGGAGGAGGAGGAGGAGGATACGGAGGCGGTGGACACGGAGGAGGAGGATACGGAGGCGGTGGACACGGAGGTGGAGGACATGGAGGCGGTGGACACGGAGGCGGTGGACACGGAGGAGGAGGAGGATACGGAGGCGGTGGACACGGAGGAGGAGGAGGATACGGAGGCGGTGGACACGGAGGAGGAGGAGGAGGATACGGAGGCGGTGGACACGGAGGCGGAGGAGGAGGATACGGAGGCGGTGGACACGGGGGAGGAGGATACGGTGGAGTAGGTGGTACCTCAAGCAATAACTTCAATCTGGCTGGTCCTAAAGGAGGAGGCTACGGCGCTCACGGCGGCGGAGGGGGACATGGAGGCGGCGGATACGGCCATGGTGGCGGCGGAGGGGGACATGGAGGCGGCGGATACGGCCATGGTGGAGGCGGAGGCGGACATGGAGGCGGCGGATACGGCCATGGTGGAGGCGGAGGCGGACATGGAGGCGGTGGTTATGGCGGCTATGGGAAGTAATTGCGTGCTAGAATGTTCGCTGCAAGTGTATTAGAGTCTATGTATTATATATGAATGGCAGTAAAATAAGTATGTAAGAAAACAGGTGTTTATGAATCATTCCTAAGTTCTTGTATCATTAGCTTAGCCGGAAAAGTCAATAAGAATATAAACCAATAAGTCATTAAAGGCTTCCATATGTTACGAACACAATCAGGTTAAAATTAAGATTATAGGTCTTGAAATAATCACTGTAATTCATTGATCTCGAAAAAAAAGAAAAAAAGAAAAAAAAGAAAAAACATGGTGCGAGCGTCAAGTAA
>NW_028234423.1:28992231-28994731 GCF_977035675.1 Penaeus japonicus | reverse complement strand
CTACACAGCAATAGCCTCAAACAATTGAATAAACATATGAGAAGTGTACAAGTAGAGACAGCCGTGACTGTCTCGAGAATATAACATCAATAAAGATACACTTATGCAGCCACACACAGTAGAGATACAAAGTGTACACTGTAAGGCTACAATAAGACAAGTTGTACACCACACCGTAGACTCAGTAGAGGAACCTGAAGCAAGTCGAAGTCAGGAAGCAAACACAGCTCTGAAGAACAACAGGGACACAAAACTACAGAAAGGTTAGGTGATAGTCAATATATTTCGTAAAAGATTAAAAGTTAAAGGCACTTTAAAACTTATGAAGAATTCCTTCTAATTTCTGAATGTTTTAGGTATATTCATATACTGATACACATATTTGTATAAGTTGATATTTATGTTATTGTTTACTGGCCATATACTTTTTATTTTTCATTTTTATTTTCGTCTTTTTTCGTTCTTTCTCTCCATTTTTTCTTCTGTTCACGTCCTCACTTTATTAATCTCTTCCCCCTTTCCATCTTCTCCGTGACTTGTCATCTCCTTCTCTCTATTTCCCTCCTTTTTCATCTTATTCCTCCCTCTCTATCCACCTCTTCCTTCTTCCTTTCTTTAACTTCTCCAACATTTTTAAATTTCCTTTTCTTCCCCTTTTTTCTGTACTTTCCTCCACCGTGTTCTCTTTTTTTCATCCACCTTTTCTGTTCTCCTCTTCATCCAATTTCTCTTTTGTTGGGAACTGTTGGGGTTACGACTTCCCTCTCTTTCTCTCTATACGATCCTCTCTTACGCCCCCTCCCTCTCTCTACCTCCCTCATTCTCCTCTCTCCTTTCACTTTTTTGTTCTCCGCCTCTCAATCTCTTTATCGCTTTCCTCTCTTCTCCCCCCTTTTCTCTTTACTTTCCTCCATCTCTCTCTCAATCCTACACCTCTTTCTTTCTCTCTTCTTCCTTCCATCTTTCTATCCCCCCCTCTTCTTTTTACACCTCTTCCTCCCTCTTTCTTTGCTTCCCTTTACCCTTTTCTTTCCCTTTATTCTTCCCCTCCCTCCCTTTCTACTTTATTTCCCTTCCCTCACTCTCTCTCTGCTACCCTCCATCCTTCATTTTCTTCCTCCTCCCTCCTTTCTCTTCACCAACTCCCCCTCCCCCCCCCGTCCCACCTCCACTTTCTCTTCTCTTCCCCCCAATCCTGCTTTCTTTCCTTCTTTTCCCCCTCCTCTTTCTCTCTGCTCCCCCTTCTCCGTTTCCCCTTCCCCCGTTTCTCCTTTTCTAGAACCTGCTGTGAGTACGGCTGCCCATCCATTCATCACTGCGGGCTGAGTCTGAATGACGGAATTGGAGTTGCAAAGTTTCATTTGTATTTTTACGGAGATAATGGAATTAATTGCCACAGCTTAACCACATTATTCTTACAGTCTGTTGTTTTATTCAATTGTCTTTCATTTTTTTTTCTCCATTATCTTATTTTTTTTCGACAGGCGTTGGGATTTGAATATATATGCAATATATATATTCTTTCTTCAAAGATTTTATCATAGTAGTGGAATATTTCTTGTTACTAGATGAGTTGTGATAAGGTTATTATGGCAGGTGTAGAAAATGTAGGAATGAGAATGAATAGCTACATAACAGAATTAAAGCCCTTCATCAGAATTACATACCACATAAAATGTCGAAAAGTGTGTGTGTGTGTGTGGGGGGGGTGTAGTTATTCATTTTTATTCATACCTTTTATACAAGGTATAAATACTATTTGTTTACTATGTGTTATTAGCAAGTAAGCTTGCTCAAGGTTGGGATGGTTTTATCTTTCTGCTCATTCGGTCAGACTTATATTTTATGTGCAATTTTATCTCTTAAGTTCTTTACGTTAGTGTTATGACTGTTATTTACTGCACAACGCAGACTTACACACACACACACACACACACACACACACACACACACACACACACACCCCTCCTCCCTCCTATCACCCCCGCACCAACCCCTCCGCCATCTCCACACCCCTTCCTCTCATCCCCTCCCACTCCCTCCCCTCCCCTCCCTCCCTTCCCCTCCCTCCCTTCCCCTCCCTCCCTTCCCCTCCCTCCCTTCCCCTCACGCACCGTCCAAAAGGTAATGACGTTTCGCGAAAATTCAAAAGCAAGGCACACAATCTGTATGATAATAACTCGCCGTTCCAAATACCCGCCTCAGGTTAATTACATTTAGGCGATCTTAATGCACTGCTCAAGGCCTCGCTGCTTCATCTGAGGATCTAATCGGGTTGTCTGGCACTGACGCACACGCGGGTGTATGTAGGGGTGTATGTTCAGTTTGTATGTGTTTATGTGCGTATGTGTGTATGTTTTTTTTTTTTTTTTTTTTTTTTTTTTTTTTTTTTTTTTTTTTTTTGCGCGCGCGCGTGTGTGTGTGTGTGTGTGTGTGAGTATGCGTGTATGTGTGTGTGTGTGTAAGGATGCGTGTATGTTTGTATGTTTGTACGTCTGTC
>NW_028234423.1:28979731-28982231 GCF_977035675.1 Penaeus japonicus | reverse complement strand
TTCGAGGAAAGTGTAATCCTAATCGAGAAAAGAAATATATTAGGGATTATATTTCAACCAAAGAGTATTTGTCATAATAAGGTACATATGCTAAAATTGATGAGGCGATGAAAAAAAAAAAAAAAAAAAAAAAAAAAAAAAAAAAAAAAAAAAAAAAAAAAAAAATTATATTCGATATATATATATATATATATATATATATATATATATATATATATATATATATATAATACCGGTCGAGGATGCGCATCGCTGCCGGCCGAGAACTCTAGAGGAATGCAGCAAGTTCGGGGTATTCTCTCAGGGAAGAAATCCAGAGAAAACCGGTTTAAAAAGGATTATTTCCGTATGGTGAAGCGGTGGTTAAAAGAATAATAAATAACAAGGAAAGAAACCATCGAAAGAAAATATCACTAACACGTTAGAGATAATGCGTGTATGAAAGAGAAAACCATCGTTTTATCACAGGGACGAAAAAGGTCTATCAGAATTCATCTTCTTAATCTCACTCTTATCCGAATGATCTTAAAGAGACGGTCAAAAAGGGGGCACAAAAAGCTTCGTTCTTATACCGAGGCAAATATGTGACTTCGAGAGAGAAAGAGAGAGAAAGAGAAAGAGAGAGAGAGAGAGAGAGGAGAGAAAGAGAGAAAGAGAGAGAGAGAGAGAGAGAGAGAGAGAGAGAGAGAGAGAGAGAGAGAGAGAGAGATAGAGAGATAGATAGATAGAGAGAGAGAGAGAGAGTGAGAGAGAGAGAGAGAGAGAGAGAGAGAGAGAGAGAGAGAGAGAGAGAGAGAGATTAAAAAAGAAAAAGGAGTGAGAAAAAGGATAGAAGGGAAGGGAAGGGATAGAGAGATAGAAATGTAAGGTAGGGTTAAAAGGAGGAAGAGCAAAGTCAAAGAAAAGTAAAGGTAGGGTAGGTGGGAGTGGGAGGTGGGGTAGGAGCAGGAGACGGGGAAGGGAAGGGGAAAGATAAGGAAAAGATCATGAAGGGCGTGGGAAAGGTATGGGCGGGGTAAGAGACGGGTAGCGGAAGGAAGACGAAGGGCGAAGTGTGATGGGGGGGAGAGGGGGAGGGGGGATAGAAGGCAGTTGTTGTTAAAGCTTCTTCGCAGGATTACCAAGGCGTGTAAAGATGTGGAATTACCGATATCTTTCGCTCACTTCGCCTCTCTTCCCGTTAAGCTTCGCTCGGTGACGGAGTGTAAACCTCACAACTGCCGTAACATCCACCACAATAAAAAAAAATCCTTCCGTTACGCTTTCCTAAAGATCCTTTGTTATGTCACGTGTTACGGAAGGGTCTGATGATGTCCAGGAATCTCAGTAAGGTCAAAGAGGATAACAGGACGAAGGGAGGTCAGGACAAGGTCAAAATGAGGTCAAGGGGAGTGAGAAATGCCACGCCGGTGAAGACGGAGAAGGAGACGATAAGGATAAGGCTGTTGGGATGAGGTCAAGAGGTAGGGAGATCAGAAGGTCAAGGAAAGGTCACTGAATTAGTTGCCGGGCCAGGAGAAGAGATAAAGGCCTCGACAAAGTTGTCAGGAAAACAAGAAAAAGGAAGCAAAAGGAGCAACGAAAAACAATCATTAAGAGAAGGAGAGCGAGAAGAGGACCCTGTGAGAGAAAGAGAGAGGTCACAATGAGGTCAAACCAAGGCACGAGGCAGTGAGGTCAGGTGGTCAGGAAACTCCACAGCGCCGGCATGATGGCGGGCCGCAGTTGGGCGAAGGGGGAGGAGGGAAGGGAAGGAGAGAGAGAGCGAGAGAGAGAGAGAGAGCGAGAGAGAGAGAGAGAGAGGGGTGGAGAGGGAGAAGGGGCTTTCGCCGGCGTGTGTGTGTGTGTGTGCGGGGAACGGCAAAGCAGCTTTAACATGAATCTATTGAGCCGCCCCCAGCTGTGTGTCCATGTCTGTGTCCATGTCTTACTATGTCCATGTCTGTGCCATGTCTGATTGCTTCGCTTTCGTTTTGTAATTCGTTGTATAGTCATTCCTCTCTCTGTCAGGCAAAAGCGTGTCACATATTCTCTCTCGGTCTATTCCAGGACACGTATTTCTGTTGTCGTCTCTGTGTAGAAATCTGACTATGGATTTTTTTTCTCTCTCTCTCGTTTTTTTTAAATGTCTTATTACATGTCTCAAAATGATGTATAAGAACGTGGTCGTGTCCCTTTTGTAAGTACTAACGAACGAATTCACGTTAGTTTTATACACTGTTGCCATGCCCTTACGTATCAACTCCTCTCTTCCGATTAACTTCACTCTCTCTCTCTCTCTCTCTCTCTCTCTCTCTCTCTCTCTCTCTCTCTCTCTCTCTCTCTCTCTCTCTCTCTCTCTCTCTCTCTCTCTCTCTCTCTCTCTCTCTCTCTCTCTCTCTCTCTCTCTCTCTCTCTCTCTCTCTCTCTCTCTCTCTCTCTCTCTCTCTCTCTCTCTCTCTCTAACTCTCTTTCCTCCGCCCCTCTACCATTCTCTGTTGGTGATTTTGCTTTGTGCCTT
>NW_028234423.1:28962231-28967231 GCF_977035675.1 Penaeus japonicus | reverse complement strand
TAATAAAAGAAACATATATCCTCTTTCTTATCTTTGTCTCTGAATAATTGTAAATTTGCAGAAGACACAGTATATTTGCATATGATTGCTGCGTGTTGCATGTGTGTATCTATAAAGTGCATGTAATCTTGTATTTATAGCTATTATACTTTTACTCTCGCTTGTGAGTTAATAAAGCTAGCTTTACATTTACATACATAGATGCAATCAGAGATAAACACATGCGAGCATATGATCTTTCTTTATCTTAGTTTCTCTCTCTCTCTTTGTTTGTCTCTTTCTCTTTTACTCTGTCTCTCTCTTTCTCTTTCTCTCTCTTTCACTCTCTTTCACTCTCTTTCACTCTCTTTCACTCTCTTTCTCTCTCTCTAAAAAGGAAAACAGCAACAACAAAAGAAATAACAAAATGAAAGAGAAAGAAAGAAAAGAAAAAGAAAGAGAGAAAAGAAAAAGAAAGAGAGAAAAGAAAAGGAAGATGGATAAAACAAACAGAAATCAAATCAAATCAAAGAAGATAAGCCAGTCAGTCATTAAATATAAAAAGACTAAAGATAATTACCTTGATGAAATATTACATCGTAATATCACATTACTGACCTTATTATATAATCATAGCTGATGATGCATTTTCATATCAAAATATTACATCATTATACTGAATAATTAACACTCGTTACAGTCTTGTATCAAGCTCATTATATTGCGTCATTATCAAACGATTGCAATATTGCATTACACTATCAACATTCATAACCCTACCATATCGAAACAACATTTCTCATCATTAACATTTATTACATCATAAACCTTTTCTTCCTCAGAAACCATTAATAAGGCACCAGCTTCATTTATCTTCAAGATGTAATACATGTCATTTTGAAAAGTGTGAAAAAACTGGGGTATTTTGGCTGGTTCTGTTCTCAGAGGGAACGAAGGAGAGAGGGAGAGCATAGGAGTGAGAGGGGTTGAAAGAGAGACAGAGAAGAAGTGGGAGAGGTGTAGAAAAATAGATAGATGAAAATGGATAGATGGATAGAGGGATATACTGATGGATTGATAAGGGGATAGGTATACAGAAAAACTGAAGATGATTAGATAATTATGACCATAGACATGAAGGTAAGTACATAGATAGGTATAAAGGTAGATAAGTAGAGAGACAGGCATATATATATATATACACATATAACACACATACACATACATATATATATATATATATATATATATATAATATATATATATATATATATATATATATATATATATATATATATATATATATATACCACACACAAACAAACTCACCACACCACACACACAAAACACGCACACACACAACACACACACACACACTCACACACACAGCACACACATACACATACACATACACACACACACACACACACACACACACACACATATATATATGTGTGTGTGTGTGTGTGTGTGTGTGTGTGTGTGTGTGTGTGAGTATGTGTGTGTGTGTGTGTGTGTGTGTGTGTGTATGTGTGTGTGTGTGTGTGTGTGTGTGTGTGTGTGTGAGTGTGTGTGTGTGTGTGTATGTGTGTGTGTGTGTGTGTGTGTGTGTGTGTGTGTGTGTGTGTGTGTGTGTGTGTGTGTGTGCATGTGAGTGTTTTAGTGTGCGTTTATGTATGCGTATGTGTGTCCACTATTTTCCCATTTAGCATATCCCCTTAAACTCTGTCCCGCTCCCCACCCCCTCTCTCATTGACAACTGTTGTCGACTTCAACATCTTTATATGAAAGAGTGATCATCATTCAAGTAGTGGACTAACGAAACAAAATTGAAATTTTTATTCATTTTTATTTATTTATATTTCGAAGAAAAGTTCGTAACATAAACAAATTAACGAATATTTGTTGATGCTTATAGCTGAAAATTATACTGAATATTTATCACTATTTAAATACCTTTGTCCTGCTCACAGTAATGAACAACCAGTAATGGTGATCATATTGATGATAAGAATGATAATGACTATCATGATTAAGAATAACGATGATAATGATGATGACAATACTAACAGATGACAATAGTGATAATGATAATGATAATGATCTGATAATAGTAGTAATATTTATATGATTAAGATAATGATATGATGATGATAATAATGATAATGAGGATAAAAAGGATAATAGTAATAAAAAAAATGATGATATCAAGAATAATCATAATAATTACAATGATGGTAATGATGATAACAATGATAATGATAATAATGATAATAATGATAAAGATAATTATGATGATATTACTGCTACTTCTACTAATAACAAAAAACAACAATGATGATGATAATAATGATAGTAATAACTATGATAATCATAATGGTAATGATAATGATAATGATAAAAATAAAAGCAATAATGATAGTAATACTAATTACTAATGATAACAATAACAATGACAACGATGATAGTGACAACAATAACGATAATGATGATGAATAAGATGATGTTAATGATGATGATGATAAACAATAATGACAATAAGGATGCTGATAATAATGACAATAAAGATGATAGTGATAGTAATGATGATAGTTACGACTATGATAATGATATGACAACAACAACAATGATGATGATATCAATTATGATAACAATAATAATTGCAACAGAAATAGTGCTAGTAACAGTATCAATAATAGTAATAATGATGAAAATGAAAATAAATAGAATGATAGTAATAATTATCATCATCATAATGAGAATGATGGTAATGATAATAATAATGAGAAAATTAGGGTCGATAATGATATAAATGATAATGATAACAATAATATCAACAATAATAATGCTGATAATGATAATAGTAATGTTAATAATAATGATGGTAATGACGATCATAGAGTTGATAATGATAATAATAATGATACTATGATGGCAATAATGATGAAAAAATGATAATAATAATAGTAGTAGTAGTAATAATAATAATAATGATAATAATAATAATAATAATAATAATGATAATGACAGAGATAATAAAACCAATAACAGTAATGATGATGATAATTTTAATGATAAAAATGACAATGATGATAATAATGATGATTATGATGATAACAATAAAAACAATAATTATAATGATAACAACGATAATAACAAAAATTATGATAATAGTAATAAAAAAGTGGTAATTATAATAACCATAACAATGCGTCTGTTGATGATGATAAACGTAATAACGATATTATTGATAATAAAAAAATCCTTTTTTTCCCAATCAAATCTTTCTTCATTTTTCTATTTTTCCTCTTCCTTTATTCCCTTTTCCGTTTTTCATATTCTTTCTTTTTTTCTTCTTTCCTTTTCTTTCTTTTTTTTCCAAAAGTTTCCTCGTAAGAAAACCATTTGGACTTTTTTTTTCTCTTTTTTTTTTTTTAAATCTCGGGGATGTCGCCCCCTCTGCTTACGCGTTTTGAAGTCCCCATCCGAGGGAATGCAAGGAAAACACACTGCCATGCACGTTTGAGGCTTTTGCAGGCACACTTACCTCAGCCTTTGGTCATGCAAGATCAGCTCCGAGAAGACCGGAGGAATCATGCACCAGCGAGACTCTATCACACGTCGACATGCAGCTGCAAATTCTTTTTTATCCACAACATGACGGCTGACAGGAAGTGTCATGCATAATTGTGAGCCGACAGAAATCAGGCAGGACGCGGAGTCACATGAATTCAACACGATGAAGAGTAATGCATGGGAATGCATGAACTTTGGCTGTATCGTGGATCTTGTAATGAAATTTGTGATTTTATATTATTTATTTATTATTATTATTATCATTTTTATTATTTTTTTATTTTTTGAGGGGGATCATGGTATTTCGTAAGTCTAGATTTTGCCTTATTATGATACATGTTTTTCATGAACATATATCAACTATATAAATCGTTCTTTAAATTAGTACATAGTTTTATCTCCCTGTTTTGTTTTTTACTCTGATTTAAAACAAATATATCTGGTCATGAAGAAATCTTGACCGAAAGCTCTTTATCTAGCATCTAATCCCAAGCAGTTGTGAATCATGTACTAAGAACAATTATGATCATGATCCAAGGAGAAAATAATGCAGTAAACAGGGCGTCTGAGCCTCTTTTTTACATTCCCTCTTTTTCCTAGTAAATAATCCTTCTTAAACCTCATTCTCCTTTCTCTATACCTCTTTCTGTCACTCCCATCTTTATCCTCACATTTCTCTACTTCATTCTTTCTTCCCACTGCTCCTCCCTCCTCTCTAATCTGTATCACTTCACTCCCACCTTTATCCTCACATTTCTCCACCTCATTATTTACTCCCACTGCTCCTCCCATCTCTCTAACCTAAATCCCTTCACTCCCACCATTACCCTCACATTTCTCCACCTCATTCTTTCTTCCCACTGTTCCTCCCTTCTCTCTAACCTAAATCCCTTCACTCCCATCTTTATCCTCACATTTCTCCACCTCATTCTTTCCTCCCACTGCTCCTCCCATCTCTCTAACCTTAATCCCTTCACTCCCACCTTTATCCTCACATTTCTCCACCTCATTCTTTCCTCCCACTGCTCCTCCCTTCTCTCTAACCCATACCTCTTCACTCCCACCTTTATCCTCACATTTCTCCACCTCATTATTTACTCCCACTACTATAAAAATGAGGTCCGTCTTACAGCCAAAGCACATGCCAATCCCCTGAAAGTTAAGGACACAAAAAACATAGAACAGAAGAAGGCACACGAAGGTTTTTACTTACTCTAGTTGAGCCCTGGAGTTGGCGAAGCATGGAAGAGAGAGAGAAACACATATGAGTAAATGACGAGACACCATGGAAGTACTTATAACATGGAGGTATTGACGCACAGACATATATAATCAAGTTATGTGTTGCTTGATATTGTGGACGGAGAGCGGTATGTGGTCAGGGTGAGGTGACATGTAATTAAGGGGGACACTGGTTTTAATTATGGTTTAAACAGTCAACAAAC
>NW_028234423.1:28934731-28937231 GCF_977035675.1 Penaeus japonicus | reverse complement strand
GAATGGAGGATAATCATAAAAAGGATAACAACAACAATAATGATGATAATGATAACGAAGACAAGAATGATAATGATATGAAGATGGAAAGAGAAACATGCACATCATCTAGTCTTAATTATTAGAATTGAAAGATAAGAGAACAGAAGGCAATAGAATGATAAACAAAAAAACACCCATACAATACAAGCACACACACACACACACACACACACACACACACACACACACACACACACACAAACATATACAAACACACGTACACACACACAAAGGCACACAATACAAGCACACATACACACACACACACACACAAACGCACACAATACAAGCACAATACAAACACACACACACACACACACACACACACACACACACACACACAGACATATGAGCGTCCCTCCGCGCCGGATCGAGCCGAGAGCCGCAATGACGCTCCCGATGGCCGCCGGATCGTCTCTCGAAAGCGGCGTCGTTGTCACCAAATCCTGGCGAAAGACTCGAATCCGAAGCCGGAGAAGATGCGCGTAGACCCCCCCCTCCCCCTGCCCCTCTACCCCTTCCTTACTACCCTCCTCTGTCGTGGTGATCTCCCCTCTCACCTCCTCCCCTCCTCACTATCTCCCCTCTCACCTCCTTCCCTCCTCACTACCTCTCCTCTCACCTCCTTCCCTCCTCACTACCTCCCCTCTCACCTCCTTCCCTCCTCACTATCTCCCCTCTCACCTCCTTCCCTCTCACCTCCTTCCCTCCTCACTATCTCCCCTCTCACCTCCTTCCCTCCTCACTATCTCCCCTCTCACCTCCTTCCCTCCTCACTATCTCCCCTCTCACCTCCTTCCCTCCTCACTACCTCTCCTCTCACCTCCTCCCCTCCTCACTACCTCTCCTCTCACCTCCTCCCCTCCTCACTACCTCTCCTCTCACCTCCTTCCCTCCTCACTATCTCTCCTCTCACCTCCTCCCCTCCTCACTACCTCTCCTCTCACCTCCTTCCCTCCTCACTACCTCTCCTCTCACCTCCTTCCTTCCTCACTACCTCTCCTCTCACCTCCTTCCCTCCTCACTATCTCCCCTCTCACCTCCTTCCCTCCTCACTATCTCCCCTCTCACCTCCTTCCCTCCTCACTACCTCTCCTCTCACCTCCTTCCTTCCTCACTATCTCTCCTCTTACCTCCTTCCCTCCTCACTATCTCCCCTCTCACCTTCTTCCCTCCTCACTATCTCCCCTCTCACCTCCTTCCCTCCTCACTCTCTCCCCTCTCACCTCCTTCCCTCCCCCCTCCCTCCCTCCTCACTTCCTCCCCTCTCACCTCCTTCCCTCCTCACTATCTCCCTCTCACCTCCTTCCCTCCCTCCCTCCTCACCTCCTTCCCACTCCCTCTCACCTCACCTCTCACCTCCTCTCCTCCTCCCCCTCACTCTCCCCCTCACTTTCCCCCTCTCTCTCCCCTCCCTCTCCCTCCTTCCCCACCCTTCCCTCTCACCTCCTTCCCTCCTCCTCTCACCTCCTTCCTCCTTCTCCTCCTCTTCCCTTCCCTCCCTCTCCCCTCCTCACCTTCTCCTTCCTCCCTTCTCTCCCCCTCTCACCCTTCCCTCTCACTTCTTACCTTCCCCTCCTCACCTCCTCTCTCCCTCCTTCCCCCTCTCCTTTCCCCCTTCCTCCACCTCTCTCCCCTCCACCTTCCTCACCTCCTCACTCCCCCCCCTCTCCTCTTCCCTTCCTCCCCTACTCCTTCTCTTCCCTCTCACCTCCTCACCTCCCCTCTCTCCTCTCTCCCTCTCACTGCTCCCCTCACTCCCTCTCACTCCTCACTATCTCCTCTCCCCCTCACCCTCCTCCTCACTATCACCCTCTCACCTCCTCTCTCCTCCCCTCTCCTCCACCCTCTCCCTCTCTCCCCTCTCTCTCCTCAGCACTTCCTCACTCCTCCCTCCTCCCTCCTTCTCCTCCTTCCCCTCCTCACCTTCCCCTCCCCTCCTCCTCTCACCTCTCCTCTCCACTCCTCCTCCCTCCTTCCTCCTCACTATCTCCTCTCACCTCCTTCCCTCCTCCTATCTCCCTCTACCTCCTCCCTCTCACCTCTCCTCCTCACCTCCTCCCCTCCTCACTACCTCTCCTCTCACCTCCTTCCCTCCTCACTATCTCCTCTCCTCCTCCTCTCCTACATCTCTCCTCTCACCTCCTCCCTCCTCACTACCTCCCTCTCACCTCCTCTCCTCACTCCCCTCCCTCTCCCCTCCTCACCTCTCCTCTCCCCCCCCTCACTCTCTCCTCTCCCTCCTCCCCCACTCTCCCTCCTCCCTCCTCACTTCCTTTCTCACCCTCCCTCCCTCCTCACTCTCACTATCTCCCTTCACCTCTACCCTCCTCACTTCTCCTCCTCCTTCCTCCCCTCTCACCTCCTTCTCCTCTCTCCTCTTCTCTCCCTCCTCTCATCTCCCCTTCCCCCCTCCCTCTCCTCTCCTTCTCTCCCTCCCCCTCCTCCTCCTTCTCCT
>NW_028234423.1:28904731-28912231 GCF_977035675.1 Penaeus japonicus | reverse complement strand
AGAGAGAGAGAGAAAGAGAAAGAGAGAGAGAGGGAAATAAAGAGAAAGAGAAAGAAAGAGAAAGAGAGAGAGAGTGAGAGAAATAAAGAGAGAGAGAGAAATAAAGAGAAAGAGAACGAGAAAGTAAGAGAGAGAGAGAGAGAGCGAGAAACCCATGCATAGTTGTTGATTTCAATATGCAACACCCCGCTTCTTCCATCAAGGAGCCCCGCCCACCGCCACAGAACCCCAGTCTCTCCCTCCGGGGTCTCCCTCGGCGGAATAACGAACAAACACTCTCTCTCTCTCTCTCTCTCTCTCTCTCTCTCGAAGGGTCTCTCCAACGCGCTTCCATCCATCAGCCATCGGTTTCTGATCTCTTAAAACACACTCGGGGACTCGAACGGGTACCAAGAGGGGATCGAGAAGCCTTCGGATCGTCTTTATGACACTATTTGCTCATCGATTGGCGGCTTTTATCATCCGATTCTCGAGTACTTCGATTGCTTATTACTTTATCGAGTGTGAATGCGGTTTTGATTTTTTTTTTTGCAGAATGGGATGATTTGGGTTTACGTAAGTATCTCTTTTTTTTTTTTTTTTTTTTTGGGGGGGGGCACTTTTCACTAATTACCTTGTCTTTTTTTGTTTTGTTTTTCTTTTTCGTCTTTATTGTCACGTTGGTTTGGATATTCTTATCATTTTCGTCATTATCCTCTATTTTAGTTTAAATATTATCTGTTCTTATCTGTACTCAAAGAATGCGTGAATTATAGACCTTACGGTACAGTTTTCCCTTATTCTTTCTTTCATCATTGCGTTCAAATTAAAAGTTACATGAGGTTAAAACACTTTTTTTCGAATAATCACAGGATCAGAACGATCGAATTATGAAAACCATGATCATTATCCCTCACAAGCACACCATCGGATCTGTCACCCCATCCCCCTGATATTATATATATATATATATATACACATTTTTTTTTGCCTTCCCTCTTCATTAATTTAACACCCCGGCTCTTGCATAGATAGCTCGGGGCGAAAAGGGCGTTTGTAGGTGCTGACCCATCTAGAGGCAATGCGAAAACAGGAATTAGTCTGTTAACGAGCTATTTGATGGTGTTTATAGGTTAATGGTTCGGAACGGAATGTTTTGGTCGAAGTTTCGAGACTGAAGCCAACTGGTTCATTTTATTTTCTCGATTTTTTTTTTTTTTTTGAGGGGGAGGAGAGGGGAGGGGAGGGGGGGCAAAGGGTGTCGGATTGAGGAGATGGGATACGTTTTGTGTATTGCTTTTTTTTAATGTGTGTTTTTTTAATCGAAACCCAACCAACAAAAACAGCAATACACCACATCACAAGAGGGTAAACACATCAGACGATTCCCCAGATGAAAAATACTTTAACCCGGCGACTACTACAAATGGGAAGACATTTTGGATCGAAGAGAACCAGGCGAGGGGTAACTGAACCAGAATGTCTGCCTCTGTTTCGGTTAGATTCAACTTGGATCACTGCACGTAATGTCACTCATATATTGTCACAGTTTATGGCAATATATATATTTAACTCTACCACCACGGTTACTGTTTTGATCTAATTTTGTCATCTTATTTGGTTATAACTTGGAAAAAAAATAAATAAAAAATAAAAAGACGCCCTAGTGCACCGCTGCATGACTTCCAGACATCTCATCTTGTTCATTCTCTTTTTTGTGTATGATAAATTGCCTTCTTACTATCCACACTCTGGGGAAGTATTTGGCAGTGTGTCAGCTTTTTACAAATGCTGGTAAGTTCCTGTACAGAAAACACTCGGGGAGCATGTGGCGAGAGGAAAATCTAGAAAAATCAAGATTGGGAATTAGATTGGTAGGTAGATACAAAAAAAGGAGAGAGAGAGAGAGAGAGAGAGAGAGAGAGAGAAAGAGAGAGAGAGAGAGTACGATAGAGAGACCGACAGAGGAGAGATAGAGAGAATAGAAGAAATAGATAGAGAGAAGGAGAAACAGAAAGAGCGAGAGAGAGAGAGAGAGAGAGAGAGAGAGAGAGAGAGAAGAGAAGAGAAGAGAAAAAGAGAGAAATCAAGAAAAAAAAAAAAGAGAAAGAGTGAAGAGGGAAGAGCAGGAGACAGAGACCAAGAAGAGGGTGGGAGTGGGGAGTGGAGAAAGGGGAAGGGGGTCGAGGAAGAGGGCGGGAGAGGAGCGACGCTTCCCCGTCTACTCTCACGGTTTCCGGAGACGGCCAAACTACACTTCTCAAGATCCCGGATGAGAGTCTTCGCCAGAGATGCAACGTTTTCAAGGAACCATGACTTGGATATTATGCCTCCGCGAGTCTCTGTTCTTCTTCCTCTGCTGCCTCTCTCTCCCTTTTATCACTCTTCTCCCTCTTCTACTCTTTCGTCCGAGGATTGTTTATACGCTTTCATTTTTTTTTTTTTTTTTGGGGGGTAGGTCCTTTTTTTTGTCCTGTCTCTCTCTTTTTCTCTAACCTCTTTCTCTCTCTCTCTCTCTCTCTCTCTCTCTCTGTCGTTGTTTCTTTTTCGACAATATTTCTATTTCTTTTCTTCACTTCTCCCTCTTTCCTCCCAGTTTTAAATTCTTGTTATCTATGTATGTCTGTCTCTCTTTCTCCCTCCCTCCCTCCCTCCCTCTCTCCCATTCTCTTTCCCTACCTCCCTTTCTCTCTCTCTCCCCTTCTCACTCTCTCCATCTGTATAGCTCTCTCTCTCTTCGTTCCTTCCCTCCCTCCTTCCCTCCTTCTCCTTCCTCATTCCTCCTTCCTCCTTCCTCCTTTCCAATCCTCCTCCTCAACCTCTCTCTCTCCCTCCTCCATCCCCCACCCCACCCCACCAAATTTCATGCGTCGACCAGTCCTTTCCCTTCCTTTATCCTTCTCGCAATGGCCTTTCCTTCGACCGGCCCGAATGTGGACATCCTTACGATATATTGTCGATCGGTCGAAGGCTTCTGGGTTGATTCATCTGCCTGGGATATAGTCAGAAGTGGAGCGGTCGTATGGGGAGTGGGCGCTGTATTGGAGTTTTCCTTCAGTGTTCCAGCTATTGGCTTTTGCGTTCTGGCTTTTCTGGTTTTTTTTTTTTTTTTTTTTTTTTTTTTTTTTTTTTTTTTTGTCTGTCTGTATTTTTTTTTCTCTCTCTGATTCTAACTCTTTGTCTCTCTCAGTTAAAAGAACAACTCGATTCTCATTTCTCTCTCTCTCGCTCTATCTATCTATCAATCTATCTATTTACCTCTCTCTCTCTATCTCTCTATTTGGGTACGAAGAGTTTGAAACACACTATTCCTCTCTATCCTTCTCCCTGTCCGTCTGTCGGTCTCTCTCTCTCTCTCTCTCTCTCTCTCTCTCTCTCTCTCTCTCTCTCTCTCTCACTCTCTCTCACACACACACACTCACTCTCTCTCTCTTCCACTCTCTTTCTCTCCCTCTCTCTTTCTTTCTCTGACTCTTTCTCGCTCTTTGTTCTTCCTCTTTCCATTCCCCTCCCTCTCCTTTTTCTTTCTATCTCCCCCCCCCCTCCGTCTCTCTTTCTCTCCTCTCTCTATCTTCCTCCCCTTCATCATCTTTCCTTCCCTCCTCGCTCAATCCTTTTTTTCACCCGTCGCCCTGGAATAATTTATCTTTGACTTTTCCTCCTTCTTGATGTACTCTGTAATCTTGTAGTCTGCTCCTAAATTCCCTTCCACCTCGCGCCAGAACGTAGGTAATCTGTTGTTTTATTTCTCTCCTCCCTTTCTCCCCCCCCCCCTTTTTTTTTTCTCTCTCTCTTTCTTTTTGAATTTCCTTCCTCCCATTTAATTTATGTTCCTTGCACCTCTTCGCAGTGATGGGCACAGACTTTCAGAAAGGTAGAGGGTTCACTTATAAGTATAAAAAAAGGGTACTTCCCTGACTCAATGGGCACTTTTCTTTCCCTCTTTTTAAGAGTTAAAGGGTACTTTTCTTCCTTTGAATTTCAAGGGAATGGGGACTTTTGATATGAAGCAGAAAAAAGGGTATTGGCTCAAGCATCCCATGGTCTCCCCTGTACGTCCCCCCTCCCCCCTCCCCCCCTCTGGCCTTGCACGTATCCCTGCATCATCCTGCAATAACATCTTCTTCATTTCCCTTGCTGTATTCTCCCTTTTATCTTCCTTCTTCCACTCATTCCATTCGCGTTTCTCAACGTTAGCTTTTTTTCCCCTCCTCCGTGTTTCCCTCTCTTTCGGAACTTTCTTCCCCCGACAGCTAATGTTTACGAGGTAAGGTCGTACTGCATAAGGAAAACCAATGCTCTCGTGAGCTTTATGGCCGATAAAAGCCAGTCATTAAGGACTGTGTACGACCGCTGACGTCTCGTGAGATGCCGGAATTTGCTTGAAGAGGGAGAGGCCTTGCCTTTCGGAAGTCTTTCGAGATCGAATCGGGATAAAAGGCTTAGGTATTTTTATTTATCATTATTATTTTTTTTACCGGTATCATTACTCTTTGCTCTAATTAACAGGTTCTTTCTCTCTGAAATGATGATGATGATGATGATGATGATGGTATTAACAATTATGATAATAATGATATCAATAATCATAATACTATTACTACTGATAATAAGGTTAAGAGTAGTAAAAAAGAAACAGTAATGGAAGGAAAAATAATAATGATGACTAATAATGATTGTTGTAACAATAATCATCATGATAGTAGTAAATATGATGATAATAATAGTAATGTTGATAATAACAACAGAAGAGAAGAAAATACTACTAATAATAATGATAATAAAAGATTATGCTATTAAAAAGGACAATGATAAGGATAATTATGATGAAATAAGAACGGAAGAAAAAAAAGTAGAGAAAAAAGAAACAAACAATATTTGAATAACAAGGAATCAAACGTTTTTTTTCCAGACTTGAAGAAACCTTTTTTTTTCTCTCGCTCTCTCTCTCTCTCTCTCGCTCTCTCTCTCTCTCTCTCTCTCTCTCTCTCTCTCTCTCTCTCTCTCTCTCTCTCTCTTTCTGAAGTTTCTCTTTTAACGAAAGAGGATTAGAATTCCAATCCGCGGAGGCAATTTAGTTTCCATACGATTATTTTTTTCGGTGTTTGGAAAATTTACGACTTCTATTGTGAACTGCGTGAGGAGTCTATGGGTCTCAGGAGTCCATTTTCCGCGAACACATATGTGCGCACACACACACACACACACACACACACACACACACACCAGTACACACATACATGTACAATCAGACGTAGAAACACACACACACACACACACACACACACACACACACACACACACACACACATACACGCATACAGACAGACACATACACACATACAAACACACACACACACACACGTTTATCTGTGTGTGCGTAGGCGTGCGCATGTAAATGAAATGAAATGAAATGAAAAAAAAGAAGAAACGATTATGATAACGAATATCATTATGAATAATGATATGAAAATACTTAACCAGATATTGTTGATCACCATATATGCACTTTACGTAATTAGCATGTAGCAAGAGGCTACATACTAATCAAGCTTGGAATAACAATATCATCTAATATTATGACAACAATAATACCGATGCTGATATTGATAGTAATGATAATGATGATAGTTGTAATAATGGTAATAGCATTGTTGCAATATTGATAATAGAAATGATAATAATGATGAAAACAACAATAACAATAATGATGATAAAAAGGTAACTATCTGTTTCATAACACGTATATAACAATTATAATAATGGCTATGATAATGATAATAACAATAATAATGATATTGATGATGATATATAATGATAATGATATCAATAATGACATAAAACTAACAGAAATGATAGAACGATTACGATTAAGATTAATATGCCGTAATGATAATGATCACAGCTATGATGACATCAATAACAACAACAATGAAAACAGAAACTTAATCTCAACCACCTCACTCCCTACAGAACGAATGAATAATAAAAAAAGGCACGTGACGTAAAAAGTCAATATTATAACAAAGCTTCGAAACTGTCATATGGCGAAGAAACTCAATAATATTGCGAAGCTTCAAAAAGTCGTCTGACGAATATTGGAAGCTTCGAAAAGTCGTGTGACGAATATTGGAAGCTTCGAAAAGTAGTGTGACGAATATTGGAAGCTTCGAAAAGTCGTGTGACGAATATTGGAAGCTTCGAAAAGTCGTCTGACGAATATTGGAAGCTTCGAAAAGTCGTCTGACGAATATTGGAAGCTTCGAAAAGTCGTCTGACGAATATTGCAAAGCTTCGAAAAGTCGTGTGACGAATATTGCAAAGCTTCGAAAAGTCGTCTGACGAATATTGGAAGCTTCGAAAAGTTGTCACACGAATATTCAGAAGCTTCGAAAAGTCGTGTGACGTATATTGAAAAGCTTCGAAAAGTCGTCTGACGAATATTGGAAGCTTCGAAAAGTCGTGTTTCAATTATTGCAAAGCTTCGAAAAATCGTGTTTCGAATATTGCAAAGCTTCGAAAAGTCGTGTGACGAATATTGCAAAACCTCAAAAAGTCGTGTGACGAATATTACGAAGCTTCGAAAAGTCGTGTGACGAATATTGGAAGCTTCAAAAAGTCGTGTGACGAATATTGCAAAGCTTCAAAAAGTCGTGTGACGAATTTTGCAAAGCTTCAAAAAGTCGTCTGACGAATATTGCAAAGCTTCGAAAAGTCGTCTGACGAATATTGGAAGCTTCAAAAAGTCGTCTGACGAATATTGGAAGCTTTGAAAAGTCGTTTTTTTTGTCTTCTCGTTTTTATTATTGCAAAGCTTCATATACATGTTTGACAAACATTCAGAAACTCGCAGAGTCGTGTGACGAGTAGTACTAACTTCGAACATAGTCATGAAAGACGAAGTAACTCGATCAAAAAAATACAATATATAACGAACTATTAAAGCAAATAAAAGTAATGAAGATAGATCCGTTTATGTGTCTTGCTCGTTATCTTTTATTATTGTCTCGTGTCTGTCGCACCTACATATACATGTATAGATATTTCTCTCTTTATGCAGCGCTCTCTCTAGACCCCGCGAGCCTCTCGCTCTCTCCTTCGCTCTCTCGCCCTCCTTGCTTGCTCTCTCTCGCTCCCCTCTCCCCCCACTCTCGCTCTCTCGGCCTCTTGCTCTGTCGGCGTTTCTCCTCTCTCTTCTCTTTCTTCCTCCTCTCTCTCTGGTCTGTCTTCTTCTGTCTCTCTTGCTCTCTCGCTCTCTTCGCGCTCGTCTCTCTCATCTGTCGCTGTCTGTCTGTCTCTCTCTCTCTCTCGACTCTCACAGTCTCTCTCTCTCTCTCCGTCGCTCTCTCTCTCTCTTGCTCTCTCATCCCTCTCTCCCGCCACCTCCTCTCTCTCACTTCTCTCCTTCATCTCTCTCACATCCTCTCTCTCCCTCGCCTCTCCCGACCCCCCCTCTCTCCTCCTTCTCTGCCTCTCTCTCATCTTCTCTCTCCTCTCTCCTCTCCTACTCATCCACTCTTG
>NW_028234423.1:28897231-28899731 GCF_977035675.1 Penaeus japonicus | reverse complement strand
CAGTGTTAGAGGCAAAGGACTAACTTTGTCTAAATTTACTTTGGCAAGAGTGAGTTAGGAGATAATAGTATTTCGTGATACAGAATCTCTGCCAGATTCCGAATGTCTGCCTGAAGGTCATCTTGCTGTAATATGTTGCAATGTGACGTCATGTCTGCAATGATGTTTCAGATCAAAGGATTTTTATGTATATATATTCTTTTTATACTTTCATTTTGATATAATTTCTAGTATATTCGTTATTCATAAGATTCTTTGAAGTGGGAAATATACACAAAATTTACAGGAATACAGATGCTGCATTAATTAGATAATGGTATACAATGATATAAGGAAGACAATGCATTTTCAAGAAGAGCAATAAAGCTGTACTATCAAAAAAGTAAAAAGAGTCAAATGAATAAATGAACGAATGAATAAAGTAATTATAACTGACAAGCACAGTACAAAAACCGAGACTTTAAAATACATGTTTATAAAGGCAATTAATTAACGATATTAATTACATGTGATTATAATAGCATGATATGGTTAATGAAATATTGATTATGCCTGACGTTTTGAATATGATATTCAATGAAGGTAAAGAAGCTGGCCTGGGAAGGGGAGGGGGTATGGAAGAGATGGGGAGGAGGGGGAAGGGGGGAGAAGAAAGGGACGGGAAGAGGGAAGGAGAGGGAGGAAAAGGCTAGGGAGATGGGGAGGGGAGAGGGGGGGGGAGGGTGAGCGGGAGAAGGAGGGGAGGGGAGAGGGAAGGGAGAGGATAGGAAGAGAAGCGAAGAGGGAAGGAAGAGGGGAGAATGTAAGGGAAGGAAAATAGGTAGGAGCAAGAGGAGATTGATAGAGGAAAGGGGGAAAAAGGAAGGAGGAGATGGGGAAAGAGGAAGGAGGAGAAGGTGGAAGAGTTGTGTATAGGGGGGGGGGGTGTGTGTGTGTGTGGGGGTGGGGGGGTTGTAATTGTCATTGGAACCGTTGGCACAATCTGGTTCTTGTTAGCAATCTGAATGAGAACGTCTCAGACATGGCGTGTGCACATGTACGGGAATGCATTTTATGTCCGTTTCTCGACGCTGTGTATCGGTTCATATTTTTTCGAAGTGTAAGTGTGTGTGTGTGTGTGTGAGTGTGTGTGTGTGTGTGTGTGTGTGTGTGTGTGTGTGTGTGTGTGTGTGTGTGTGTGTGTGTGTGTGTGTGTGTGTGTGTGTGTGTACATGTTCTTGTGTGTGTGTGTGTATGTGTGTGTGTGTGTGTGTGTTGTGTGTGTGTGTGTGGGTGTATGTTGGTCTGTGTGTGTATGTGTGTTGTGTGTGAATATTGTTGTTGTGTTTTGTGTGTGTTAATGAGTGTTGTGTTGTTGTGGTGTGTGTGTTTGTTTGTGTCTGTGGTATGTGTGTGTGTGTGTGTGTGTGCGTTTTATTTGTGTGTCTATGTTGTCTATGTGCGCGTATGTGCGGGGCATGTTCCCGGAATTGTTTGCAACCATTGTTTTCCCGGATTTGTGTTCCTGCCTGGACAATGTTGGCTTTTATATTCTATTGTCAAATATTCGGAGGAAGGAGGAGGGAGAAAAGAGGAGAAGAGCAAGAAAAAAAACTGGGAAAAGCAAAACAAATAAAGAAGTGATGGATGTCGGAAGAGCCGATTCTTCTCACGTTCTCCTATATCATTTTTTATCTTTTTTCCCCCCCTTCCCGTTAACTTTTTCCCCCCTATGCCGTTAACCTTTCTTCTATAAATCTTTCTCTCCATCCACTTCCCTTTTTTATCCAGGTCACTATCTCTCACTAGCTATCTTTCTACTTCTACTTCACTATCTTACCATCTTTTACTGATCCTCCTTTTCCTTCTCCTCTTTCTTCTCTGCTATTTTTTTTTCTCTCTCTTTTTCTCCTCTTCTCCTTTCTCTTAATTCGTTCTTCATTTTCTTTTTTTATGCCTCTCCTTTTTTAAAATCTTTCTCATTCATGGTTACCACTTCCTCTTCTTGTTCCTCCTCTTCCTCTTCAATTCAGACTCTCTCCATCCCCAATATCCATACCCCCCCCCACCTCCTTAACCTCCCTTTTCTTCGTCCTTCCTTCTTCTCTTTCCCTCCCCCCCTCCCCTCCATTCCCTTCTCCCTCTCTTTCTTTCCCCTTCCCTACCACCTTTCACCTCTTTCCTTACCCTTCTCTTCTCACCCATCAACTTAACCACTTCTCCTCTTCCTCTTTCCTCTCTTTCTTGCCCTTCCCCACCCACCTACCAATATCTTCTACTTTTTCCTCTTTTTCCTTTCTCCTCCTCCTCCTGCTCCACCCCCCCCCCCTGCTTCTCCTCCCCTCTGACAACCCCAAAGGCAATGACTACCACAGATCCTTTAATACTCTCTCTATTCCCCTCTCACCCACCTACTCCTTTTATTCCTATTCTTCTTCCCTCATCTCCTTTTCCTCCTCCTTTTTCATTATCCTTCACCTCTTCTTCCTCCTCCACCACGACCTCCCACTTCTTCCCCCTC
>NW_028234423.1:28869731-28874731 GCF_977035675.1 Penaeus japonicus | reverse complement strand
TATTCTCTTTATCTCCATGTCTCTCTCTTTCTCAATAAGTCTTTCTTTCTCTCCCTCCCCCTCCGCCCCCCCCCTCTTTCCCTATCTCTCAACCCTTACTCTCTCTCTCTCCCTTCCCCCTCCCACCACTATTATCCCTCACTCTCGCCTTCCCCTTGACTGAAATCCTCCCCTCGTTTGCCCTCGATCTTTTCCTTCGATCCTTCGTCCTCATCCTCTCTTCCTCTTCCCTTCCTCCCCCGTTCGTAAACAAGCACACATTTAGCACCTGCCCATCACGCTGCATCCTCTACAGATGGCTGGGAGTTCCTGTTATAAAGGGAGATTGCGTACGGGTATGTCTGTGTGTATATATCTGTCTGGTGTCTGTCTGTCTGTCTGTCTGTTTGTCTGTCTGTCTGTCTGGTTGGCGGCTAGTCTGTCTCGTAGTCTGACAATCTGGTTGTCTGTTTGTCTGTCTGTCTGTCTGGTTGGCGGCTAGTATGTCTCGTAGTCTGACATTCTGGTTGTCTGTTTGTCTGTCTGCCTGTCTGGTTGGCGGCTAGTCTGTCTCGTAGTCTGACAGTCTGGTTGTCTGTCTGTCTGTTTGTCTGTCTGGTTGGCGGCTAGTCTGTCTCGTAGTCTGACAGTCTGGTTGTCTGTTAGTCTGTCTGTCTGTCTGTCTGGTTGGCGGCTACTCTGTCTCGTAGTCTGACAGTTTGGTTGTCTGTCTGTCTGTCTGTCTGTCTGGTTGCGGCTAGTCTGTCTCGTAGTCTGACAATCTGGTTGTCTGTTTGTCTGTCTGTCTGTCTGGTTGGCGGCTAGTCTGTCTCGTAGTCTGACAATCTGGGTGTCTGTTTGTCTGTCTGTCTGTCTGGTTGGCGGCTAGTCTGTCTCGTAGTCTGACAGTCTGGGTGTCTGTTTGTCTGTCTGTCTGTCTGGTTGGCGGCTAGTCTGTCTCGTAGTCTGACAGTCTGGTTGTCTGTTTGTCTGTCTGTCTGTCTGGTTGGCGGCTAGTCTGTCCCGTAGTCTGACAGTCTGGTTGTCTGTTTGTCTGTGTTCTGAATTTTTATTCCGTATCGGATTATGAATTTTATACGTTGCATGCCTTTTTGATGATGACGAGTAATGGTAATGGTAATTCGAAAAGCTAATGGTATTGGTAATGCTAATTCAGATGCTAATGCAAATGCTAATGCAATTGCTAATGATAATGATAATACTAAATATACTGGTAATGATAATACTAAATATCCTCGTAATGATATTGATAACTATACTAATAAGAATGATAAGAAAATCAATAGGAATGACAATAATACCAATAACGAATAAGAATAATAACGAAATAAATGATCCACAGTGACGATCAAAACACCGACGACTCGACCCCCCCCCCTCTCTCTCTCTCTCTCTCTCTCTCTCTCTCTCTCTCTTTCTCTTTCTCTTTTTTTTCTCTCTCTTTCTCTCTCTCTCTTTCTCTCTCTCTCTCTTTCTCTCTCTCTCTCTCTCTCTCTCTCAATCCAACATCTCTTCTCTCTCTCTCTCTCATCTCTCTCTCTCTCTCTTCCTCTTTTCTCTTTCCCTCTCTCCTCTTTTCTCTCTCTCTCGCCTCTCTCTCTCTCTTGTCTTTCACTCTCTTTCTCACTCTCCTCTCGTCTTTCTCTCTTCTGCCTCTCTTTCTTCTCTTCATCTCTCTCTTTCTCTCTACTTCTCTCTCTCTCTCTCTCTCTCCTTTCATCTCTCTCTCCTCCAATTACTCCACTCTCTCTCCTCTCTCGTCGCTCTCTCTTTCTCCATTCTCTTCCTCTCTTTCTCTCTCTCTCTCTCTCTCTCTCTCTCTCTCTCTCTCTCTCTCTCTCTCTCTCTCTCTCTCTCTCTCTCTCTCCCCCCCCCCCCCAAGTTTCATGACAGCAGGAAGAGACAACCTGAAACACAACACGATAGACATGCAAGATAAAGGAAGAATTAATTGAATTAATTACAGGTCTCCGTTGATATTACGCGACAGATTTCACGTGGGATGAAGAGGGAGGAAGGGAGAAAGGGAGGGGGGGGGAAGAAGGAGGAAGGGAGGGGAGGAGAGGAAGGGAAGGAGGTGAGGAAGGGTGGAGGAAGGGAGGAGGGTAGGAAGGGAGGAAGGAGGAGGGGAGGAAAGGAGGAAGGAAGATGGGAGGATGAAGGGAGAAGGGGAGGAGGAGAGGAAGGGAGGAAGGAGGAGGGGAGGAGGGGAGGAGGAGAGTAGGTGAGAAGGGAGGAGGGTAGGAGGTGAGGTGGGAGGACGGAGGAGGGGAGGAAGGGAAGGAGGGAGGAGGGGAGGAGGGGAAGAGGGGAAGAGGGGAGGAGGGGAAGAGGGGAGGAGGGGAGGAGGGGAGGGGGGATGAGGTGAGGAGGTGAGAAGGGAGAAAAGGAGGAGTAAGGAGGTGGGGAGGGGGGAGGTGTGGTAGTTAGTGGGGTTGGGGAGGGAGAAGGGATGGAGGTAAGGAGGGTGAGGGAAAGGAGGCGTAGTAGAGAACGGGTGGAGGGCGGAGGGAGAGAGGGAGGAGGGGGAGGGAGGGGGAGGAGGGAGGGAGGGAGGTGGGAGGAGGGAGGAGGTGGGAGGGAGGAGGGAGGAGGGAGGAGGAGGAGGGAGGGAGGGAGGAGGGAGGGAGGGAGGAGGGGTGGAAGGGGGAGGAGGGAGGAGGGAGGGGGGGGGAGGGAGGAGGGAGGAGGGTGAGGAGGCGTTGGAGGGGAGGAGGGAGGAGATTAGGAGGAGATGAGGGGAGGAAGGGAGGAGGGGAAGAGGGGTATGAGGGGAGGAATAAAAGATATAAAGAAATAGATTTGGATGAAAAAGAAATACGGAAGAGGAGAAAAAAACAAGACTAGAGGATGGCCAGTTGGATTGAGGGAAAAGGGGAGAGGGATAAAGAGGAAGAACAGAGGACATAAAGAAATAAGAATCTAATGGCTGAGGAACAAAGCAGAACAAGGAAATGACGGGGATAAAAAAGACCAGAGAAAATTAAAACAACATAGAATAATTGTATTCTTCTTCTGATTCATGTATCTACTTTCCTCTGTCTTCCTTCTACGCGTTACTCTCTCTCTCTCTCTCTCTTTCTTTCTCTCTCTCTCTCTCTCTCTCTCTCTCTCTCTCTCTCTCTCTCTCCCTCTCTCTCTCTCTCTCTCTCTCTCTCTCTCTCCCTCTCTCCCTCTCTCTCTCTCTCCCTCTCTCCCTCTCCTACTCTCTCCCTCTCTCCCTCCCTCCCTCCCTCCCTCCCTCCCTTCCTCCCTCCCTCCTTCCCCTCCTCCCTCCCCTTCTTTTCTCCTTTCCTTCTCGTCTTTTCCTCTTCCCTTTCGCTCTCCTCTCGGTCGGTTAGTTGTACTTCATCAATCACGCGACAGCTGGCGGACAGTGAGAGAATGAGGGAGGGGAAACAGAGGGAAGAGGGGAAGGCTCGGTTAAATTGAGGGGAAGGGAGAATCCGCGATAATGGAGGAGGGATGATAAAGGATGGAAAAATAGAGATAAAATGATAGGGGAAAGGGAAGCGATGGAAGAGAAAGTAACAGAGGAGATAGGGTGAGTGATTCATACATATATATACATATATATACACTATATCATATACACTACATTACATACATATATATGTATATATATAGTTATATATATATATATATATATATATAATAATATATATATATATAAAATATTATATTATATAATATATATATATATATACTATATTTATATATGTATTATATATCATATATCAATATATATATATATATATATATATATATATATTATATATATATTATTATTATTATATATACATATATATACAGAGAAGGAGAGAAAGAGAGAAAGAGAGGAGAAATAGATAAAGAAAAAAATTAGGATTATTGAAGAATAAATGGAAACATAAAATTAAGTGGAAATTAGAAAAACGACAAAAGAAGCACGATAGCAATAGAAGAAAAAGAATAAAAAATAAAAGAGAGAGAGAGAGAGAGAAAGAGAGAGAGAAAGAGATAGATAGATAGATAGAAAGAGAGAGATGGAAGGACTGAGAGACAGATGGAAGGAATGAGATACAGAGAGAAGATGAGAGAGACAGAAGGAAGGAGAGAGAGAGAGAGAGAGAGAGAGAGAGAGAGAGAGAGAGAGAGAGATGGAGGATGAAGGAGGGAGGAGAGAGGAGCGAGAGTAGGAGAGAGAGAGGGGAGGAGACGAGAGAGGGAGAGAGAAAGGAGCGGAGAGAGAGAGAGGAGAAAGAGAGAGAGAGAGAGAGAGAGAGAGAGAGAGAGAGAGAGAGAGAGAGAGAGAGAGAAGAGAAAAAGATATAGGGATGGAGAGAGAGATAAAGAGGAAAAAAGACAAATTAAGAAAGAAGATGCATAATAGATAGCAATTATGCTAATGATAATAAAAAAGGCAGTTGAAGATAATGATAAGATAATAATAACAATACCAATCCGTGATAATGTTGTTTATGATAGATACAATAGATACAACGTATATCACTTTCTCTCTTCTCCCTTTCCCCTGTACTCTTTTCCTCTTTCCCATCTCTCTTTCTCTTCTGTCCTTCCTCTTCTTCTCTCTACTCTCCTTTCCCTCTCCTCTGTCTTACTTTCTGTCCTCCCCTCTCCCTCTCTCTTCTCTCATCTGCTTCTCCTCTATCCCCCCTTCTCCTTCTCTCTTATTCTCCTCTTCCTCTCTCTTATCATCCTCTCCCTCTCATCTGTCCTACTCTTTCCCTCTCTCTTCTCCCTCTCCTTCTCCTCTGTCCCCCTTCTCCCTCTCTCTTATTATCCTCTCCCTCTTCTCTGTCCTATCCTCTCCCTCTCTCTTCTCTCCTCTTCCTCTCTCTAGTTTTCCCATCCCTCTTTCCACACGTGCTAAAAGGAGCCAATGTCGAAATTACGAAAAAAGAATAAAAAGTCGGGAAAATTTGATCCGCACAAATATTCATAGTTACTTGATCGCCTGTCAGACTATGGCAGGGTCACAACGAGGGCGGGGAAGGGAA
>NW_028234423.1:28852231-28859731 GCF_977035675.1 Penaeus japonicus | reverse complement strand
GATGGAGAAGGAGTTTTAATGAGAAATGTTATTAACGAGCGAAAAAATAATGGGACACATAAACGCATAAGACTTCGAGGGAAACTGCAAAGATGGAGGTTGAGATAAAAAGATAGATGGAGGGTGGGATTAGGATGGAGGGGGGGCGAAATAGATAGATAGAATAGAATATATAGAGGGATGTATAATCAGAAAAGAGCTGTAGTAGCCATAAAAAAATGGCAGTAATAGTACCAAGAGCGATAGTTGCAATTGCCCCTTTTAGTGCAATAGCAAAGCCAGTAATGACAATAGAAGTAACAGTTGTAGAAAAAGTAGTATTAGGAACAGAAGCATTATCCATGTTATGATGTCGTTTTATCATTCGTAGAAAGGAGAAAGAAAATGATGACTTGAAATAAAAGCACATTAAGATGTTCAAGACACACGGATAACAAAATAACCAAAAGACCCAAGAGAGAGAAAGAGAGAGAGAGAAAAAGAAAATAAACATACAAGAAACAGAAGCGAAAGAAAGAGGAGAAGAAGAAGAAGAGGAGCCACTGCAAATAGCGGAAAGGAAGAAACATACAAGAAACAGAAGCGAAAGAAAGAGGAGGAGAAGAAGAAGAGGAGCCACTGCAAATGGCGGAAAGGAAGAAACATACAAGAAACAGAAGCGAAAGAAAGAGGAGAAGAAGAAGAAGAGGAGCCACTGCAAATGGCGGAAAGGAAGAAACATACAAGAAACAGAAGCGAAAGAAAGAGGAGAAGAAGAAGAAGAGGAGCCGCTGCAAATGGCGGAAAGGGAGAAAGACAGAAAGACGTGATAATTTTAGGAGAGGGCGGGATAATAGGAGATATAGGAAGCGGAGCTCGTAAACTGGTGCTAGGAGTCTCTCTGCGAAATAAACGAGGCGACTGGACTCCTTCTCCAGGTTTTCCACTTACAATTTTGAAGTCCTGAATATCCTCCGACTCCTTGGAATACCCTCCTGGTTTATACATTTATCTGGAGTATTGCACCTCCTTGGAAAAGACCTTTTCTTTTTTTGTCTTCAGAATATTGTTTCCCTTTGGACCGGCATCTCTTCTCCGATATTGTTTTCAAACGTGTAAAAAAAAAAGTTGATGTGAATAGACTGTAACACCATCTCTGGAGCAGCGGTTATTACCAAAGGACAATATTTGCAAGCGGTTAAAAACAACAACAAAAAATTCCCTTGGACACTGGAAATACTTTTTTTTTTCTATGCCTTCCCTGTTGCACATGCCGATATTGAATACTCAAGTCTCGAGCAACATCAGGGAACAAGTGAAACATCCAGGAACATCATGGAATAACTTCCTCTCTTGATTGCCCTTTAAACAAAATCCGCAACGATATATTCTGGAACAATTTTATTTTTCAGGAATATTTCAGATCAACACTGTGGTACGATGCCTTCTCTTGCACAAACGACTTTCCTAAAAGACATGGGTTGAAGTGTCGCTTACACCTGCTTCCACTCCCTCCTTCTTTTACTCCTCCTCCTCCTCTCTCTCTCTCTCTCTCTCTCTCTCTCTCTCTCTCTCTCTCTCTCTCTCTCTCTCTCTCTCTCTCTCTCTCTCTCTCTCTCTCAGGAAGTCTTTATTTATTAAAGATAATAGAATGCATATGTTTTCCAATGATGTCAATACAAATTATTCTAATATCATGGTTATTGGGATTATTTTGCTGAAGTATTTATAAATCACTGAATTCAGAATAGCCACAGAAAAAAGAACACCATTAAGTGCTTGCTTTCTCTCCATTCTTATGGTGGCTATTTTCGTATGCAAATATGTGTATGCATGTGCGTATGTACACAGTATGTGTCTGTGGCAAAAAGACAGACGACCGCAGGCACCAACATCCCAACGAAGAATTCCTCTGGCGTCGCCAAAACCAGTCATAACGCCGCGAAGCCCCGGATGTGAACGAGGTCGTCTGCCGACGGCTTTATCACGTGGCGAGAGAGCGATGCGTTACACAAAACTCCGTCAAGACTCAGAACTGTCGAGCAAATAGTGAAACATGGCGCTGGAGCCCGCAGATTTTTGCTACCGAATTTCCGTCAAATGAAGTTCACCCAAAGCATGATGGAAGCACAGGGTACATGCTGTCACATAAAATAGGTTTATATTCCCTCTAAGTCGACTTTTCTACACTAGTGTGAAAACCGAAATTATTACTTTGTACCATAGATACAGATATCAATTCGACCTTCCATTCTACAAAGAAGAAAAGACAAATAGATAAATAAAATGTATACAAGAAAATACCAAAAAATAGGACTTTTCGCTAGACTCAAGATTAGACGTTAGCTCTTTGTTGATTAAAACACTTTCTGCGAGCGTCTCTGTTTTATGGCACTTGTTGTCAGACCAACGACGTCTTATAGATAACAAGGCCGGAGTATCTGCCACTTCCCTCAAGTTATCGTTCAGATTAGAGTAAATGTTCGCTTTCTCATCGAGCAGAAAAGTTAGAGGACAGAATTACATCGTCTCTTTATATAAAATAAAATGATATTTCACTAAATACCAACATATACTTAACAAAATGTCTCGGGTAGTCGCTTCAATAATCAGTAAGTATTTAGTGAATTGAAACGCCTCGGCGCTCTGATATCCCTCCATGATATTAGTAATTCAGAAAATTAAAAGCCTCATGTCTTCATCTTATTCATTTTCTTTTCATATTTCCTTTCATTTGTGTCCGCTTAATTCATTATAATATGAAGATTGTCTACAACCACTCGTTTAAGACTTTTTGTATCTCTCATTTGCACATATATGCTCGCACATACACTCAAATAAACTCATGTACATCTACATACAGGCAATATATACATACGCACACACACACACGCGCGCGCACAAACACACACACTGGTATATATATATATATATATATATATATATATATATATATATATATATATATATATATATATATATATATAAACAGAGGCGAAGAAGAGAGAAAAAAAATATAAAGAGATAGATAGATAGAAAAAGATAGATAGATAGATAGATAGAGAGATAGAGAGAGATAGAGATAGAGATAGAGATAGAGATAGATAGATAGAGAGAAAGATATAGAATGAGAGACAGAGATAGAGATAGAGATAGATAGATAGATAGATACAGTAGATAGATAGATAGAGAGAGAGGGGTGAGCGAGATTGAGAGAGAGGGAGAAAAAAAAGTCACGCACATACACAGCCTACCCACATATTCTCCCCCCCCCTTCCTCCACCCCATCCCGCCCCTAACCCCTTCCCTCGTCATAACTCGTTAGGCTCTCGATAGCTCCGACAGCCCTTCCAAGCAGCTCCTTATGTCAAGGGATGTTGGCTAAAGGACTTAGATGTAAGTCTTGGGGAAGGGATGAAGGAAAGCTCTTGCTCGTGAAACCCTATGATCGCTGATTATGTTGACATATTCACAAACATACACACACACACACACACACAGACACAGAGACACAAACACACACACACACACACACACACACACACACACACACACACACACACACACACACACACAGACACACGCTCACTCTCTCAACCACATACACACTCTCTCTCTCACTCTCTCCAACACACACACAGATACACACAGACACACGCTCTCTTTCTCACTCTCTCTCTCTCTCACACACACACTTTCTCTCTCTCTCTCTCTCACCCTCTCACCCAAACACACACTTTCTCTCTCTCTCTCTTTCTCACTCTCTCTAACACACACTTTCTCTCTCTCTCTCTCTCTCTCTCTCTCTCTCTCTCTCTCTCTCTCTCTCTCCCCCCCCCCCACCCGCCAGTCCGTCAATCTCTATCTGTCCTACTCTCCCTGAGGACTATATTAAGGCATAGCAGAGATAACGTTATTAGACTGAACTGCCGGAGGTCCTTAACGGAGATGTCTTGATAAACAAAATGTAATATAAAGAATATATTTCAAAACAATCACAGTGATTGTTGCTATCATCTGTCTTTATTGTTGCTATTATTGTTTTCGATTTGATTTTGATTATTGTTAATGTTGATGAAATTTTTGTTTTCCCTCTGATTCTAATCATCGTCATCATGCTTATCATTATTATCATTATTAACTTAAGTTCGTAAAGATGTTTTAATGTTATCATGATTTTATTATAGCTATCATAATTATCTTTAAACTTACTATCATCCTGTTGTCATTATGATAACTATAATCATTATGGTTATCATAACTGATAACATTATCGTTATCATTATCAATCGCAATCATTCTCAAGCTACTGCATTTTATATAATTATTATTATTAGTTCCGTCATTTCTATTATCATCAGTAAAAGTATTATAGTTGTAATGATGATATTGATAATTGTTATCATCATTATTATTATTATCTTATATACTATTATTGATGTTATCATTATCATCATTATTATTACTATTATTTTTATGATCATTATCATCATTTTTATTATTATGATTATAACTATTATTAGTATGATCATCATTATAGTTATTATTCTTGATATCGTCATTATTATTATTATCCTCATTATGATCATTGTTATTATTATTACCACTTTCATCATCATCGTATTTTCATTACTTCCATAACTACATCTATTGCGTGGTGAGACGAAAACATCATTACACACTCATGAACATAAAATGTATTCAGAAAATGTAATGATATATCATTGTGTAAAAGAATGAATCTAGATTTAAATGTGTTAGAACTATAATTATCAGCTACCTTGATAATAACCTACCATTGTTATTATTTACTGTTGCAACTATAGATAAATAACTTCACTCATATCTTCTTTATCACATATTTTCTTTATTCACATATATTCTTTATTATTATGGAAGAAACGCACACAAGTCCTATGAAATACGAAGATATTGCAGATAACAGGTAAGACAAACAAACAAATATATCAGCATTGAGAACGACAAAAAAGTGAGAGAGGTATAACAGGTAAAATAAAAGGAATAGAGAGAGAAGAAGCGGATAATGATGAAGGTTTAAAAGACGAAGGAGAAGAAGATGAAGAAGATAAGGAAGAAGAAGACGAAGAAGGCATAGAAAGTGATAAAAAAGAATACGATGATGATGAAGAAAAAGATGAAAAAGATATAAAACGAGGAAGAAGAAAAAGAAGAAAAAAAAGAAAAGAATGAAGAAGCAGAAAATAAAGAAGAACAAGACAAGGAATAAGATGAGGAAAAAGATGAAGAAGAAGGAGAAAAAAACAAAAAACAAAGAAGAAAATGAAGAAGCAGAAGACTAAGAAGAAGAAGAATCAAATGAGAAATAAGAAAGAAGAAAGAAAGAAAGAAAATAATAAAACGTTAAAGAAGAAAAACAGACACATCCGCAGGAAAGCGAAGGTTAAGGCTGGTGATCTCCCGAATAATTTTTCTTGTCCTGTCCACCAAGATATTTTTCCTTCCGCGTCCTCCTCAAGTATTTTCTTGGGAGAGCAAATGATTGATGAAGGAGCAACGTCTTTCTCTGTTCACCTTTTCCGTTCCTTCAACATTTTTATTTTTCTTGTTATATTTTTCTTTTTCTTTTTTATTATTATTATCATTATTATTATCTTTTTTTTATTATTTTCTTACTTCGTTCAGATGTTCTTATTTTCTTGTGGTTTTTATTTTTTATTTTTTGTTTGTTTTTTCGTTCGTCCAGCGTTTTTTTTTTCTTTTTCTATGAATATATCCCCTTTTTTTTACTATTTTTAAATTCTTTCTTTCATTCCGAATTCTTCATCTTTACTGCTATTTCTAAGAATCTTGTTCCAGCTGTTCACTATCATAATTCATATTGATTTTTTTTTTCAGACACTAAGGTATTTATTATCATAACTTTCTTTGTCTTTTCCTCATTCAGGCCTATTCATCAATATAATCCATGTATATATTTCACCATATCTTTTAATTAAAAGAAAATGGGATATTTATTCTAATACATTTCCTTCGATTTTCATTCTTCTACTCCTAAGATATCTATCATCATAACTTCTATCAATATTATTTTTTTTGCTTCTGGTTAATATATTCCTATACTTTCCAGTGAATCTTAATCCTACACGCTATTAATCCTGCAAGAACTTCAAGCCTTCTTTAAAAAAAATATAATCAATTTCAGCAAGTTTATGAGCCTGTATTATGAGCACCTGTAAGAGCCCGGGCCGCGTCGCTAATATTTCTGATTAATTCATTACCATAACGGACAAAGGAAATAGTTTGGACATTTTTCATCTTATATTAGCGTATTTATGTATTTATCTATATAGCTATCTTCACTATTTTAATCCTTATTGTTATTTTCGTTTTTCGTAGCGTTAATATTATCGGTATCTTTATTATCTTTATTTTTGATCCGTGAGTTTTCTTTTACATAATCATATTTTGTAGTAATTTGGCAAATGCAGTAGGTGAGAATGATTCTTACTCATTTATACATACATGCATATGCATGGACAAAATATACACACACACACATACACACGCACACACACACATATACAATACACACACACATACAACACACACACACACACTCAGCCACACACACACACACACACACACTCAGCCACACACACACACACACACACATACATACACAAACACTCTAACAAGCACAAACACGCAAAGACTTATAGTTAACATAATACGAAATATTAATTCTTATATAAAATGAACATCTACATCACCAAAATATATTTTTTCTTCACATTCACCAGCTTGCAATATTTTCATTTTCTTTCTTTCTTTAGATGTCTTATGTCTATATCTTTTCTCATTCTTTCATCAATTATTTCAGCCACTTCTTATTTCTTCTTTTATCATTTTTGTTTTCCTTCCCTGGTTCGTAAAGCAATCATCTTGTCATACTTATTCTTCTTGCTATTATTTCCTACCCATTATTTTTCTTCTTATCTCTCTCTATCTATTTATTTGATTTATCTTTCTTTCCTTCGTTTGCTTTTCATTTTGTTTTTCTTTAATATCACCTCACGTCATGTCATTTCTCGTCCATCGACTTCACTTTAGTAATGTCTTTCAACCCTTTTCTAACGTCTATCTCCTTCACTCACTTCTTTTTTCGTGTGTACTTGTCACCTCTTTCTTTCTCACTCTCGCTCTCTATTCTCTTTCTCTCCTCTTTCACTTTTCTCTCTCTCTCTCTCTCTCTTCATATATCTACCTCTCCTTCTCCCCTCCTATTCGTCTCCCTCTTTCTCTTATTTCTCTCTCTCTTGCTCTCTCTTTGTTAATCTACCTCTCCTTCTTCCCTCTTATTCGTCTCCCTCTTTCTCTCATTTCTCTCTCTTTCTCTCATCTCTCTCTCTCATTCTCTCCTCCCCCCCCCTCTCTCTCCCTTTAAGCTGCTTATCCTTCTGAGACCTAATTGCTTCTCGAGTGTATTTCTCCCAAGTAATTCGCCAGGTAAATCCCAGACCAAGAGAGTGATACTAGTCG
>NW_028234423.1:28842231-28844731 GCF_977035675.1 Penaeus japonicus | reverse complement strand
TGTGTGTGTGTGTGTGTGTGTGTGTGTGCGTGCGTGCGTGCGAGAATGCGTGCGCGTAAGTGTGTATTTGTATATCTGTGTATATGTGCGTCCATTTGTGTGAGTGCCTGTGCGTATATATGTGCATGTTTCTATGAGAGTGGATCACTATACACGTATGAATGCTTACATATTCCCGGTAATTAAGCAAACGCACACACACAAAGAATTAATTAAAGCAAATGACACCCCTACGACACAGCACTGAATACCTTCTTACAGCTGATGAATAATCACTGATGAATATCCCTCATTCATCCTTCAGTGTCAACTTACCTGTAAAGAAAAAAATGGAAAGACATTAGTTGTCATCGTAAATTTATATCAGTTGAAAAAAATATATATTAGAGGACTAAGTCAAGTGAGAAATAAGGGAGATGTGAAGGAGGGAAAAAAGTTAATTGAAGAAAAGGGAGGTGGGAAAGGATTGGGGAAGTTGATGAGGGGAGGGATGGGGGAAGAGGATGAGGGGAAGGAGATGAGGGGAAGGATGGGGGAGGGGATGAGGGGAAGGATGGGGGAGGGGATGAGGGGAAAAAGTGAGAAGGGAAAAGGGGTATCAGGGAGAAGGGAAAGGAGGGGTATGAGGGGAAGGAGATGAAAGGGGAAGAGGGGAAGGAGACGGAAGGGGAAAAGGGAAAGGAGATGGAAGGGAAAGAAGGGAAGTGGCGAAAAGATTAAGGAGATGATAAGGGGGAGGGGGACGGGAAGGAGAGAGTGTAGGAGGAGGGAAAAAGAGGAGATGGGAAAGGAGGATTAAGAGGAAGGAGCGGGGGCAGGATGGAGAAGGGTGGAGGAGGAGATAGAGAAGAGAGAGGAAGGAAAAAGGAAGGAGGAGGAGAAGGGAAGGAAGGAGGAGGATTACGAAGAGGAGGAGGGAGGCTGAAAGAGTAGAAAAGATAAAAGAAGGAGAAAGATGTAAGAGAAGGAAGAAGAAAGAAAAAGAAAGGAAACAGGGAAGAAAGAGAAGGCCGAAGAAAAAGAACAAGAGAAGAGGAAGAGGAAAAAAAATAGAGAAAAAAAAAGAGGTAGACAAAGAGAGAGGAAGATAAAGAAGAAGAAGAAGAAGGCAGGAGGACGGGGGAGGAGACAGGGGCATATACAGGGGATGAAGACGGTGGTGGGAGGGGGGGAGGGGGGAGATTAATGTCTCCCAGCCACAATTACACACTTAATCAATCTTTATCTCCGATGTATTCGCGTCTCCGCACAAGATCCCCCGATTCCGTGCAGCCTCTCGCCTCGTTTCCACTTACATACATTCTTATACAGGGTGTGTGTAAGGAGGAGAAGGAGAGTGAGAAGGAGAAGGAGAAAGAGAGGGAGAAGGAAGAGGATGAGAGGGAGATGGAGGAGAACGAGGAGGAAGAGGAAGAGAAAGAGAGGGAGAAGGAGGAGAACGAGGAGGGGGAGGAAGAGAAAGAGAGGGAGAAGGAGGAGTAGGAGTAGAAGGAGGAGGAGAAGGAGAGGGAGAAGGAGAAGGAGAAAGAGAGGAAGAAGATGAGAGGGAGAAGGAAGAGAACGAGGTGGAAGAGGAAGAAAAGGAGAGTGAGAAAGAGAAGGAAGAAGAGAAGGGGAAAGAGAGGGAGAAGGAAGAGGATGAGAGGGAGGAGGAGGAGAACGAGGAGGAAGAGAAGGAGAGGGAGAAGGAGGAGTAGGAGTAGGAGGAGGAGAATGAGAGGGAGAAGGAGAAGGAGAAAGAGAGGGAGAAGGAAGAGGATGAGAGGGAGAAGGGGGAGAACTAGGAGGAGGAAGAAGGGAAGGAGGGTGAGAAGGAGAAGGAAGAAGAGAAGGAGAAAGAGAGGGAGAAGGAAGAGGATGAGAGGGAGAAGGAGGAGAACGAGGAGGAGGAGGAAGAGAAGGAGAGGGAGAAGGAGGAGTAGGAGTAGGAGGAGGAGAATGAGAGGGAGAAGGAGAAGTGAGAAGGAGGAGAAGGAGGAGGTGGGAAAGAAAGAGAAGAAGGAGATGGAGGAGGAGGAAAAGAATAAGGAAGTGAGAGTGAGGGAAAAAGAGGATGAGGAAAAGAAGAAGAAATAGAAAGAGCAAGAAAAGGAGAAGGAGTAAGAAGAGACGAAGAAAGAGAAGGAAAAGGAAAGGAAGATGACGATGCTGAAACAGAAAAAAAAAAAAAAAAAAAAAAAAAATATATATATATATATGTATATATATATATATATATATATATATATATATATATATATATATATATATATATATATATATATATATGTATATATATATATGAAAGAAAAAAAGAAAAAAAGAAACAAGAACATCACCAAATTCAGAAACAAACCTACACACATTAATAGAAGTATATAGTATGAAGATACTACAGACAGATAAACACATAACCAAGTAAACAGACAGTCGTTCCTCAATGCTGACAATGAGAGAAATCGACCCATATCAAACCGAAGATTTATATCACTCTTTCCATCCATCTCAATTGATCTTCTTT
>NW_028234423.1:28834731-28837231 GCF_977035675.1 Penaeus japonicus | reverse complement strand
TGGAGCGGGAGAGAGAGGGAAAAGAAAAGGAGGAGGAAGGAGAGAAAAAAAAACGTATGGAGGGAGAGGGAAAGAGGAGAAAAAAGTTGAAAGGAAAAAATGGGAGAAAAAAGAAAGATATAATTAAATAATAATGACAATTGTAATAGTAATTATAACAATAACAGCATCAACAATGAAAACAGGAATAACAAAAATAACAATATCAACAAGGATACTAATAATAAGAAAATAAAACGGTGCAAGACATATCACGTACAAAAAAAGAAGAAGAGAGAACGAGAGAAACGTAGAGAAGAGAAAGAGAAGAGCGAGAGGGAAGTAACCTGTAATTGTGACATATAAAGACAGACGGGTCATGACTTTTTCCTTAAATATAGACGTATGGGGAAACTTTTTTTTCCTTTTTGTTCTTGTTTTTATTTTCTTCTTCTTCTGTTTCTTCATTTTTGTTGTTGTTCTTTTTGATTGATCTTCCTTCTTGTCATTAGAGAGAAAGAGAGAGAGAGAGAGAGAGACAGAGAGAGAGAGAGAGAGAGAGAGAGAGAGAGAGAGAGAGAGAGAGAGAGAGAGAGAGAGAGAGAGAGAGAGAGAGAGAGAGAGAGAGAGAGAGAGAGAGAGAGGAGAGAAAGAGGGGGGGGGGGGGGGAGAGAGCGACACAACCACAAACACACATGCCCGCAGAGAGAAAGAGAGAGAGAGCGAGTATGAGAGAGAAATAGATAGACAGATAGATAGATAGATAGAGAGAGAGAGAACAAAATCAAAGGGAAAAAGGAATAGCAGGAAGCCAGATTATATGAGATAGCAGCCCCCCTAAAAAAACAATAAAAAATAAAATGCTAATAAAAAAGAGGAGTGAGAAACGTCACACACAGAGAAATTGAAAGAGATAAAAGACAATGTAAAAAAAAAAAATAATAAAAAAAAAATCCAGGGTGAATTCATGGAAGTCATTGAGGGGAAGAGCCGAATGGAATGGAATAGAAGGAAGGGGAAACTGAATAAAACGTTAAAGGGGGCTATAATATTAGAAGGGGATGAGGGGGAAAAACGCGATAGAAGGAGAATGAAAGAAAGAATGAGAGATAGATCCAATTTAGAGATGATATTAGGAGGAGAGTGAAAGTTCGAGATTTTTTTTTTCTCTCTTTCTTTCTCTTTATATCTCCCCCGTTTCGTCTCTGTCTCTCTCTTTCTGTCTCCATCTCTGCACGTCTATCTTTCTCACTCCCACTCTCTCTCTCTTTTTCTCTCTACACATCAACATATCTATCCATTGGAAAGAAGTTGACACAAAAGTCTGAAACAATTTATGTCATCTCTCTCTCTCCCGTTCTCTCCTTCTTTCTTTCCTCCCTTTATCTATCTATTGTCTATCTGTCTGAGTTTCTCTCTCTTTCTCTCTCTCTCTCTCTTCTTTTCTAGTTCCCCCTTCCTCTGTCATCTTGTGTATTTATCCAAGTTGATACAAAATTCTCTCTCTCTCTCTTTCTCTCTCTCTCTCTCTCTCTCTCTCTCTCTCTCTCTCTCTCTCTCTCTCTCTCTCTCTCTCTCTCTCTTCTCCCTCTCAATTAATCTATTTGAAAAAAAAAGTAAACATACGAAGTTGAAACAAAAAGTCTGAAATAATTAGTCTGGAAGTGAAAAGGCCTCCAGAGAGAAAAATGGACGAGGGAAAAAAAACGGGCGAAGGAGACAGAATATGCCACGGAAATGCAAGAGTAAAGCCACACACACACGTACGAGGCATTTGCATAATCTGAGGCAGAGTGTGCGCGTGTGTGTTGGGTGGGATGGGGGAGGGGGAGGATGGGGGAGGGGGAGGGGGTGGGGGAGGGGAGGGGGAGGAGGAGGAGGGGAGGGGGGGGGGGGAGGGAGGGGAAGGGGGAGAGGGGGGTAGGAGGAAGGGGGATGGGGAAGAGGGAAGGAGGGGGAAATGAGGTGGAGAAAGGGGTAGAAAGGTAGGGATGAGGAGGTGGAGAGGGTGTGGAAAAAAGGTAGAGAGGGGAGGAAATGGGGATGGAAGAGTGTGAAAGAGTTATAGAAAAGAAGGAATCGGTAGAAACAGAGGAAAGAAAAGAGGGTTGGAATGGAGGGGGTGAGTAGAAAAGGAGGGGGGAGGGGGGGGGGGGAAGCAGGGAAGGAAATGAAAAAAGGTAACAAAGCAGGAGATGGAAGGAGATAGGAATGTGGAGAGGGGATTGGAATCGGGTAGAAATGCCAGGAGAGAAGATAGAACGAGATAGATAAGCGGGTAGTGGGATGGAACAAAGTGTCAAAGAAACGGGGAGGAAAAGGGGCAGAAATAACCTAAAAGCTAAAAGGAAGGAAGTGAAAGGGGATAAGGAAAGCGGGGAAGGAGGTGGAAGAGGATAAGGAAAGCGGGGAAGGGTGATAAAGGGAGGGGAGGCTGACTGGAAAAACACGAGTTAATCAAATGAAGGGGGAAAATTGTATCAGTTTCCTTTCATTATCCAGCAAAAAATCTACCTAACCA
>NW_028234423.1:28827231-28829731 GCF_977035675.1 Penaeus japonicus | reverse complement strand
AGAGGGTAATAACGATGAAAAATATACAGTATACTGAATAATGTATAAAAAAGGTAGGTAATTAAATGACAATAACAGGGCGGTGGGCAAATAATCTTGAATAAATAAGATACCTAAAGATAATGACTGGATAAAGAATGCAAGATTGTAATCATGATGAATGATGTAAATCCCATGACAGATGAGTTTGACAGACAGTTATAAAAAAAATGACAAAAAAGGTATATGCGTTTCATTAATTAATATGAAAGTCGTGAATAAGAGAAATAATGAGGGAATGTATTTAGAACGATATTTAGTGAAGAAACTTTAGAGGAATGTGCGTATTTTGTCTCGTAACATCGTCCCGGTGGGGATGTTAGTTTTAAGATTCACAAAAGTCTTGGAAAAGTGAGAATGGAAGTTGTGCGTGCGTGCATGAATGAATACCATGCATGTAAACATAAATACACGTACATCTAGGTTATGATGCTTGTGATATTAATCATAATAATGTCAGTGGTGATATCGTAAATGATATTGAAAATAATGTCAACATTATAATGATATAAACAAAAACAAAAATAACAAAAATAATCAAAATTGCAATAAAAGACAACAACAACAACAAGAAAAATACAGTCATAACCGGTATCATAAGCAACAAAAAAAAGGCAAAAAAGAAATACCCTCAACCGATAAAAATGGAGAAAAAAAAAGAAGAGAGAAGAACGGAGAATAGATACGAGAGAGAGAGATAAAGGCAAGAACGGAGAAGGATCAGCATACCGTGTGTCGCAGACTTTCCTTCCTCTCCAGCGAGTCATATGATATCACTCAGTCATTCAGCGTGCAATAATACGCGTAAATTAATCATGCAGTGTAGGCTTACATCCATGCAATGTTGCAGTCGTTAGGGCGAGCGGCTTATTCCACGGCGAGGCTTGAAATGGCTTCGCTGCGCAACCGACCGAATATATATTATTTCCGGTTGTTGTTCTAGAGAAATGTGCCACAAGTTTTAAGCTGTGGGATGTATTTTTTTTCTTTTTTTTTCTTTTTTTTCTTCTTCTTTAGTTACGAACTTTTAGAAAGATAAATTGGAAGAATTTTGTTTTCTTAATTAGCGAATGCCAAGCGTTTTGCCAACAGTGTCTGTGCTTTTTAATTATTGTCTCGTAAGCTGGAATTAAATGTTTTGTTTACACTGAGCTTGAGTTGCCGAATGTCTCCAGAGTATATATAAAAAAAACGGATTGCAACAGATGTGTTTGTGGAGGAGATAAAAAAAACAATGCAAAGAATGATATTGAGAGTAGGAATAATAGAAAGAATTTGAAACCAGGAAGAATTACAACAGGATTGAAAAAGAAAAAGAAAAAGAAATCAGAAAGAATTATCCAGCAAATGGATTCCGATTCCGTTTGGATTTCATGGATCATTAAACTTTCTTACATTTAAATTCATGGTTTACCTTTACCTGAGCCAACTATCGGCATCTGTTGGCACGTTTTAAAAGGAGTTTATTTTTGAGTGACCTACCATCAATATTATTTAGAATTTATATGATAATATCCGTATCATAAACGCCTCTTAGTATGATCATTTCGACGGAGAAATTATAATTGATATTAATCATAGCTAAAAAGGATCCCCATTTTATAACCACAACCAACAACAAAAAATCTCTAACAAACCATAAATAAAATAAAAAACAAAAACCAAAAATCCACCAGAACCTCGCCATCTGAGCGGCCGAAAAAGACGAGCCAAGCACAGAAGGGAAAAAAAAAATCTCCCTTGAGACACACAAGACTTGAAATTCCTGCAGTAAGTAACATCTGCCATGCAAATTTCAGTCATTTATGCGCGGAATATGAGGCCTCTGAATCGGGTCGTATGTTAATTCAACTTTAATTTGGCCATCGCTTTGGCTGTTCGATCTTAGAGTGGCCGTTTGTTATGTGATCAGTCGATGGCTGGATTTCGCATTTTTTGGAATTTATGGAAAGAGGGAAGTGGAAAGACAGAGAGAGGTCGAGATATACACTTAGGTGGAGTGATGTGCTGGATTTGAGTCATGTGATTAGGTGGGTAAAGATATACATGAATGCATGCGTATATACATACATACATACATATGTACACAAACACACGCACACACACACACACACACACACACAAACACACAAACACACACACACACACAAACAAACAAACACACACACAAACACACACAAACACACACACACACATCCTCAACCCCCCCGAACACACACATACACACACAAACACACACACACACCAATCCTCCCAAACACACACATGACAAAAAATATATAGAAATTGCTGACTTAGACGAGAGGTTCTAGGGAGGGACTTATACGCGGGAATTTTAAGGAGGAACATCTCCTCGTTCGTGTTCTGGGTGCAGGCATTGTGACTATGTGGGGGTCCGCCGTGAGGTTATACATCTGCTGGGGGGGCCAGGTGGGGGGATGTAGGGTGGGTGGAGGCCACG
>NW_028234423.1:28807231-28817231 GCF_977035675.1 Penaeus japonicus | reverse complement strand
CCCTCCTCTCCTCTCCACGCCCCTATCAACCTTGTGGTTAAGCTACGGTGTGCCTGGTTGTCTGGTGTCTAGTGTCGCCATGTAGTCCTGGTCGATACTGGGATACGATATTTTTGTCTCAAACCTCTGCTTGCCACCTCGGGAGGCCTCTTACCCCTCCTCCCTCCCTCCCTCCCTCCCTCCCGTCCCCCCCCTCCCTCCTTCTCTCTAACCTTCTCTTCCCACAGTAGAGGCCCTTCCTTCCCCCCCTTCCCCATTTCTCTTCCCCTCCCCCCTTCTACTAGTTCCCCCCGACCTCCCCCTCCTCAATAACATTAGTAGTCCCCCATTCCTCACCTGGGTCGGCCTACCTTTATATCTCTTGTGGCCGCATTTTATCACCGTCACACGGGCACACACACACACACACACACACACACACACATACACACACACACACACACACACACACACACACACACACACACACACACACACACACACACACACACACACACACACACACACACACACACACACACGCACATATACGTTCAGATATACAAACAAACACGCAATGTCACATACAGACACACAAACACAACCACATAGAAACATCCACATCCGTACGATAACACACACACACACACACACACGCACACGTTTTGTTTACACTTTCGAAAATGTAATGTGCGTATACGTTTTTCCATGTTATTGGCTACTACTGATATATGTGAAGCCATTAATTTTCAAATTTATCAATGCAAATGCACGCGTGTCAACATGAATGAACACATATTTTGCTAAGTGTAGATTGAGAGTAAGAACCGTTTGTGATGTGTTGAAATGCCTGTATACTTGTCATATACGTGCGTTTCTATCTTAGAGTGTATTTTCCTGTTTGTATTTCAAATAGATGTGTTAGAAGCACATACAAAGACAAAAGGTTAAGTATGAGAAGGGACACACACACACACATAAACAAACACACACACACACACACACACACACACACACGCACACACACACACACACACACACGCATATATATATATATATATATATATATATATATATATATATATATATATATATGTATATATGTATATATGTAGATAGATAGATAGATAAATAAATCGTCAGACAGATAGTTACATCAATAGACAGACAAGTAGATAGTCTGCAAAAGTAACAGCAAAAAATAGTAGCCGCGCACGTTACCAGCGACACTAACACTGACATACAAATGAGATATTCATACAAATCACCACCGCACCATGGCGCTCCACCTTTCACTCTCTTTCATTCCCATCTGCCCCCCTCCCCCTCCCCCCATCCCCTCCATCCCCCTCCACCCATCCCCCTCCAGCACCCCCTATCCCCTCCAGTACCTCCCCACCCCCCACCTTTTCCCCACATCCCCCTCCAGCACCACCCCATCCACCTCCCCCTCCACCCATCCCCCTCCCCTCCCCATCCCCCCTCCATCCCCTCCAGCTCCCTCCAGCACCCCCATCCCTTCCATCCCCCTCCAGCTCCCTCCATCCCCCTCCAACCATCCCCTCCCCCTCAACCCATCCCCTCCCCCTCCCCATCCCCTCCCCCTCCCCCTCCCCTCCATCTCCCTCCACCCATCCCCCCTCCCCCCCTCCCATCCCCTTCCTGGTACAATCGATGTTCACCAGGTTACGGTCGCAACAACCACATTTCAACGTCACCGAGAACTATTTTATTACTACGATAATTCGACGTCTGTAAGAGGGACAGATTGCGTTACGGGGTTTTACTTTGAGTGGTGAGAGTGTTGTGATGTTGTGGTGAGGGTGTACAGGCCGGGGGGTGGGGGGTGGGGGGTGGGGGGTGGTGGGGTGGAGATTTACATGCGTGTAAGTAGGAAGATGATGGAAAAAAAGTGTCTGTGTTTTCGTGTACTCACACAAACACACATGCGTATGCGTACACGTACAGATCGCCAGATACAAAGATGCAGTGCTACACATATGCACATGCAGATCTATACATAGATATCTACAAAGACGCGTGTACTCGTGCACGCACACACACACACACACACACACACACACACACACACACACACGCACACACACACACACATACACACATACATACACTTACATTTGCATGTCAGCGTATGGACGTATACATGACATTCGAAATTTATATCTCATGCTATTGTAATGTGAAAATGGCAGCGTAGCGACAATTTATCAATAACTGTCACTTCCTTTCACGGAAAATGTCATTTTGAAAAGTTTCTCGGTCATTGTCTTCTCTCTCTCTCTCTTTTTTTCTGTTTCTCTTTCTGTTTCTCTTTCGCTTTCTTTCTCTTTTTCTTTCTCTTTCTCTTTCTCTCTTTCTCTCTCTTCCCTTTTCTCTTTCTCTTTCTCTCTCTCTTTCTCTTTCTCTTTCTCTTTCTCTTTCTCTTTCTCTTTCTCTTTCTCTTTCTCTTTCTCTTTCTCTTTCTCTTTCTCTTACTCTTTCTCTTTCTCTTTCTCTTTCTCTGTCTTTTTCTTTCTCTTTCTCTTTCTCTTTTCTTTCTCTCTCTCTTTCGCTCTTTCTCTCTCTCTCTCTCTCTCTCTCTCTCTCTCTCTCTCTCTCTCTCTCTCTCTCTCTCTCTCTCTCTCTTCCCCCCTCTCTCTTCTTCTCTCTCTTTCTTTCTCCCTCTCTACCTTTCTTTCTGAAAACACGAGATCTTTTCCTTTTGTCTCTTCTCCCCCCCCCTATCTCTCACCTCCTCTCTATCTCACATTCCTCCCTCCCTTTCAACACATCCTAAGCTGTTATATCTATTCTCAAAAAGATAAAAAGATAAAAGATAAAAAAGAAAAGAAAAATCTGGCAAAGCTAATCCCACGAATAAGCCTTGAGATTCCCCCAAAGACCAGAGGGTTTCAGGGATATTGACATTTGATAAATCTAATTAAGGTCTCTAATGTAGTGGATGTGTTACGTAGACGCTGGTAGCTTGCAACGTTCCGAGGGAGGGAAGGGGGGGGGGGAGTTGGCTGTCGGAAGTTGCAAGGGTTGAGTGAAGTTGATAAGTAAGTTGATATGGTTCACTGAAGTTGCAAAGATTGATTAAAGTTGAAAGGGTTAAGTGATGTTGTACGGGTTTAGTGAGGTTGTAAGGACTCATTGATGTTGCAAGGTCTGCTTGATGCTGAAGGAGGTTTCCAAGGGCTGACCGAAGGTGGCCTGACTGAAGCTGAAGGAGCTGACTGATACGTGAAGGGCTAACCGAAGTTATCAGGGCGAAGTGAAGTTCAAAGGGCTGACTGAAGTTGCTTGGGCTGCTTGAGCTGAATGAAATTGCACGGACTGAAGTTGCAAAGACTGACTCACCGAAGTTGTGAGGACTAACGTAAGTTTTAAGGGCTGACTGAACTATTACTAAAGTTACATAGCCTAACTGAAGTTGCAAATCCTGACTGAAGTTGTATAAGCAGTCTCGTCATCGAATGAAATATAGAGGAACATAACCTTTTCGCGTCTAAATGACAAAAAAAAAAGAAAAAAAAAATACGAGGAGAAAAAATGTATTTTTAATGTGTGACTTTTTCTACATCAATGGGTTCTTTATGATAATGGTCATATTCATGTTGGAATAATGTCCGTTATGTGATGTTATAAGGGAACGAATATATAACACGCTTTTAAGGAAGGGTAGATAAGATATATCGAGTTTATTTTGGGTGAAATTAAATATCAATTTACTTACACACAGCCACACACACACACACACACACACACACACACACACACACACATACGCACACGCATACACACGCACACTAATCCCCATTTTCTGTCTTATTGCATGTCTGTCTGTCTGTATGAATATGCATATTCACGATACTTATGATAAAAGATTGCATGGCATTCATTAATGCACACAATCCCCCCCCCCTCTCTATCTGTCTGTCTGTCCGTCTGTCTGTCTCTCTCTCTCTCTTCCTCTCTCTCTCTCTCTCTCTCTCTCTCTTTCTATCTATCTGTCTGTCTCTCTCTCTCTCTTCCTCTCTCTCTCTCTCTCTCTCTCTCTCTTTCTATCTGTCTGTCTCTCTCTCTCTCTCTCTCTCTCTCCCCACTCTCTCTCTTTCTCTCCCCCCCCCTTCTCTCTCACTCTCTCTCCACTCTCCCCCCTCCCATTATCTTTCCCTGTTGCGATGCATGACTGTACATATCCATAACAATTACGATAAAAGATCACATAACAGTCAGTAATAACACACAGCGAAGAATCATACACGATACCTCTCTTAGTGATAACAATGGGGCTTTTACCAGGCCATGCAGACGAAGCGAAAAGAGAAAGCCTTGTGATAGAGACAGCCAAGAGCGTTACTTTGGTAATGCACACAAAGTGTCTTTGTGCTCTAATAAAAGACAACACAAATGTATAAACACGGGCATGAAGACACCGACATACCCACGCAGACACACACACTCATATACATTAACAAACCTATACAAACACACACACACGCTCCTGCTTAGTTTCACAAACACACACACGCGCAAAACACACACACGAACAAACACACACGCACAAAACACACAAACACGACCTGAACACACGAAAAAAATATATCGACTTGACTGTGTATATCGTATATAACCTCACCATCATTATCATTATCAGGAATGTCATTCTTTCACTAATGCCAAAGTTATTCCTCTTATCAACATTAACATAATCGGCTTTATCATTATCCTCTCTCGTATTAAGGCAATTGTCCTTCCATCATCACAACATCATCACTATTCATTACCCAGAGAGGGAGAATAACAGCATGAGAGAGAGAGGGAGAGACAGAGAGAGAGAGAGAGAGAGAGAGAGAGAGAGAGAGAGAGAGAGAGAGAGAGAGAGAGAGAGAGAGAGAGAGAGAGAGAGAGAGAGAGAGAGAGAGAGAGAGAGAGAGAGAGAGAGAGAGAGAGAGAGAGAGAGAGAGAGAGAGAGAGAGAGAGAGAGAGAGAGAGAGAGAGAGAGAAAGAGAGAGAGATAAAGAGAGAGAGAGAGAGAGCAAGAGCGTGAGAGAAATAGTGGTAGAGAGAAAGAGAAGGCGAACGAAGAGAGAGAGAGATAGAGATAGATAGATAGAGAGAGAGAGAGAACAAGAGAGTGGGAGAAAGAGTGGTAGAGAGAAAAAGAAGGCAAACGAAAGGAGAGAGAGAGAGAGAGAGAGAGAGAGAGAGAGAGAGAGAGAGAGAGAGAGAGAGAGAGAGAGAGAGAGAGAGAGAGAGAGAGAGAGAGAAAGAGAAAGAAAGAGACATAGAGACATATAGAGATAAATAAAGATAGAGAAAGAGAAACAAAAAGGAGACAGAGAAATTAACTCAGATAGCGAATTGCAAGAAAAATGTGAAGAAAGAAAACTTTAAGATTTTCGGCGAGACCGTTTTATGGCCTTCTTAGATAATTCGTTTTCTGTCTCCTTTTATTTCTTTGTTTTTTCTTCCACTCTATTTGGTCTAATTTATTCTTTATTGTTCCCTGCCTCTTTCTTTCCTTTTCACAGTCCAGTGTCTTTCTGCCTCGCATTCACACACACACACACACACACACACACACACACACACACACACACACACACACACACACACACACACACACACACACACCTGTCTATCTATATCTATATCTATCTATCTGTCTATATATATATATATATATATATATATATATATATATATATATATATATATATATATATAATATCACTGTATCTATCGATCAGTCTATATCTAGAGGTAGATAGAGAGATATACAGAGAAATAGAAAAAAAGGCAAGATATATACATTAACAAGAACAACAATAATTCATATCAAGTCCAGGAATAAGGTCACGGATAAGGTCACGAATAAGGTCAGGTGAAGAAAACAAAAACGGTTAGCAGGGAAAGGGGGAGGGGTGGGTGGAGAGGGGGGGGGCCCTGAAAGTCGTAGAGAGAATCAAGAGGAGATTAAGATAAGGACGGCAAAGGGCGTGTAATATTTCTCGAGAAGGAGCCAAGATGGGGACTGCAGGGGGAAGGGGGGGGGGGGAGGATGCGGGTGGAGGTGAGAGAAAGAGGAAAAGGAATAAGTAAAAGGTAGGTGAACGAGGATGGAAATGTTGGGTGGATAGATAAGTAGGTGGATAGATAACTAGGTAGATAATTGTACAGATGGATAATTAAATAGATAGATAAATAGATAGATAGATAGATATACTAATATGCAGACAGGATAATTAAATAGATAGATAATTAAATAGATAGATAAATAATTAGATAGATAATTAAATAGATAGATAAATAGATAGATAGATAGATATACTAATATGCAGACAGGCAGAGATATAGACAGGTAGATAGATAGAAAGAAAGATAGATAATTTGATAGATATGTGCATATATAGATAGACTGGTGGATAGACAGTCGGACAGATAGATAAACTGATAGATAGATAAATACACAGATAGATAACTAGACAGATATGCAGACAGTCAGACAGTATTTTTTTCAATCTATAGATAATGAGACAGAGAGAGGAAGAACAGAGAGATGAAAAAAACATAATTACGTATTCAGTCACAACTACAGACAAAGTATGTGAGGCAGGGAGACACGCAGACACAGAGAAAGACAGACAGACATAGAAAGACACAGATATAAACAAGATGAAAGCGACAGAAACAGACAAAGACACAGACACAACCATAGTCAGACACAGACATGAGAGAGAGAAACACAGGAAACAGACAAAAACATTGGGCACAAACATAGAGAAACAGATACAGACACTGAGAGAGGAACAAACAAACTCAAACACAAAGAGAGGGGGAGACACATGCGGAAAGAAACAGACACAGAAGGATCGACAGTCACAGACAGAAAGAGATAAGCAGAGACAGACACAGAAAGAGGGACAGACAGACACAAACACCGAGAGAGGTACAGACAGATACCAGAGAAAGAGAGAGAGAGAGAGAGAGAGAGAGAGAGAGAGAGAGAGAGAGAGAGAGAGAGAGAGAGAGAGAGAGAGAGAGAGACGCAGACAGAAATATGGAAACAGACCCAAATACCCAGACACATAAAGAGAAACAGACAAAGAGAGAGAGAGAGAGAGAGAGAGAGAGAGAGAGAGAGAGAGAGAGAGAGAGAGAGAGAGAGAGAGAGAGAGAGAGAGAGAGAGAGAGAGACAGAGACGCAGACGGAAATAAAGAAACAGACCCAAATACCCAGATACATAAAGAGAAACAGACAAAGAGAGAGAGAGAGAGAGAGAGAGAGAGAGAGAGAGAGAGAGAGAGAGAGAGAGAGAGAGAGAGAGAGAAAGACGCAGACAGAAATAAAAAAAAACAAACCCAAATACCCAGACACATAAAGAGAGAAACAAATAAAGAGAGAGAGAGAGAGAGAGAAAGAGAGAGAGAGAGAGAGAGAGAGAGAGAGAGAGAGAGAGAGAGAGAGAGAGAGAGAGAGAGAGAGAGAGAGAGAGAGAGAGAGAGAGAGAGAGAGAGAAGGAAGTCCCATACGCTTTCCGGTCACGTGGTCTCCCAGAACCAACGAAAACCGTCAATTGAAGAACTGGCTTTATCCTCTGTTTGTCGTTATTGTGGTGGTCCCTCGAGGGCCCTTTATCACTCCCTGGTGTAGCGAGGTCGTCTTCCCGAGAGTCGTCCCGCTTGGCTGGCTTTTTGAGGTCGTACTTCTGGTTTTAAGAACGCTTATGTATATAACTTGTCCCGCTTGAGTTCCTGTCACGCGCTGCTGGTTGCTTCTTGTCAGTTGTGTGGAGGTTTTGCTTTTATGATGTCTTTTTCCTTCGAATTATGTTCTGTTCTGGATTCTTTATATTATCATAATTTGTTTGATGTTATTGTTGTTGTTGTTGTTGTTATCATTATGATTATTATCATTTTTGTTACTATTCTCATTGCTTTTATGATGTTACGTTTTTTTCCTTCGAATTATGTTCTGTTCTGGATTCTTTATCATAATTGGTTTGTTGTTGTTGTTGTTGTTATCATTATGATTATTATCATTTTTGTTAATATTCTCATTGTTGTCATTATCATTATTGTATCATTCTCATTTTTGTTGTTATTATTATAATCGTTAATATCATTATCATTATCACTATTGTTTGTTTCATTACTGTTACAATCATCATTATCATTAGTGTTATAACAATAATAATAATCATAATAATAGCAATGATAATGATAATAATAATTAATATCTTCATGGTAATGATAATGACAATGGTAATATTAATAACAACAACAACGTCAACAATAATAAAGATAATGGTACTAATAATCATGCCAATGATAAGGATAACTATAGTAATAATGAAGGTAACAGTAATAATAACCAATGAAAATAGATAAACACATGAATAAATAAACAAAAATAGATAAAAATATCCCCTCCCTCTAAACAGTTCAAATCACAACCAATCATAAATCTGAGAGCTAATTACGAATCAGCTGTATTTATATATCCCCTTTACTCCCACCTACCCCCCCTCCCCTCCACACACACACTCCCCTCTCCCACCTCCACCCAGCCCCCAACCCCCATCATCCCCCGACCCCCCCCCCTCTAAACCTACCCCAAAGAATCTCCAACTTCCGGTCACCTACCCCCCCCCACCCCCTCCCGCTGTTTGATTACGAAGATTAAGCTCGTAGGATCGTGATGGACAGGTGGATAGATTGATGGATAGTGAGCCGGAAGGGAGATGGAAGGATTCCTGGTATTTTTAGATTTGATTTTGATGGGATAGGCTCGGTTGCTTCTTTCATTGGTGGAGGGGGTGAGGGGGAGGGATGAGAGGGGGGGTGGGTGGGAAGGAGAGGGAGGGAGGGAGGGAGGGATGGGAGGGAAGGAGAGGGTGGGTTTGAGGGAGAGAGAGGATGGGATGAGAGGGAGAGAGAAGGTGGGTGGGTGAGTGGGAGGGAGAGGGAGGGGGGAGGGAAGGAGAGGGAGGAAGGGGGGATGAGAAGGAGGGAGGGGGGAGGAAAGGAGAGGGAGGGAGAGGGAGGGAGAGTGAAGTAGGGAGGGGTAGAGAGAGAGAGAGAGAGAGAGAGAGAGAGAGAGAGAGAGAGAGAGAGAGAGAGAGAGAGAGAGAGAGAGAGAGAGAGAGAGAGAGAGAGGGTGAAGGAGGGAGGGAGAGAGAGAGAACGAGAAAGAGAGAGAGAGAAAGAGAGAGAAAAAAAAAGAGAGCAAGAACAACAGAGAGCAGGAGCAAGCGAGAGCGAAAGAGAACAAGAACGAGCAAGAGAGAAAAAGAGCAAGAACGAGTGAAAGGAGATAGAGAGAGAGAACGAAAGAAAAAAAAGAAGAGAAAAAAAACAAAAAAAAAAGCATCCAAAAAACATGAAAAAATGAACAGATAAACAGAATCATACATTAACTACAAATCCCAAAACATAAATAGGCATTAACAATCACATTGACCCCGGTCCTTACCTCCCCCCTCCCCCCTCCCCCCCGGGTGAGATTAATTCCGGCATTTACGTCCATCAATGAAACGCGTTAGCAGTTTTATAGCCCCCCGACATAGCTGTATTTTCCCACCTTGATATATCAATATGCAAATGATATTGAGTGTGGTCGTCCAGTCTCTTTATCTTATCTCATCTACATTTTTATCTCACTCGTTTCCGCCTTGTGAAGGTCGGCTGATGTTCGCCCTTTTTTTTTTTTTTTTTTTTTTTTTTTTTTTTTTTTTTAAGCGCTGGTTGTCTGGTTGTCGATGTGGTGTGATTTGATATCGTTATGAAAATCCTATGCTATTGCGGGTTGTTATGATTCGTTTTATCGTCATATTTTGATCACGTTCGTTGCGTTATCATTGGTGGGATTAATCGGTCGGGTTGTTGTAGGAATTATTATCATTGTTAGTATTATTATTGCAATTATTATCATTATTATCATTATTACTATCATCATTGTCATTATCATAATCAATGCAATTATTAATGTTGTTGTTGTTCTCATTTTATT
>NW_028234423.1:28787231-28792231 GCF_977035675.1 Penaeus japonicus | reverse complement strand
ATGATTAACTGTGATGATAAATATAATGATAACAACAATGATAGTAATATAAATAAGGATGGTAATGATAACAATGACAATAGTAATATAATCACAATATTAATAATAATTACGATTAAAATAACAGTTATGACGATGATAATGATGATGATGATCAATGTAACAATAATGAGAGCACTGATAAGGACTGGAATAATAATGATGATAATGATGATGACAACAATAATAATAGCGATAATGATAATGATAGTAATAAAAAATGAATTAAAATGCTAATGTCAATTGTAATTGATTATGATAATCAACAAAATTTGAATTGTATGTAGCATGGTGATAAGGATGATGATAAAGAAACAATTATGATAATAGTAATAGTAGCAATAATGATAATGATAATAATTACAATAATAATAACAATGATAGTAATGCAATGATGATGATTACAACAATAAGAATCATGATAATCACAATAGCAGTATTGATAAACATAATGATAAAAAGGATAATAACAATAATAACAGTGATGATAATAATAACAACTATGATAACAGTAATGATAACAATTTTGATGATAATGACAATAATACAATGGCATAAAAGACAGCAAAAAACAACAACGATAATAACAAAAAGGATGAAAATCATAACATTGGTAATAATGGAAATGAAAACAAGGTTAACGATAATAATAGAAGTAATAATGATGATGATAAAGGTGAGGATAATAACAATAGTGATAATAATAATAATGATAATAGCGATAATATTTCTATTGATAATGGTAAATATAATAAGAGTAATAATAACAGTAGTAGTAATAACAATGATAATAGTAATAATGATGAATGTAATAATAATAATGATGATTATGTTAACAATGACAACAATAATGATTATTATAGTGGTAATATTGATGAAAAAATAACACACAACAATAAAAATAACAACGACAAGAAGACAAAAAAGAACATGAAAATAAAAAGGCAATGATCAGAATCATGATAATAGTAAAATAATGATAATAATGATAATGATAATAATGGTAAAAATTATAACATTAATAATGATCATTATTATCATGATAAAAATAAAAGCTATAATGATGAATAAGATGATAATAATGATGATAATGATAATAATAAGGATAACAACAATGATATTGATGATAATGAGGATAATAAAAATGATTATGATAATATCACAGATACTAATAACTGGACATACAAATGCAATCATTGAGTTAAACATCAATCAAGAAATATAAATGACGCTGTCAAAGAGTTTTGCAATTATGGAGAATTGACAAAGTAAAGTTAAAATGGATGACGAAGACACAGGAAAGTTGGACGCAAAGTACGATAGTAAATAAATGAATAGATAAACGAATAGATAGATAAGGAAGTAAATAGATGAATAAATGAATGAAACCGGAGGGAAATCATTTATGTTTTTTTCATGAAATAAAAACATAAAACAAACAAAAAAACATTGAAGCATTAAGTAAAAGATAAAGAATTCATGCTCCATAAAGATGTAATAATTAGATAATTGATTTCGATTAAATGATTATGACGATTAAATGAGTGTAGGCTCACACTGTCAGGCACTAGGTAAAATATATGATAGGGTAATATCTGTTAATGTGTTAGCAATCTATATCATTTGTGCAGTCCATTAATCATCATCTGAATCTTGAATAGTTTCCACATGTTTAGGAAAATGTGCAGGATTTAAACTCTACGGTACTTACAAGCCACATTTCGTTTACTCTTAGGGATAAGAAAGACTAGTATAAACTATTATGTATGTGTTTTTCAACGTAATATTTACAATACTCTATCGATTTTTATCGATGTTAGTTAATCAATAAAATATTTCAAAAATCATTAAAATAACTTAAATATATCCGTACATTTACTGATAAGAATTATCATTATGTAGAGATTATTTTACAGTTCCATGCAAAAAATGCAGACACTATAAAAGAGAATTCTCATTGTCTTTTCAGAACTAAGATTCTGGAACAATTTGCATATTTATAAAGGATTTTTCCGGATCCTTTCATATAGTACAGAAAAAAATCCTCCATTTTCAGTCTCATATGAAACTTAAATAATATACCATTATTATTTTTTTAAATCTAAAATTGCGTACAGTTCATTGATGATGAATGTCAATCAATTTTTTTTTCTTTCTCAGGAATGTTTTTTGATTCGTAAGAGACCGAAACTGATCTGGATAGTTGCTTGATAGCTTGACAAATGGTTTATGTTGTTTTGATATATGGTCTTATAATGGCCTTATTATGTTACAAGTACTATCAGAGGACAATACTAATTAATAGATTTACACAATGCAATCACTCTACTATAAAAATCCTCTATAAAAAATGGCACAATGATGATAAAGTAAACATTATGATTTTTTATGATACCAGTGATAATAACAAAGATAGTGAACTAAATGCCAAAATTATACATGACCGACTATTATACTCTACGCATATCCTGCGACACACCATACATACAGGAACCGGAAGTACACACTCTATATCCATACACATATACCATACACATCCCATTCTCGCTGCAAGCCATACAAAAGTACATAAGTAGAATACAAAAATAAAAATCAACTGTATGTACTCGTTGCATAAATAAAAGCAGAATAGTATTTCCGTTGCTATTTCAGAATCTGGGGTTTAGGCATTTTTAATATTCATGAGAGATTTATTTCCCTCAGTTCCCTTTTCTTCTCTCTTTTCTAAAAGGAAGAGCAAAAATGAAAGCGGTCCCATACTTTTCCCACGACCTTTTATCTATTTCTTTGGTAAAAAAAAAAAAAAAAAAAAAAAAAAAAAAAATTAACAGCGTAAATCCTTAAAAGAAGCTGTCTTCACTTCTTTCATGATCATTCAATTCCGAAAATATCTTTCCTTTCCAGAAATAGCTACCCATCAGGAATAGAACGGACTGATTCCGACTGCTGACGTAGCGCCGATGTCACTTCGTAGAATGACACGAGGTGGGTGGTTTGGGGATGGGGTATTGTTAGGGGTTGGGGGGGGGGTTAGGGGGGTATTGTGAAGGGTTGGGGTGGGGTATTGTGAAGGGTTGGGGTGGGGTATTGTGAAGGGTTGGGGTGGGGTATTGTGAAGGGTTGGGGTGGGGTATTGTGAAGGGTTGGGGTGGGGTATTGTGAAGGGTTAGGGTGGGATATTGTGAAGGGTTGGGGTGGGGTATTGTGTAGGGTTAGGGTGGGGTATTGTGAAGGGTTGGGGTGGGGTATTGTGAAGGGTTGGGGTGGGTTAGGGTGGGGTATTGTGAAGGGTCGGGGTGGGTTAGGGTGGGGTATTGTGAAGGGTCGGGGTGGGTTAGGGTGGGGTATTGTGAAGGGTTGGGGTGGGTTAGGGTGGGGTATTGTGTAGGGTTGGTAGTGGGGGCACTATGTGAGGGTTGGGAGGGAGGAGGGAGGAGGGGGGTAAGCGGCATAAAACACGCCTGGCAGCGCCTAACTCCGTGGATATTGCGGCGCACAGCAATGGCATGAGGATGAAGAACAATAGCAATAAGGGCGATAAAAGCTTTGGTAATGTTGGTAATGATGACAAAAGTAACAATGGCAAGAGAAGCGCTAGCAGTCGCACCACTAACAAAAGCGTTGTCAGTAGTTGTTGCAGCGGAAATATGGTAATAACAAGAGTAGTAGTAATAATAGTAGTAGTAGCAGTATGAGTAGTAGTGATAGCAAAAGCAGTAGCAGTGTACAGTTAGTAGTATGTTAGTTAGTTAGTGTACAGTAGCAGTATGAGTAGTAGTAGTAGTAACAAAAACAGTAGCAGTAATTGTGGTAGTAGTAGTAGTGTTAATAGTAATGATTATGATAGTAATACTAACAATAATACAACTATCGTTTTTTGTAATTTTGACGAATCTGATCACATTGATTATCACCAACATTGCAAAAATTCCGCATCTTTTCAGCCTCGACCTTCGCGACAACCTATCCCTTATCCCGGTCACCCAACCTTGCTTAGTATTATTGTTATCCACCTGTGAAATTATTTTCTCATCATGATAAGTTCCTTACCACGTCACTGCCATTCTTTCACCCTCCTTATCACTCCTCTCAAACTGCCAATAAGATTATCCGAGGAACGAAGCTTCACCTTTTGACTTTGAGGCTTCACCCACTTACCCTGAGGCTTCATCCTCTGACTCGGAATTGCAAAAGCCATGTTTTTAAAGTGCATATAAACACCGATAAAGATTATAAACATCTTTCGGCAATGTGAGTTCATGTCTAGCGGGGTTTTTTCCCATTGACTTGGCTCCTGACTTGAAAAAACAACAACAAAAAACAAAAACATTCACTAGTTAGACTGTTGACTGACTCATATGGTGAATTTTGACTCATCTTCCACCAACGGAATCCACTAGGAGAGACATAGAAACGATATGAATGACAATGAATTGTTCCTCAGTGCAAGTTGTGTAATCAACGTTTCGGTATTACATATTCATTAAATGAGGATGTAACAGTGACATGTAATAAGATATTGTATCGAATTGTTAATCACATAGGTTATGTAATTAATTTCTTCATATTACGACTTCATCAAAGAGATTCTAGTGAAGAGGAAATATAGAAGCGTGCCTTGCAGTGTGGAATTATTCATGCTCATTCTTACCTTTTCTTTAGTCAGTCCTAAGGGATCTTGATGTCTGGATTAATAGGTGAGATAAGTGTTCAAGGACGGAATGCATTAAGATTCCACTAAGATTTCACTATGTAACAATGTGATCCACATTTAGGGAAAGATGCGATATAAACATTAATATAAAATGTTTCCTCTAGTCTTGTCTACATCATTTTGAATATTATAGATTATCATCAATTTGTTTTCTTCCTACTGTATACTTAGGATTAGTTTCTGGGTATTAATCATAATAGAAATCTGAAATGACCTATGAAAGGAAATATTACACGAAATAGATAAC
>NW_028234423.1:28779731-28782231 GCF_977035675.1 Penaeus japonicus | reverse complement strand
TGATAAAAGCATTTATAATGATAATGATAAATAACGTTCATAGTACTACTTTTACAGCTCCTTTCATTACTACTAAAATCTACTGTTATTACTATAATAACAATGAAGAAATTATAATTATCATGATAGTAACACCAACAACAACAAACTGATATTGTTCATGATAATGAGAATTGCAACAATAGCGAAAACAATAATAATAATGCTAATGGCGATATAGTTAATTATTAAGGCCAACAATGAAAAATATTGATGATGATAAGTGATAGCAACAGTAATGATGATAACAACGACAACAATAATATTGATGATACTGATATCAGTAATAACGATAATGATAGTAATGATAATATTAATAATAACAAGGGGAAGAATAATGATAACAACAGCAAAAATGATTATAATGATGATGATAATAATAACTATTATCATGATAATAATAGTGATGATAATAAGGATAATGATAGTAATGGGAATAATAACAACTGCAACACCCCAACCAACACCACCACGTGCAACAACAACAATAAAAATGATGGTGATAATAATAATGATTAAGATAATAATAATAATGATAATAATAATAATAATAATAATAATAATAATAATAATAATAGTAATAATAATAATAATGAAAATAATGATGAAATGGTTATAATGATAGAAAAAAATATCATGAAAATAGCGATGATCTTGATAATGATGATATGATGAGAATGATATTGATGATAATGATAATAATAATAATTATGATAATGATGATCATAACAAAGGAAAAATAACCAATAACAATTTACCGATGAATACGACATATATCCCCATATGCAATTGCCATCATACTAATGTAATATTAGAAGAATACATTTTGCTTTCTTTCCCTCTTCTGTCTTCATTGTCAGTTTATGTTGTCGATGTTCTATACTGTTTTGTCTTTCTTCAGTAATTCCCCACACCTGTTTCCCCTTCCTCTGTAGCAATTACGACAAGCGCCCTCTGCCTACCTCCTACCTTCCCCTACTGTGCTATTGACACCTGCGTGGAACCTGATATCCACACGTTATATTCACCCGAAAAGGTTATCTCTACGCTATACGCTGTTATTTTTCTTATTTTTTTTTCCTGGATCATTTATTCGATTCTTTTTTTTTCCTTGTATTTTTGTCTTGCTTTGTTTTATTCCTTAAGCTCCTGATGTAAGAGAGAGAGATACTTCCGTGCCACGTGTGTTTAATAGGTTATCTTCCTTCGTTTTGTCTCCGGATAATTTTTTTTCCTGTCTGTGCTTGCCTTCGTTACCATCCACTTTCCTTAAAATGGAGTTCCTGTCTCGGTCTTCCAGATCACCCTACTTATCATGTATATTGCTCCCCTCCCTTTGTTGGGTCTCGCATTTCATGCCTTTGAGCCTCCCATCCTTTTAACATGCTCTCAGCCACGCTCCTATCACTACATGATTTACTTTAGTCATAGCTTGATATCGTCCACCATATATATGTTTACTCCCCGTTTTCTTTGTCCGTTTTCCCCCTTTCGTTAGTAAAGAAAACGGGAAAATACACTGGCCAATCTTGCCATCCATTCTTCGCTGAAGTATATGAAAAAAAGGAAGAGAGAGAAATTTGTGGTAAAAAATAGGCCATCCAAGTAATATGTGTGTCTTTCCTCTCCCATCTTAACTAGAAAAAAAAGTAAAAGAGAACGGTGGGATACCGGGACAAAAAACGATGCCTCTGGTTTTCCAGCTGCCACTAGTTATTACAGATGAATTAGCCGGTTCCAACTAGGTTCCCATGAGCCTCCCTTTTTTTTCTTTTCTCTTCCATTTTCAGTCACCATTCTTCTAGCTCTCCTTCCTAAAAGATATGTGGTCTTGTAAAATGTCACCAAAGCTCCTGCTTGATCTATCGGCATTCAGAGACTTGAAGAGACATGATTTTTCTCCTTTTTACCAAGGATCTACAGACTTTACGCTTTCCAGATGAAATAGAGAGAAAGAAAGCGTTTCCGAGTCTCTGTTGCATTCAAAAGCCTCCGGATCATTTACTTCCCTTTTTATCGAAAATTCGAACCCTAATGCATGTGTCTTGGCTCTCAATACGACATCAGTACGAAGCAGTTAAAACTTCTCTAGCTCATGATGGCGGGTTACCAATATCCTCAGATAAGACGATCAGGCAACACAATAGTCGTCAAGAAAAACTGGTCTGTTTATTATTGAGCTCCATATATCCTTAATAAAAAAATACAATTTATAGGGATGATGAAGAAGGTGCTTAATTTTCATTTTCTGGCCCATTTGACTTATCTCATATGTTCTTATCTTTTCGAGGGGTGCTCGTGCTGAAGAGAACAGCTGATAGTTTACTATTTGCGTGGTAAAGGACTAGCCCCTCAGTGAATCACCAATAGTCCAATTCTTTTGTAGATAAAATTTTAGTTACCTACCTATGATAGCCATGTTTAATTATACTTTTAATTATACTTCTTGTTGTGATAGATT
>NW_028234423.1:28762231-28774731 GCF_977035675.1 Penaeus japonicus | reverse complement strand
CCCCAACTCTCCTCTTGTATTCCATTGACCTTGTAATGTGACCTAACCCCCCCCCACTCCACCCATTACCCTCTTCCCACTCTCCCTTCCCCCTTTCCCCTCTTCTAAACACCCTCACCCACTTCCTTTCCCCTCTCCTCCCTTCACTCTTCTCCCTTTTCCCTCTCCCCCCTTCACTCTTCTCCCTTTTCCCTCTCCCCCTTTCACTCCTCTCCCTTTTCCCTGTCTCCCTCCGCCCTACTCTCACCCCATCCGCGTCCCCTCTCCTTTTCCCTGACCTTTTCCGGGACCCGAGCGAAATCGCCAGTCTTTTATCATCGCCTCTGTCCATTTTCAACTCTCCTTCCTCCTCTCCTTTTTTCACGTGCTCATTCTTTCACTCGTCTTTTTCTTTTCCTTTGTCTGTCTGTCTCTGTTTTTGTCTGTTAGTTTCTTTCTCTGTTTCTGTCTTTGTCCCTGTTTTTATCGCTATGTCTATATCTCTTTCTATATCTCTGTCTCTTCCTCCTTTCTCTATCAGCGCTTTATTGCTTTCTATTTCTGTCGCTGTTCTTTTTACTTTTTTTAATATATTTACATATATAATTATCATTTTTTTGTAATTATTCATTTTTCTTATATCGTAGATTTTCTTCTCTGATTTTTCCCTTTCCTTTTTTCTTATTCTTTTCTACCCAATATTCTCGACATCATTTTATTCAAAATTCCGACGACAATTCTCGTTCCGTTTTTCCGTTCCATTTCTTCACCGTATTACTCTTCCACTTTCTCCGTTGCGTAGTTCCTTTAGTTATCTCCTTTTCTCCTTCTATATCTCGTTCTCTTTTCCGTAACTGTGTATTCTTCTTCTTTTGTTTATGATTATTCGTTTCGTTATCTGTTTATTCACGTATTTGCTCAATGATCAGCATCCAAGCTCATGATAAGTAAGAGCAGGCGTGTTCGTGGGGCGTAAGATATAAGTGTATGAGGTGGAGGAGAGGGGGGAGGGAGGGTCCAACAGCCCCTCTCACTTGAGACCCTCTTGCTCTTCCACTCCATGAACCTAATCCGCTATAGCAACCCTCCCCCCCCCCACCAAACCCAAACCACGCTCACCCCCCCAATACCATCTTCCTTTCTTAACCCACTTTCCGTATCCCCCCTCCCTCCCCCCTCCCACCTCACCTCCCCTCAACAAAAATCCCCTTCAACCTATATTATATACCCCCCCTCCCCCCTCCCTTACCGAACCCCACTTCACACTTTCCCTGAAAAGATCTTATCCCCCTCCCCCTCTTCCCCTTAGCCCGTATTACTTATTTTACCCTAAAAAACTCACCCCTAGAATCCCCTCCCCCCCTCCCCCTAAACACCAGATTACGCATTCTCCCCTCCCCCCCTAAAAAAAATCATATTACGCCCTCCCCCCTCCCTCCTTCCCCCTTCCCGACCTAAACCCATAATACACCTCCCCCCCACGTCCAAACCCATATTGCTTCCCCCCTCCCCCCTCCTTGGTCCAAACCCATATTGCTTCCCACCTCCCCCCTCCCCCTCCTTGGTCCAAACCCATATTGCTTCCCCCCTCCCCCCTCCCCCCTCCTTGGTCCAAACCCATATTGCTTCCCCCCTCCCCCCTCCCCCCTCCTTGGTCCAAACCCATATTGCTTCCCCCCTCCCCCCTCCCCCCTCCTTGGTCCAAACCCATATTGCTTCCCCCCTCCCCCCTCCCCCTCCCCCTCCTTGGTCCAAACCCATATTGCTTCCCCCCTCCCCCTCCCCCCTCCTTGGTCCAAACCCATATTGCTTCCCTCCCCCTCCCCGCTCCCCCCTCCTTGGTCCAAACCCATATTGCCCCTCCCCCCCTCCCCACCCCCCTCCTCCAGTGTGGGTGATGACAAAAGGTCTTTCAAAGAGAGCTTTTCCCCTCGAGGCGAAATGACGTGTGAACTTACTCCAAGATGCCTTTTCTATTCTCCTTTTCTTCTCTTTCTTCCTCTCTCTTATCTGTTTTTTTTTTCCTTCTCTCTCTCTCTCTCTCTCTTTCTGTTTTCTCCTGCTATATAGCTCCGTTTATTTCCTTTTTGTTTTTTGATTTCTTTTCTCTTCTTGGTTACAAATTTCCCATTTTCTTTTTCAGGTTTGGTCTTTCCAATATGCGATTTCGTTTTCTTTTTTCTTTTTTTTTCTGAATTCTCTTTTATTTTTTTCATTTCTCTCCCTCTCTCTATCCACTCTGCTTTCTCGCGCCCAATATTCTCAAATAACCATTTTTTCTTTTTTTTTTAACAATCCCCTCATTATTATTTTTTCTTTGCACATGCTCCTTCAGTTACAAAAGCATTTGCTTTTAAAGGAAACGGGGAGGGTAGCGTGAGTAGGCAGGCTGAGGGACCAATGAAGATAATTAAGCGGAAAGGCATAAGGAAGAAAGGATATGAAAAGCGGGTAAGCAGAAGGACTAAGGAATATAAGGAAACAGATGAGTAGAAGGACCAAAGGATAAGCAGAAGGGCCAAGAGATATAAACAAGTAGGTAAGCAGATGGACCAAGGAATGTTAAGAATCGGGCGAACAGAGAGACATACATATACAGAATATACATATAGTATATGCAGAAGCAGGTAAACAGAGGGACAGCGGGATAAAAAAAAAAAAGATATAAAAAAAATGGATAAGCAGAATAACCAAGGAGTATAAAGAAGCAGACAGGCAGAAAGGTCAAAGGATATAAGCAAATTCAAAAAGAAGATATGTAGGCACATAAGTAGAAAGCGGATAACGATTAGGAAAGCGGGCTGAAAGCGAGCAGGTAACAAGCGAGCAGGAAGCAGACAGAAAGCAAACCAGGCAGCAGATGGCCCTGTCCTGAGGTAATAACGATCACCTCTTGGTAAACAAACTGAACATCTTGAGCGTCGCGTCCGACTCTCGTTAATGAAAACAAGTTCGGTTTTGAGTCGGGAGGGAGAGTGTGTTCGAAGCATCGCGCCCGAGTGAGACAAAAATGGCGGCTGGCGAAGCAAAACCAAATAGACTCCTTGGTTGTCATGCAGCCCCGATGGAGATGGCGCTTTCATTTACGTTGGACAAAGTCTTTGGGCAATCCTCAAACTTGAACGGAGCGTAAATATTCTTGCACAAAGGAAGGAGGAGAAAACGTTTCTCTGCGTTCATATACATGCTTTAGGTTGCGGCTCGTGCAAAATATGAATGCGGCTTTAAAATTCATTAGTCGCTATCAAATCACTGTCCATCATCAAATGTATCCATCAAGCAGTCAAACACAACGATAAATGATAGACAGATAATTAATAGAATAACAGCAATTTTCGCCGGAACAGACTGCACAAAAAAACGATCACAAAAAATAAATAGCAGGCGGCAACTCTGACCGCAAGGCAACACAAGACTCGAGAGACCGCGCATGCGCAGCGCACGGCAGCCGACACGGAATCAAATGAGAGGCGGAAATTGGAAACCGGCGAAATTTAGGCAGCGAGAAACCGGATCATCGGCGAGTGCTCGGTCAACCGGCAATCAGGGCCAAGGTGATGTATAGTTGAGGTGCCTCCTCCACCCACCGTGAAAGGAGGAGCGCCAGCCCTGAGGGGAGGGGTGCTAGCCTTGAGGGGAGGGGTGCTAGCCCTGAGGGGAGGGGTGCTTGCCCTGAGGGGAGGGGTGGTAGCTATGAAAGGAGGGGTGGCATCCCTGAAAGGAGGGGTGGTAGCTCTGAGAAAAGGGGTTGCAGCTCTGAAGGTAGGGGTGGCAGCCCTGAGGGGAGGGGCGATAGCTTTGAAAGGAAGAGTTCAAGTCCTGAGCACGGAATTCCTCTGAAAGACGAAGGGGAATAATGACTTATCCTTAGAGGCTAGGGAGAGGAGTGCAAGCCCTCAGTGCCCGACGAAAAAAGGGGCCACTCCAATAGAGGGCAGAGAGGGGAGTGCTACCCCTCTCAACATACAATGGGGACGATACCAGAACCCTAAAGGATAAGTAGGTAAGTACTCCTCATCCTAGAATAACCAGAGATGCATCCTTCATCCCCTTCCTTCCTAATCTCTCTCGCATTCTTACACTTAATTATCGAATGGTGCAATATATATATTTTTTTCTTTTTCTTTTTCCCAGAAGAGTCATTGCATCGCTCGACAGGTTTTCCAGAGGCGAAGGAAAGGCGGATTGCAATGTTCTCTCTCAAAAACCTCGCGTTCAGCGCCGTGTTTCCCATAACCTTCGCACCGAAACGATATCATTGATTTTTCCGTGTAGTCTCTCCTTCGACACATTTGCTTAAGCGTGACTAATGTTTCGCCGTGATGCGCTAATGCTTTCGCCTGCGAGATGCACGCTTAGGCGACGATTTATGGGAACTGGCGAAGATTGGAGAGAAAGAATTCGCGTCCGTCCGTCTGTCTATTTGTCTGTCTGTTTGTCTGTTTGTCTCTCTCCCCTCCCTCTCTTCCTTCCTTCTCTTCCCTTCCTCCCTTCCTACCCTCCTTCCCTCCCTCTCTTCCTACACCATCCTCTACCTCCCTTCCCCATCCCCTACCTCCCTCCTTCCCTTCCTCATCCTCCCTCCCTTCCTTCCCCTACCTCCCTACCTTCCCCCTCCCCTCCCTCCCTCCCTCCCTCCCTTCCCCATCCCCTCCCTCCCTTCCTACCCCATCCTCTACCTCCCTCCTTCCCTTCCTCATCCTCCCTCCCTTCCCCATCCCCTCCCTCCCTACCTCCCTCCCTCCCCCCGTCCCCCTCCTTCCCTCCCTCCCTCCCTCCCTTCCCCACCCCCTCCCTCCCTCCCTCCCTCCCTCCTTCCCTCGCTCCCTCCTCCCCTCCTTCTCTCTAGCAGAGGAAACTTTCGCCCTCCGACTCCATTCCCCGGCGGGAACGAGCGTCTCTATTGCACTGCTTCTCTGCGCCTTCGTGAAGCTGCGTCCCGGTCCGCTTTTTTGCATTCCTGCAACGAAGTGCATTGCATTCTCCTTAGATAACAGGCTCAAAAAGACTTCGGTTTTATTGCAGCGTTGCAGGACGTGTTGAACTTAATCTACTGCGAAGCGTTTCCACGGCGTTCAGGGGTGATTGCAACCGGAAGAAAATCTTTAAAAGGTTACAGTTTTTTTAAAAATCTTGCTTTTTTTGGGGTTATCTTGAGGAATGAATAATTTAGATATAAAATAATGGTTCTGATGGGTATAATAATTGGCACTTGTTATCTAACTTATATTAGATAATTTGAGAAATGTAATGCTGTGATTATTCTTTCGATACACTTCTGCAAAGTGATTCAGGAAGATTAATGACTTTTCAGGCTGGCTCTATATATCGAGAATATTTTTAAAAGGTCCGCTGACATTGATCAAAGATTTTCAAATATATTAAATAAGGTCGATAAAGGGTAGATATACAAAATCAGACAAAAAAATAATCGGTGAAATATGGAAACTGAAATGAATAAAAGAAAAGAAGAAGAAAAAGAAGAAAAAAGAAAAGAAAAGTAAATAAAAGAGAGAGAAAAAAGAAAATCAACAAAGCCTTTTCACAACTATTATTACTTATCACTCAAAGCAATTCGAAAATGTTTATTAAAAACTGCGAGGTTTCTATTTGCTTGTATTCCCCTGAGGCGGTTCACGTCACGCTCTCCCTCACTTTCTCATTTCGCCGTCATGGGGGAGGGACGGGGGGGGGGGGTAACCGTGGAAGTCGGGGGGAGGGGGGGAGGGTCAACCGTGGAAGTCGGGGGGAAGGGGGGGGGGGGTCAACCATGGAGGAGGAGGAGGAGGGGAGGGGGGAGTGGTAATGGGGAGGTGGGAGGATTGAGAAAAGGGAAAGGGTTGAGTTCAGCAGGACGTGTGATTAAGCAGGTCGGCTGTGTGGCCCGATTAGTGCCATTTGTTTTCTGTCGCCCGCACTGGCATCTTTGACCCTGCGACCTCCTGTGTCAGTGGTAGGAAAGGTCAGGGATGTGTTCGATATAAATTTTCTCCCCTTGTGAAAATTAAGACATATTAAAAGAGAAAAATCATACTAATGATAAAATAAGAATAATCAGAGAGAGAGAGAGAGAAAGAAAGAGAGAAAGAGAAAGAGAAAGAGAATGAGAAAGAGAAAGAGAAAGAGAAAGAGAAAGAGAAAGAGAAAGAGAAAGAGAAAGAGAAAGAGAAAGAGAAAGAGAAAGAGAAAGAGAAAGAGAAAGAGAAAGAGAAAGAGAAAGAGAAAGAAAGAGAAAGAGAAAGAGAAAGAGAAAGAGAGAGAGATGGGTAGATAGATAGATATACAGAGAGAGAGAGAGATAGAGAGACAGAGAGAGCGGGGGAGATAGATAGATAGAGAGAGAGAGAGAGATGAGTAGATAGACAAATAGACAGATAGATCGAGATAAGTAGATAGATAGATAAACACATAGTTAAATAGATATATAGATATAGAGAGAAAGAAGATAACTTGTACAGAGATATCACAATCGAAAAGACAGACAGACACAATAGACATAGACAGACGGATTCCTCAACATCCTCTTTGCAAGCATAAACTCATATATTTTTTTCTGCAATGTTAATGGCCAACAAGCCAACGGATCTAGAATGCAACATCAGCTCGGATTAAAGTCATAATTGTGTATCTTTTTTACACCACTAAAGAGGCAACGAGTCTTAGACCGAGCTGTTTACATTTAAATGTTTATGTTTTTGTTTTGTAAACGACCTGTGCACGCGAGGTAACGACACACACGTTCAGGAAATGTAAAATGTTTTCTTAGGATTATGTCTCCGTTGCGTCTTTATATATATACATATACATACATACACACACACACACACACACACACACACACACATACACACACACACACACACACACACACACACACACACACACACACATATATATATATATATATATATATATATATATATATATATATATATATATATATATATATATATATAAACATATAATGGTTATGATTATGTTTATCTTTGATCATTTATTTATTCATTGACTCATCTATTCGTTTTCTGCCGTATTTCTCTATTATGTTTAGTTTGCTTCAATTTATTTTTCCTTTAATCTGTGTCTCATACTTTCTTTTACCTCATTGTTTATTTAAAGACAGAAAAAAAACAATATGTACACGATTACAAACTTCAATTTCTCTTTCTTTCTTTTTTTTTCTTTAACATCTTTCGTTCAAACCTATAAAGCTCACGTCTCAAACTCTTGCTCAGATGCTCTTCATGTCTCCCATTTTTTCTCCCCTTTCTCATTTTGAAATATCACCCAGTCTAGCGAGACTATTTCTTCCACTTCCAAATGCATTGCAGGGTTCCTTTTATCTCTCTTGAAAGTGATCACGACTTTGTACCCACGTATGCTTATATCGCGTCCCTGTAAGTATTCACACACACACACACACACACATACACACTTACATTTTCGCTCTCTTTATGATTCCGTTCCTATGCTTTCCCTTCCCTCCTCTCGTTTCAATTATTCTTAAGTCAATTATTCCCGTCTTGTCTCTTGCACGTCTCTTCTTCCACGCCCCCCCCTATCAGAGAATAAAAAAAAAACGAAATCCCAAGCTGTTCTTTGTCTCCGTCACAAGAGATCTGGGACTGAATACCAATCAGCGACCTTTGCTATAGCTCTATTGGCCTCTTAGAGTCCCTTTACCGATTCCTTTGCTTGCTTGCTTGCTTGCTTACTATCCCACACTTGTCTTTCTTTCTACCTTCCTTTTCTCTCTCTTTCGCTTTGTCTCGTCATCAGATTACTCACGTCTAGTTTTTTCTCTCTCCCTAATTATGCTAATTTCCTTAAGCCTCGCGGTTGTTTCCTTTATGCTGTGAAAAAAAATATATCTATTCAACATCTCGTACTCTGTTGAATTTTCACAAGGGAACTTTAGTCTATATTTGGCTTGTCTTGTGGTAATAAAGTTTTTGGAAGTGAGAAAATTCGTTCATGTGTTTTATTCATGATATATACAGCCATATTCTAGGACATTTTCTACGTGTCATGTCTATGTCATGTCCATGTTGTGTCAATGTCGTGTTCATGTCACGAAAGCGGTATTCCAGAACGTAAAAGCGCGGCACGTCTGTCAGTTGCATCAGGTTTATCAACCGTTCCAGAGTTATTATGTTTGGGACGAATGACACTGTCCAAATGTCGAATTCATGAGAGAAACTACAGTCAAAGGTGGCAGTAACAAAAGATAGCTAAATTTTGTTATGAATCATTAGCTGCGCTTACTCCTTGTTGAAGAACTGACAACCGTTTTCACGAACGCGCGGTTGGTAATTTATTCTACGCTCCATCAAAACAAACGGGATGAGAGGGATCGTGTATTAATTTATAGATCTTTCTTATTCTGTGTGTATATACTGTACATATATACGCATCTTGTGTATATCATGTATATAGATTTGATGTATACCTATTTCATATGATGCTATACTTTAGCTTTACGTTCCTTACTACTGTTACCATTTATTTAACTTCACTCTCCTTCGAAAAATTCATCGAAATGGTAAATAAACGCAGAGAATCCACGTGTTCCTAAAATAATTTGTAATCTAAATCTAGTATAATGATGCTTAATACATCCAATACAGACATTTATTTCAAAACGTGGTATTGTCATATAAAGTATTGGAAACAAAGATTACACTAAAAATATGAATTTTTAGATTTTGCTCGTGTAACCAGCGTGACACGCCCACCCCCTTGTCACAGATTTTCCAAGATTGCTTTTATGTTTTTGCCGCACTTGTCACGACTTGCCACGACGCTGTTGACACAAACGGCTTCTGGAATACCAATTACTGCATAGTCATGTCATGTAATTTTCGCACTAGGGACTTATGGCTTTAAGTTTCATTGAATCAATGTCTTAGCCCGAAATGATCGCCCTTATCCGAGTGATTTGTTAATTTTCCGGTGGTTAACCCTATGGAATAACTCCGAAGCTGGTGTCTTCTATGAAATACTTTCTAATTCAATGATATGAAATTGAAATTGTCATCCAGATTATTACACAGTATCATAGCTGTGTAAAATGTTATTTTGCACACTATCGCGCAGGTTATAATCCATTCGTTTCCATTTATTAAAATAGAACTAGCCATATAAAAAGAAAAAAAACGTCAAAGTACGAGACTGACTTTTATTTGATTTTTATCGGGATTATTTCTTTAAAATATTTTCTTTTATTGTTTCGAAGTCCGTGGGAAAGCGTAACTCAGCATGCAAGTCAATAGGGAAGATATTAAAGGCACAGCAATTAAATATGATTATACTCTTTTGAGCTATCATTCCCCAACTAAAACACATAACCCCTTGTTCGATTTTTCTGTTTTAATATGATTCCCCTCCTAAAAGGCGGTTATCTTGCTGATGTTAACTTTGATATTCTATTAAAGCTGACTGCATGCGGATTTGGTTTTATTGCATAATATTTTTATTTGGAGTTATCCAACTATGGATATTTGTGTTTTATCGTATCTTAAATCACAAAGATGTTGGTTACACTCTTTTTTCTCAGGTCTATAAAAAGTGCCGCATTCTTTCATCTGTAGAGCTATTAATTAAATGAGTAAGAAAAAAAAAAAAAATCACAGTGAAACACGGAGGGAAAACCCGTAGACTTCTACACCAACGTTAAAAAAACAAGGAACAGAGCTTGTATTAACTAGTATTTAACAAATTTTGTTGCGCCATATATATATATGTATATATATATATATATATATATATATATATATGTATATATATATATATATATATATATATATATATATATATATATATATATATATATGTATGTATATTTTTATATACACATACATATTTATATATATATATATATATATATATATATATATATATATATATATATATATATATATGTATATATATTTATATATATACATACACACATACATATGTATATATATATATATATATATATATATACACATATATATGTATATATATATATATAATATATATATATAATATATATATTTCTCTTAATGTATATTTATCATGCTTTCTTCTCCAGCTACCATTACATTTCTATTTCATTCACTCCCGTGTTCTTTTTTTCTTTTAGAGTTGAGTAAATTAAACCAAGACGTTTTTCCATAGATACTTCCACTGGCCTCCTTCCGATGATATATCTTTCTCTTTTTTTTATTTTTCTCATATTTCGTCTGTGCTTTAAGACCTTCTGCCTCATCACCATTTCTCTCCTGTGTCATGTGTTCACTTTGCGATATTTCCCATTTTTCTTCGTGACCCGCCGTTCCCTCTTCTCTTTCTCCTCCTCCTCCTTCTTCTCCTTGTCTTCGTCATTCTTGAAAAGCTTCCAATTTATCCGCCTTTTAAGTCCTTTCATGTCTCTAACAGCCTGGTTCGGTTAATACGTTTTTTCTTGATTGTTTTTATGTGTCTATTTGTTTTGATTATTTCTCCTTGTATGATATTTACTATACTTTCTCTATCTTTATTTTGTTTGTTTCTCTCTCTTCTTCATACCATTATCGTCGTAAAGGCGTCTTCTTGTCTTTCTTTTCATCTCTATTGTATTGGTTTCCCTTACAGTCACTTCATCCTCTTTTCGTTCTTCTTTGTTTCCCCAAGACTGGCTTTCTTTGGCCCTCTTCTTCTCCTCTTCCCTTCTTTATCGTCACCTCCTTTTCCTCTCTTGGTCTTCCTTCACCTCTTCCACGTCATACATCTACTCCCACCCTTGTCCTTTCTTCCATCCTATCCCCTATTCCTCTTCCGCCTCCTCCTCCTACCTTCACTTCCTACCTACCTTCTTTCCTTCGCACCTCACCGCTTCTTACCTTCCATCCTTATTTGCCACCTTCCATCTTCCTCTCCTCCTTCTTCTCCTCTTCCATTTCCACCTCTTTCACCTCCTCCTTCTCTTCCCGCCTTCCCTGCTTCACTCTTCCTTCTTCTCCTATCTTCCTCTCACCTACACCTCCTCCTTTTCCTCCCAAATTCCTTCCTTCCTTCCCACCTCCTTCTCCTCCCACCTTCACTTCCTCCTTCTCCTTTAACCTTCCTCTCTCATCCTATCCCCTCTTCTTTTCCCCCTTCCTTCACCTCCTTCACCTCCTTCCTAACCCCCCTTCTTCTCCCCCTTCCTTCACTCCCTCCATCTCTTCCCACTTTTCCCTTTACACTCTACCCCCCCCTCCCCCCCTATGTAAACAACACCTGCGGCAAATATCTAGAGAAAACGATTAAGCAGATCTTGCTCAATCATGCAGGTCTAAGGCGCTCTCTGGAGGAACTTCATGACTTAATCAGCCACAACAAACAACCTGAGGCGAGTAATGGCGTACACGATTCAGAACCCGGATGGAAAAGGAAGGAATTCAATATTTTACACGCGCGTCCAGCACATGTGCAAACTCACGTACTTACCTACAAACAAACAAACAAACACATATGCATATGCATATACCTAGATGAGAGAATAGATATTTGCATATAGTGTTTAAATACATCCTTGTATATATATATATATATATATATATATATATATATATATATATATATATATATACATATATATATATGTGTCTGTGTATGTGTATGTGTGTGTGTATTTTGTGTGTGTCTATGTGTGTTTGTTTGCGTGTGCGTATGTGTGCGTTTATTTATTTGTGTGTGTGTTTTGTTTGTTTGTGTTTGCGTGCGTGTGTGTGTTTCTCTGCCTGTTTGTGTGTGTATGTGTATGTGTGTCTCTTTGTCTGTTTGTGTGTGTGTTGCGAGTTAATCCAAGATGGAAATAATGAGAAGGAACATTCCGGCGCAGCGAGCGATTTGCTGTCCTCGTTTCCTCCGCGAATCCCAACGGTTCCCTCAAGGCTCAAAATGACTTCGCGAAGCTTGTTAACGGAGCGTCATTTGATTTCTCGGCGGAATATCATCAGCAAATCAGTAATCTAGCAAGAAGCCCCTATCCCTCCCTTCTTCCCTCTCGTCTTCTCCATCTCCTCTATTCCTCTCTCTCCTTCCCTTCCTCCTTCTCTTCCCCTTCAACCCTCTCCTCCCCTCCGTTCCTCCCTCCTTCTCCCTACCCTCTTCTCCCCTCCATTCCTCCACTCCTTCTCCCTACCCTCTCCTCCCCTCCATTCCTCCCTCCCTCCCCTCCATTCCTCCCTCCCTCTCCCTCCACCCCTCCCTCTCCTCCCCTCCATTCCTCCCTCCCTCTCCCTTCCTCTCCTCCACCCCTCCTTCTCCTCCCCTCCATTCCTCCCTCCCTCTCCTCCCCTCCATTCCTCCCTCCCTCTCCTCCCCTCCATTCCTCCCTCCCTCTCCCTTCCTCTCCTCCACCCCTCCCTCTCCTCCCCTCCATTCCTCCCTCCCTCTCCTCCCCTCCATTCCTCCCTCCCTCTCCTCCCCTCCATTCCTCCCTCCCTCTCCCTTCCTCTCCTCCACCCCTCCCTCTCCTCCCCTCCACCCCTCCCTCTCCTCCCCTCCATTCC
>NW_028234423.1:28754731-28757231 GCF_977035675.1 Penaeus japonicus | reverse complement strand
AAAAACGAATTAACTGACAAGAGATCCGTGTCACAAAATCAGATAACTTCCCAATAATCGAATCATTGCCTTTATTGTATTTAACCTAAAATGTCCGACTGAGTGATTTAATCAATAAAATGGCGTTTAATCCAATCAAACAGAATCCAACTAAGTGGAATAACTCACAGAGCCCTAAAAGCTAAGTCGTTTCTCTCTTCAATGTCTGTGTTGCCATGTCTGTTGACAAGGCAACTTTGCGCCGTGGCATATCCTGCACCGCAACATTACTGCGGGATCTCACTCCGGGGGGAATGTCTTCCGCTTGACACGTGTCATTCAACACCTGTATCACATTTGTATAATTCCCGTCCTTTATGAGGAGTCGGGGCAAGCAGGGATATAAAGGCACGTGCAGGAACTTGAGATGCTGATTCTATCTTCTAAGAACAAGCATGAAAGATGATGTATACACTTTTGATGAATCAGACACACACACACACACATACACACATGCGTAGACACAAACACGGAATCGCCCAAACGGATATATGCAAGAATATCCAAATGCGAACACACACACACACACACACGCACACAAGCACACATAGACATACAGCCAACCCCCTCGCAGAAAAAAGCCTATGTACATAAAGAAACACGTTCCTAAGCCAGAAAAAAGATAAGTTTCACTTCTAAATCCCCAGTTGCAGGGATAACAAACAATGCGAACATATAAAGCTTAAAAGTAAAATCCTAAAGATAAAGTCTTAAAGCCCCTCTCCCTTCACCCCTCCCCCCTCCTCCTTCACCTCTCCTCCCTCTCCCTCTCTCACTCCCACTCCCATCCCCCCACCACGACCCCCACCTCCTCTGCCTTTATATCTCTCTTCCATAGCCTCTACACCCCCCCCCCCCTTCTTCCTTCCTCCATCTCTCCATATAGCTTCTCCCTCATTCTCGTAATCTCTCCTCTCTCTCTCTCTCTCTCTCTCCTTCCCTCTCTTTCTCTCTTTCTCTCTCTCCTTCTCTGTCTCTCTCTCGCTCTCTCTATCTATCTATCTATCTCTGTGGCGGGCTTTAAACCATTCATTCCTAACCTTGAAAAGTAGGCGTCCCCTTTTTTCGGCTATTTATGCCTGTTTTTTGATATGTTAGAATTCTAGGTAAGTTTGGGATCCACTTTTACAGCAAGGACTCCGCATTCAGCCGCTTGGTCTAAAAAAACGAGGTTCATTCATGATATTAGGATGCTGTGGAGATGAAAGGCGAGTATTATGTTTGAGTGAAATTCATGGTAAGTTCATAGCTAATTAATATGTTCTCTATTGATTTCGTTGTAAAGAAAATTCAAGTTTCTGTTTTGCAGCAATACTGTCATCAAAACTGACCAAGGTATATAATTGACCTTTTAACACTCCGGATAAGCTAGATTTGGTGGAAGAAAATGTACTATTGTCATATATTTTTTGTTACCTAAGTGACAATTGACTAATGGGTGAGATTTTCCTTAAATAAGATCTGTTACTTAAGGAACGAATGTTTTTGAAAAAGTAACGAATATTTTTGTTATCCAGAGTATTTTGGTCTAAAACCATATTAATGTGACGAGAGAAGTACGTGGATTATTAAACACAGCACATGTGAATTCTATTTGCCATCCTTTGCTCAAAGAACGAGAAAATATTGATACAACTCGATTTTTTTTAAACCTTTTTAGAAAAAAAGATAATCCTGTTTTGAATGACCTATCTATGAAAAAAAAAGAAAAAAAGTCGAGACTGATACTATAATATATTCATCTAATGATTTCCACCAACCCTCCCCTCCCTCTCTCTCTCCCCCTCTCCCTCTTCTATCCCCTCTCACCCCCCTCCCTCCCACCACCCTCGCTCCCCCCACCCTCATCACACAACAGGAACTCTAAACGCCTCTTCTAATGTCTCTACAGCCACCTCACGCTCCGTTAAGTTCAGACTGAGCGGACCTCAAGTTACACTAGTTTTGGATTTTGAACTCGAGTTTCCAAGGTTCAAAGACTTATCCTTGGTTTGCTCTTACTAGACTTTTCGTCGGACGTTTGGACTCTGAAGGGAATTTCGATTCGATCACTGGGTTGACTTTCGGGGGGGGGGGGGGGGGTTTACGAGTTTCGTTTTGTTTGATCTAAAGAGAAATAAGATATTTACGATCGCATTTACAACTTAACTTAGATAACTTAGAAAACTAAACTTAGTAACACAACCTTATATAAAGGTTTGATCGTAAATATAGTCTATCTGTATATACGAACAAAGAGACCGAATCTGTTACAACTTCCCAATTAAATCTTTAACATTCAAAATGTTGCAATCATCAAGTGGAAACCGCACTGTCATTTGCATCTTGCAGTCTTATTGCATATATCCCCATCTTCCCAAAAGCTACAGGCCTCATCACCTCACGCACCTCACTCACATCTCATCATCCCATATGGTTCATCATTACCTCATCACTATCTTTAATCATCTCCTTTCCACTC
>NW_028234423.1:28737231-28739731 GCF_977035675.1 Penaeus japonicus | reverse complement strand
TATTCTTGTTGCTCTTGTTCTTCTTTCTTCTTTCTCGTCTCCATCATCATCTTTTTTTTTCTTCTTCTTTTTTTCATCATGTGTTTCTTCCTTTTTATTCTCCTTCCGCTTTACCTATTTTCTTTTCTCTTTCCATAGCTTCTTTTCTTCCTCCTCCTTCTATATTGCCATTTCCTCTTCTTCCATCTCCCCCTCTTTGTTCTTGTTTTTCTTTTCTTCCTCATCTCTATTTCATGAGAAGACGCAACATAACGTGTCATAACCTGTCATGAAATAGCATGACGTCATGACACACGCAAGAGACACTTCTATCAAGACTTTTATTTTCATGATCGATGCATTATTGTTGATTTTATATATATTTTTCATTTTTTTTTCTTTTATTTTTTCATCTATTGGTTTCCTTAGTTTTTGCTTCGTTTTTTTTTGTTTCGTTTTTTTTCTCTTCCATCGCTTCTGTGTATTCTTTCTGATCGGGATCATTGTATTTTATTTTCTCATTCCTTCATTTCCTTATCTAATCACTCTTATCTTTAATTTCCTCTTTTTTATTCTTCACCATCGTCATCACAATTACCATCATTTTTTTTTCTCTCTCTCTCATTTATCATCACGCAATAGTGCCATATTTGGGTGTCAGTCAAAGCCGTCCCTCTGGAGTGTCACAGAAAGGGATTGAGTGTCAGGGTCTGGGGAGTAGGGGCAGGGGTTGGGCAGGGGTTGGGCAGGGGTTGGGCGGGGGGGTGGGGGTTAGGGAAGGAGCTGAAGGGGGGGTGGGGTAATGGAGGGGGAGGTGGAGGGAGGAGAAGTGAGGGTAGGGAGTAAGGGGGTGGGGGTGGGGTGGGTTAAAGGGAGGGACTTGGGAGATGGGGTAGCGGGTGAGGGATCTGGGGAGAGGGAGCGGGGTGGGGGGGGTAAAGGGAGAATGAATGTGGGATTAGGGAGTGAGGGTAGAGGTAGGGAAGGGAGTTGAATGGTGATATGGAGTGAGGGGAGTTATTCTTAGAGGATGAAGTTGGAGGTGGGGGGTGAGGGAGTGAGGGAGTTCGCTGAGGGAGTTAGTTGTGGGATGTAGGAGAAGGGGAGAAGGAGGGGGAGAAGGAGTGAAGGAGTTAGGAGCTGGGAGTGGGATGAGGGCAGTGGAGAACAGATAATTGGGAAGAATACTGCAGATGATTGAGTAGAACATTGCAGATGATTGAGTAGAATATTGCTCGGGGAAGAAAAGGAGTGAGGGAGAAAGGGGGTGTTAAAGCGCCGCGGGAGAGTGCCAGAGAGTGCCATTTCGCGGAGCAATATAGACATCGAACGGTTATTTATATCGCTATGCAAGACCTGACTGGCTTTTCAATGGCACTTTTTTTCTTCTCTTCTCTCCTTTCTTCTGGTTACTTTGTCACTTATTTATTTATTTATTTGTTTGTTTTTTTGTTGGCGGGTGTGACGTCATGCCTTGAGTTGACGGTATTGATAGAGAGTAAGAGCAAGAGGAGGCAAAGGAAGGAAGATGAGGAAGAGGAAGAAGAGCAAAGCAAGAGAGGAAAAGGAGGAAGAGGAAGAAGAGCAAAGAAAGAGAAGAAAAGGAGGAAGAGGAAGAAGAGCAAAGAAAGAGAGGAGAAGGAGGAAGAGGAAAAAGAATGAGAAGAAAAATATGAAAGGGGTAAGAGGAGAACGAAGAAGAGGAGGAATCAGAGGAGAAAGAGGAGGAGGAGGAAGGCAGAAAGGAGAAAGGAAGGAGAGGAGGAGGAGATAGAGGGTTAGAAGAAAAGGGGAAAAGAAGGAGAGGAGAAGAGGAGAAGAAGAGGAGGAGGAGGAGGAGGAGATAGATAGTTAGAGGAAGGGGAAAAAGGAGGAGAGAAGAAGTGGAGAAGAACAAAAGGAGGAGGAGAGAGTGGTAGAGGAGGAAAATGTGGAGTTAGAGAAGATGGTGTAGAAGAAGACGAATAAGAAGAAAGACAAATTAGGGAAATCACAAAATAAAAGATGGGGAACAAAGGTGGAAAAGGACAGTAAAAAGAAAAGGGGGGAGTGGAAGTGGCCGAAGAGGACTAGGGGAAAATAAAAAGATAAGAAACAGATCGGAAAAAAAGGAAAAATAAAATAAAACCTATATTTGTGTTTAAGAAACTCTCTGATGTGATTTACTACAGAGGATAGTCTCTTTGTCTCTCTTTTTCTGCATTTTCTTCGTTGTTGTTTTTTTCTCTCTCTCTTTCCTTCTTTTTTATTATTATTTTTTTTTGTCTCACTTTATTTTCTTTGAATTTCTTTCTCATTTTCTCTTCCCTTATTTTTAATTCATATTTTTGTCTCTCTCTCTCTCTCTCTCTCATTATTTTCTTTATCTATTTGTTTTTCTACTCTTATTATCTTTCAATTTCTTTCTCATTTCATCTTCCATTATTTTTAATTCATATTTTTGTCTCTCTCTCTCTCATTATTTTCCTAATATATTTGTCTTTCTACTCTTATTTTCTTTCAGTTCTTTCCATCTCCCTAA
>NW_028234423.1:28689731-28692231 GCF_977035675.1 Penaeus japonicus | reverse complement strand
ATGGTAATGATAATAATGATGGTATTAATGATAATATTGGTGAATAAAAATGACCATAATCGTCATCATTGTCATGACAATAACAATGATAAGTAATAGTAGGGATAACAACGATGATGATAATCAGGATATAGTATCAATAGTGATACTATTAAGCATAATGATGATGATAAGAGTGGGGATAATAATGATGATGATGATAAAAATAATGATATTGACAATTATAACAATGGTAATTATAATAATAATAATAAGGATTTTAATGAAAGTAACAGTAATAATACTAATTATGAGAATGATATTGATAATGAAGACGATGGTGATGAAAATAGAACTAATAATGACAACAATGATAATAACAATAATAATAATGATAATAATGATAGTACGAATAATCATGATAACAAAAACAACCATGATACTGGTACAATACTAGTGGTAATGACTAATCATGATAATAACCATAAAGAAATTAACAATGATAATGATAATAATGATAATACAGCAATATATAATGGTATTTAACAAAATTAGTAATAACGATATCATGAACAGCAATCGCATTAACAATATAATGATAACAAAAATGATAAGGGATTATAATGGTAACAATGAAATCACAGAAGCTTCTCTTTCACGATGGCAACACTGTATAATCTCCCTCCCTCTTTCTCTCTCTCTCAACCTTTGTATGGTAACACTGTAAACCTTTGCCCTACATTGTGTGATGCAAACGAATGTCCCGTGATATCAATTGAATTGATGATTACAACATGGAGCATCAACTAAAATATTTGCAATCCGTCCGGTTGGTTGCAATAGAGGAGGGAGGGTGGGGTGGAGGGAGGGTGGGGTGGAGGGAGGGAAGGGGAATAGGGAGACGGGGTGGAGGGAGGGAGGGGTGGAGGGAGGGTGGGGTGGAGGGAGGGTGGGGTGGAGGGAGGGAAGGGAAATAGGGAGACGGGGTGGAGGGGAATGATAGGGTGGGGTACGATGAGGGGGGTAAGGGTGGAGGAGAGTGGAGGGATGGGGTATAAGGACACCGATGGGTGGGGGTGGAGGGGAGGGGAGGGGAGGGATGGGATGGAGTGGCTCGGAGGGGTGGGGTTGAGGGGGGAATAGGGGGATGGGGTGGAGTGTAGGGAGTGGAAGGGAGAGGGGGGGGGGGCGGCAATGGAGAGACGAAGGAGCGGGAGAGTTATTTGTCAGGAGTGAATAGAAAAGGAAGGAAACAGATATTTTGCGAGAAAGTTGGGAGGGAGGGAGAGAGTGATTCGGAGGAAAGGGGGAGGATGGAAGGAAATCAAGAAAATGACTTTATATATGTTTATACAAACATACATACATACATATGTGTGTATGTGTGTGTGTGTGTATATTTACACACACCAACACACACACACACACACAGAAAGAGAGAAAAAGAAAGAAAGAGAGGGAGAGAGAGAAGAGAGAGATAGAGAGAGATAGATAAATAGACAGATAGATAGATAAATACGTAGGCAGATATACAGATATATAGATGGATAGATAGATAGATAGATGGATAGATAGACAGATAGATAGATGGATAGATACATAGATAGATAGACAGATAGATATATTGATATATAGAGAGACACATAGAGACAGACATACATAAAGAAAGATAGAAAATAAATAGATAGCATGACAGATAAATAGACAGCTAAATAGATAAACAGATAGATATGATCGATAGGTAACTAGACGGATAGAAAGACAGATAATCGATAAGCAAATCAGTGTAGATAAAAAGATACAGAGTAATGAGGTAATGAGGGATAAAGAGACGAAGGGAGAGAGATGTAGACCGATAATTTTACATATATATGCAAATCGAGAGATAGAGATACAGGGAGAGAGAAAGGGCAGGGGGGAAATATAGCGATATTGATGAATTACCGTATAAATGCATAAAAGATTAGATAGATAAGGACCTTAGATCGCTATGGATTTATTATTTATGTACCGTTTTCTTAATCTGTCTCTCTTTCTCTTCCCCTCTTTCTCTTTCTTTCTCTCTGTCGCTGTATTTTTCTCTCTTTCTGTTTTTTTTTTCTCTCTCTTTTTGTTTGTCTATTCTCTCTTTCTGTTTGTCTATTCTTTTTCTCTCTCTCTCTCTCTCCTCCCTCTCTCCCTCCATCCCTCTCTCTCTCTCTTTTTCTCCCTCTCTCCCTCTCCCCCCCCCCTCTCTCTCTGTCTCTCTCTCTCTCTTTCTCTCCTCCCTCTCTCCCTCCCTCCCTCCCTCTCTCTCTCTCTCTCTCTCTCTCTCTCTCTCTCTCTCTCTCTCTCTCTCTCTCTCTCTCTCTCTCTCTCTCTCTCTCTCTCTCTCTCTCTCTCTCTCTCCCTCTGCGTCACATACACCGGCACCTAACAACCATTCAGTAACTCCTTGTTCACCTTTGCCTGTGATCGATGCCACTTCTTTTCCCCTCGAACAATGAGCTATGTTCAGCTGCTGAAGGGTTGACGCGTAGGC
>NW_028234423.1:28677231-28679731 GCF_977035675.1 Penaeus japonicus | reverse complement strand
CCGGCACACGCGCAGACTGAAAGAGGGAGAGAGAAAAGGAGAAGGAGAGAGAGAGAGAGAGAGAGAGAGAGAGAGAGAGAGAGAGAGAGAGAGAGAGAGAGAGAGAGAGAGAGAGAGAGAGAGAGAGAGAGAGAGAGAGAGAGAGAGAGAGGGGGGGGGGGGAGGGGTGTGTGCGAATAATAAACGAGATAGAAAGATAGATAAATAGATAAATAGATAGAGAGAGATAGAGAGAGAGAGAGAGAGAAGAATGGAAAGACAAATAATAGAGAAAGAGATAGAAAGATATAGATATGTAGATGGATAGATAGATAGATAGATAGATAGATAGATAGATAGATAGATAGATAGATAGAGAGAGAGAGTGAGAGAGAGAGAGAGAGAGAGATAGAGAGAGAGAGAGAGAGAGAGAGAGAGAGAGAGAGAGAGAGAGAGAGAGAGAGAGAGAGAGAGAGAGAGAGAGAGAGAGAGAGAGAGAGAGAGAGAGAGAGAGAGAAAGTGTGTGTGTGTGTGTGAGAGAGAGAGAAGGGAGGAGGGCGAATAATAAAGAACGAGATAGAAAAATAGATAGATAGATAAACAGATAGATAGATAGAGAGATAGAGAGAGGGGGGAGGGGAGGACTAATAGAGAAAGAGAGCGAGAGAAGAATGGAAAGGCGAATAATAGAGAAAGAGATAGATAGATAGATCGATAGATAGATAGATAGATAGATAGATAGATAGATAGATAGATAGATAGATAGATAGAGAAAGACAAGTGGGGAGGGGAGACGAATAATAGAAAAATAGAGAGAAAAAAAAGAAAAAAAAAAAGAGAGAGATGAAGATAGAGAGAGAGAGAGAGAGTGAAACAGACAAATAGAGCGACAGATAATGACAGTGAAACAGACTAACAGACAGACAGGCAAATTGGAGTGAATTGTTGCATTTTATTAATAGCGAAGCAATTACGCAAGATAAGTAAGGCAGACGCGGCCATCCCGGAGTCGCTTTCAATCGACCTTCTTGGTTCCGTTAATTGCCTCGCCTCTTTCTCTCAATTTCTTATCTCTTTCTCTCTTCCTTCTTTCTATTCATTTCCTCTTTTTCTTGTTTGTCTTTTTTTCTCCCATTTCCATTTTCTCTTTGTTTTCTCATTTCTCCTCTCTTCTTTTCCATTTTTTTATGTATAATTCTCCTTGTGTTGTAGTTCCTTATTCTCTTTTACTGTTTTCTCTTTATTCTTTATTTTTCCCCTTCTCTGTATCCTTCCTTCTGATTTGTTTTCTCTCTCGCCCTGTCTCTTATTCCTTATTTTTTTTAATTCCTTTCTTGTTGTTTATTTTTTCTTTTTATCATATTGTGATCCTCTTATTCTTTATTTTTTCTCTCTCTCCTTCCCTCTTTCTCTTTGTTTTTTCTCTCTTATCCTGTGTCCTGTCTCTTATTCTGTATTTTTCGATTCCCCTCTTGTTGTTTATCCTTCTTCCTTTTTCATTGCATCCCTCTTCTTCTATATTTTCCCCTCTCTCCTCCCCTCTTTTTCTTTGTTTTCTCTCTTGTCCTCCCCTCTCCCAGTTCTCTTTCATCCTCAACACCTCCCCTTCATCCTCTTTTTTCATTTTCTTCTCCTCCTCCTCCTCCAATCCCTCTCTTCCCTTTCCTTACTTCCCCCCTCCTCCTCCTTCTCCTTCTCTTCCTCCTCTTCCTCCTCCTCCTCCAATCCCCCTCTTCCCTTCTCCTCACCCTTTTCTCCTCCTCCTCCTCCTCCTCCTACCCTTCCTCCTCTCCCTCTTTCTTCTTCTCCTCTTTATCTTCCTCCTCCTCGCCTTCCTCTCCCTCCTCCTCCCCTTCCTCTCCCTCCTCCTCCTCCTCCTCTTCCTCCTCCTTTTCTTCCTCCTCCTCCTCCCCTTCCTCTCCCTTCTCCTCCTCCTCCTCTTTTTCTTCTCCTCCTCATTCTCATTTTCTTCCTCCTCCTCCTCATCTTCTTCTTCCTCCTCCTCCTCCTCATTATCTTCCTCCTCCTCCTCCTCTTCTTCCTCCTCCTCCTCCTCCTCCTCCTCCTTCATCTTCCTCTCTCTCCTCATCCTCATTATCTTCCTCCTCCACCTCCCCTTCCTCTCCCTTCCTCATTTTCTTCCTCCCCCTCCTCCTCTTCCTCCTCCTCCTCCCCTTCCTCTCCCTCCTCCTCCACCTCCTCACGTCGGGAATCCACGCCAGGAAGTATTAAGACGCAGGGACGCTTCTGCCATCTGACGGCAGACCTCGACAATCGGACGCGCTTTTTTCTCCCTCTTCGATAAGTCTTCCGAGGGGGTGGGTGGGTGGGTGGGTGGGTGGGAGGGGGTGGGAGGGGGGTGGGGTGGGTGGATGAGTGGGTGGGGTGTGTGGGTGGGTGAGTAGGGGGTGTGGGTGGGTGGATGGGTGGTTGGGGGGGATGGGGGGGATGAGTGGGTAGGGGGTGTGGGTGGGTAGGGGATGTGGGTGGGTGGGTAGGTGGGTGGGTGGGTGGGTGGTTG
>NW_028234423.1:28667231-28672231 GCF_977035675.1 Penaeus japonicus | reverse complement strand
GATAACAATAATTATAGCAATGATAATAATGATAATAACGATAATAGTAATAATGATAATAATGACAATGAAAATAATGAGAACAATATTGATCATCGCTATCATTATTGTTATCATTGATATAATTATCATTATCATTATCACCATTATCATTGTAAACATAAATGGTATTGTCACTGCTGTTTTCCTTATCATAATCCTCATTAAAGTTAAAAACCCTTTCTATTTTTAACATTATACTCATTCCAAATTCTGCAACTATCATTGTCATTACTGTCATAATCATTTTCTTTAGCTTCCCACTTTCCTCATCTTCATCATCCTCAACCTTTAGTGTCATGGATATTATCTCTCATCTCAACTTCAGAATTGTCATTCTCATTCTCATTATGGTCATTGTTTTTAGTATCATCATTATTAATATTGTGATCATGTGACCTGCAATTTCATTTTGTTCTTTAATGATTTGATATATAAACGATACATGATGTGATAATGATTTCAAAGTAATCTAAGAAATAGAAGACGATAAGATTGATGAAAATATTAGATGTAGATAAATTGAAAGAATGCAGATATGTTGAAAAACAAACAAAGAAACGATCTCTCTCTCTCTCTCTCTCTCTCTCTCTCTCTCTCTCTCTCTCTCTCTCTCTCTCTCTCTCTCTCTCTCCTCTCTCTCTCTCTCTCTCTCTCTCTCTCTCTCTCTCTCTCTCTCTCTCTCTCTCTCTCTCTCTCTCTCTCTCTCTCTCTATATATATATATATATATATATATATATATATATATATATAACGTCGTTCCTTTATATCATAGACAGCATGACACATATCTGGACCGACCGCGAAATTCTAACAGGGAACACATCAAGGCCACACTATCCTAATGGTGAATGTGGTGTACTGACCCCGAGCCATTCACAACACGCGATGTACTACAACACACGCTCACTATAAATACCACCAGATCAATGTTCACTTCCGCATCTGATCCAGAAACTCCCCCCCCCTCCCCTTCCCCCCTCTTCCCCCCTCTTCCCCCTTCATCCTTCCTCCCCCACGAACAAACACTAGCGCACCCCTCCCCCTCCCCAACTTCAACCCACCTAAACAAAAGCAAGTAAACAGCGCAAACAAGTGCATGTTCTCCCACCGTTCCCTCCCCCTTCCTTCCCATCCCCTCCCTTCCCATCCCCTCTCCTCCCCTCCATCCCCTCCCCTCCCCATTCTAGTGGCTTAAATTGATACTACTAGCAACACATCACCCTGGGAATACCGGGCCCCGACTGGGTTGGTGTGGTCACCACCTTAGCTTCGCTCGCTCGCACCCTCCCTCCCTTTCCCTCGCTCCCTCTTTCTCTCTCTTTCTCTTTCTCTCTCTCTCTCTCTCTCTCTCTCTCTTTCTCTTTCTCTTTCTCTTTCTCTCTCTTTCTCTCTCTTTCTCTCTCTCTCTCTCTCTCTCTCTCTCTCTCTCCTCTCTTTCCTCTCTCTCCTCTCTCTCTCTCTCTCTCTCTCTCTCTCTCTCTCTCTCTCTCTCTCTCTCTCTCTCTCTCTCTCTCTCTCTCTCTCTCTCTCTCTCTCTTTCTTTAGTATCTCCTTCTCCTCCCCTCTAATTATGAGTTTTCTTCTTCCCCTTCTATTTCTTATTCTGCCTCTCCTGCTTTATCTCCTATTGCCTCATTTCTTCCTCTTTCTCTCTTGCTCTCTTTTGTCTCCTCCTTCTTTCTCTTTCTCATACTCGTTTTTTTTATCTCCAAATCTCTTTCCCTCTCTATCCCTTACTCATTCTTCTTCTTCCTTCTCATATTCCTCTTCCTCATTCCCCAACCACCACTATCCCCACCTCTTCTTCCTCCTTCCCCTACTCCTCTTTCTCTTCCCCCTCCTCCTCCTCCTCGTCCTCGTCCTCGTCCTCCTCCTCCTCCTCCTCCTCCTCCTCCTCCTCCTACTCCACTTCCACCTCCTCCACCTCCTCCTCCTCCTCCTCCACCACCACCTCCACCTCCACCTCCACCTCCACCTTCTCCTCCTCCACCTCCTCCACTTCCACCTCCTCCCTCTCCACCTCCTCCTCCTCCACCTCCTCCTCCTCCACCTCCTCCTCCTCCCTCTCCTCATACCCCCCCTCCCCCCCTCTCCGCTTTCCTTTGTTCCAGAGGCCACGCAACAGGCGGGAGAGGGAGAGGGCGGAGGTGAAAAGGAGAGTAGGGGGAGGAGGGGGGAAAGGGGGGAAGGGGGAAAGTAGAGGGGAAGGGCGACAGGGAGAGGGGTAAGGAAGGTAGGATGGGGAGGGGGGGACTGAAGAATGGGGGATAGAAAAGGAGGCGGAGTGAGAGGAAAGCGCTGAATTGAGAGAAAGGAGGCGGGCGGGAAGGAGAGATCTAATGATTACGTAGCAGGTGAAGAGAGAGCGAAAAGAGAGAGTGGGAGAGAGAGAGAGAGAAAGGGAAAGAGAGAGAGAGAGAGAGAGAGAGAAAGAGAGAGAGAGAGAGAGAGAGAGAGAGAGAGAGAGAGAGAGAGAGAGAGAGAGAGAGAGAGAGAGAGAGAGAGAGAGAGAGAGAGAGAGAGAGAGAGAGATGAACTAATTTCTATGAAGGAGGTGAATAGAAAAGGAAAGGAGAGAGAGATAAGAGAGAAAGGGGGAAGGCACAGAGAGAGAGAGAGCGAGAGAGAGAGAGAAAGAGTAAGAGAGAGAGAGAGAGAGAGAGAGAGAGAGAGAGAGAGAGAGAGAGAGAGAGAGAGAGAGAGAGAGAGAGAGAGAGAGAGAGAGAGAGAGAGAGAGAAAATAGAGAGAGAGAGAGAGAGAAAAGAGAGAGAGAGAGAGAGGAGAAAGAGAGAGAGAGAGAGAAGAGAGAGAGAGAGAGAGAGAGAGAGAGAGAGAGAGAGAGAGAGAGAGAGAGAGAGAGAGAGGCTTGAAGTGGGGACTGGAATTTAGCGAGGATGTTCTGGAATGTCCGCGGAAGCGAAATCATGGCACAGGAGAAATAATGAAACGAACAAGGGGAGAGGAATTGGAGAGTGAGCGAGAATGAGAAAGAATGCGGAGAAAAGTAGAATGAGAAATGACAATTCCCCGAGGGAGATAATGACAGCGAGGTAAGAGGCAATGCGCGATAATATTGACAAGAAGAGAGCACGAAATAGAAAGGAGGAAGTGGAAAAAGAGTGATAAACGACCGGGGGAAGAGAGAGCGTGAAAACGGAGGGACGAAGGGGAAACGAGAGGACGTGAGGAAGAAGGAAGGGGGCGAAAGGAAGGAAAGATACCAAACAGAGAGGAAATGAGAAGAAAGGAAGAGGGGAGACGAGCAGAAAAGAAGGCAAGTGTCAAGCGAAGAAGAAGAAGAAGAAAAAGAAGAAGAAGAAGAAGAGAGACAGAGAGAGAGAGAGAAAGAGAGAGAGAGAAAGAGAGAGAGAGAGAGAGAGAGAGAGAGAGAGAGAGAGAGAGAGAGAGAGAGAGAGAGAGAGAGAGAGAGAGAGAGAGAGAGACTGGAGGGCGTGGCTGTCACGTGACCTAGCGAGTTGCCAGATGCCTCCACAACGAAGGTTTTGGGAATGTGGTCGGGACAAGCGCTCAGGATTTCGGCCTATTTGCATCCTGGTGCTTGAAGTGGCACTCTCCCATCGTCTTTACCTGGCCTTCTTGGCACTCTACCTCTACCTGGCACCCTATCGAGAAGCCCTGCCGCTCGATATAAGATCAACCTGCTCTGCTTTTCCTATCATCCCAGGTCGCCTCTTTATCTCCGTTCCTTTACTCCCTCGTTCTGACCTTCCCGGCTCTCCGTCGCGATCTCTCTCGCCCTGGCATTCCCGGCGTCGCTACTCTACCTGGCACTCCTTGTAGTCTACCTACGACTAATCCACTTGACAGCCTATCCTATCCGAGGCATTTATAGCCCTCGTAACGCTTGACTCAGGGCATACGCACGCATACATCCTTTCACTTTTATTTGTTTATTTTTTTCTTACTCTCGCTTTCAATTTTTTCTATTTATTTATTTATTTTTTTAACTGTTTCTGTGCGTCTGTCTCTGTCTATTCTATCTTTCTGCGTCTCTCTGTCTGTCTCTCTCTCTCTCATTCTCTCTCTCTCTCTCTCTCTCTCTCTCTCTCTCTCTCTCTCTCTCTCTCTCTCTCTCTCTCTCTCTCTCTCTCTCTCTCTCTCTCTCTCTCTCTCTCTCTCTCTTTCTCTTTCTCTCTCGACTCCCATTTTTTCCGCATTCTTTCCTCTTTTCTCCCTTATCCCATTCTCGCCACAACTTATTTCTCCCAATTCTTTCCCCACTATCTGTCCTCTTTCTCCTCTATTTTTTCTCCTTTCCCCCCTCTCCTCCCCATCCCCCTTCTGCTCCTTCCTCTTTCATCTTTCCTTGCCCTCTTCCCCCTCATCTCCTCCCCTCCCCCTATCTCCCTACTTTCTCGCCTTTAAACTCTCCCACATATCTCCTCTCCCTCTGCCCTTCTCTTCTTTCCTCTTCTTTCTCCCCTTTTCTCTCCCCCTTCTCCACCACTCCTCATGTCCCACTTCTTCCCCCTTCTTCTCCTCTTCCCCTCTTTCCTTTTCTGCATAATTCCCTCCTTCCACTTTTCCCCTCCCTCCTCTTCCCCCTTTCCCCCCTCCCTCCACTTTCCCCCCTCCCCCCTCTCCCCCTTCCGTTCCCCTCTCCCCATTCCCTTTCCCTTTTCCTCTCCCCCCTTCCCTCCCCTTTCCCTTTCCCCCCTCCCTCCCCTTTCCCTTTCCCCCTCCCTCTCCTTTCCCTTTCCCTTCCCCCCCTCCTTCACCCCCCACCCCCCCTGCACATACCCTCCTCGCCACTTAGGGCAATTATGGCGTCGAAGAGCCGAGCCAGACAGCGATGGCCGCGTTCAGGCGACTCCAATTATTACCGTCTTTGTTACATCTTTAAGTTCCTTTTAACCGAGACCCCTGTATTGCCTTGGACGGAGGGAGGGAGGGAGGGAGGGGGGAAGGGAGGGAGGGAGGGAAGGAGGGGGAAG
>NW_028234423.1:28639731-28644731 GCF_977035675.1 Penaeus japonicus | reverse complement strand
TGATACGTGTAATGATGGTAACAATGATGATAGCAATAGTGATCTTGCTAGTGATAGTAATGAAAATAACGATAATGACAATAATGATAAGAATGAGGATGTTAGGAATAATGACAACGATGATACAAATGATTTTGATCATGATACTAATAAAAAAAGATAATGATGATAATGATAATGACAATGATAATAATAATATTGATAATAAAAATAATAGTTAAGATAATAATGATAACGCAGATGATAATACTGATGATAGGAACAAAAGAATATTAATAACAATTATTGCAACAATAATAATGATGAAATAATAAAATATGATAATGATTGGAATCAAGATATTGATAACTGAAATAATCATAATAATGATGGCAATAATGATAATGATAATTATAATTATGAGAATGATGATGATAACAATAAAAATGATAATCAATGAAAAGGACATTGAAAATAATGACAATGATAATAGTGACATCATTAACTCATAAATCACTAATTTCACATTTTGAAAGTTTCTGCGCTCACAAACACATAACATGTACAACAACAACACGGCAACATCAACATAAAACACAGTACTTTTATCCTAATATCAATATCCTTATTCCTAAGTTTGACTCTCCACCAACCCACTTGATTAGAACTATAGATAATAATGATATTAAGCAGTGCCCAAAAAATCCATGCTAATTATCAAAATATAGATATCATAGCCATTGCGAAATATCAAATTAACAAGGATTACGGCACACTAAACAGCAAATCTTTCTATTTTCAATTGTTCCAAGCGAGGCTACCCCTAAAACACTTAAAACGCCCATTAGCTTTGTACGTTAAAAAAAAGATATCTATGTCCATATGAAAAAAAAAAAAAAAAAAAAAAAAAAAAAAAAAAAACACGGCCAACATCTAGAACACTCACCCCATGCCTACCCACATCAAATATACTACCCATAGCTACCCACGTGATTTTTTTTTTCTTCCAAACCTATTACCCACATCGAGAACACTCTATCCACACTTAACCCACACATCGAGCATCCTACCTACTCCTACCCACATCGAAGACACTCATTCCACACCTATCCACATCGAGGACATTCTACCCACATCAAAGACATTCTTCTTACACCTACCCACATTGAAAACACTCTACCCGAACCTACTACCCACATTGAACACACTCTACCTAAACCTACCCACATCGAACACACTTAACCCAAACCTACCCCCACATTTCAGTTTCTCAACATCCAAAACACTTCAACATCACACCATCTGGTTCTGTACTTACCTCACGCCATCCGTGTAAAGGCGATAAAACAAGGGACAAAGTATACGCAAAAGTGAAATACAAATTTTATGTACAGGTGAACCGACTGTTGCTAGTGTGTTCTACTCGGAGGACCTGCTGTCTCTCAGGAAAGGAGAGGAAGTCGTAGGAAACCAGGGAAGAATCGGGAATAGGGATCAAGGATTCGGGAATCGTGATCTAGGAATCAGGAATCGGGATCTGGGATTCGGGAATCAGGAAGGGAGAAGGCTTGATCTGCGTACGACGAGACTTTGGGATACATTGGGAAGCTTGGGAAAGGGAAAGGATGTAAATGAAGGATTGGAGGATAAGATGAACCTGATAGGAAGAGATTTTCAGACAAGATAGGGAGATAGAGACACAGGGACAGACAGACTGACTTATAGCTCAAGACGGAGGAGGAAGAGAGAGTGAGAGAGAAAGAAAGAGAGAGAGAGAGAGAGAGAGAGAGAGAGAGAGAGAGAGAGAGAGAGAGAGAGAGAGAGAGAGAGAGAGAGAGAGAGAGGAAGAAAGAGGGAAAGAGAGAGAGAGAAAAAAAATAGAGAGAGGGGGAGAAAGAGCAAGAATGAAAAATATAAAGAATCTGATGAAGGAGGAGACCAAGATGAATAAAAAAAAATACGGATATAATGAGATAAGTGATGATCTAAAATGATTCTCAAATAAGCAAAAGGAAGAGATGATGAAGCCTGTAGAAGCATTAGACATGAACGAGATCTGTAGGAGTGAGAACAGGTGGGAACTGGCAAGAACTCAGTCAGGTCCTCTTGGCAGGTGTGCATAATTAGTATACAGGTGATGGAGGGAGCGCTCGACCGCTACTGTGCAGCCTCAGGCAGTATGTACAGTGTTCACCAAAGCTAACCATCAAAGTGTAAAGGCATGGCATTCGGCAGTGTGAAAAGTACCATCTGGTATCCAATCACACTTCGAAATGCTACCTGGAGTGTTTGTATGGAATATTGAAGACATTCCATTCAGTTGAAATTTAAGAGCTTGTCGCAAAGCATTAGCTTGAGGCTTCGTGTCAAAATGGAGTTGAAAATGAATAAAATATTCTGAAAATAATTTGGTCTGATTGATGTTCAGTATAAAGAACTGAGTATTTTTGTGTAGTAATGTTTCAACAAAATGAAAATATGTGCTGGTGCGTATTACCTTTGATGATTAGGAGAATATACAAAGAATAAATGAGGAAAGACGGATAAAATGTACTAATATACTCGTGTTACGAGTGCATAGAAAATGGACAACGGGTTAAAGGTGCCTTGACAAAACGAAATTCCTAATCCTTACTTTTGGAAACCTTTGCATATTTCAACCGTTTGAGCCGCTGCCTCGCTGAAACACAGAAAGTAGGAAACATGTTAGTAAAAGCGAGATCTTCTCTCGAACACACGCCGCCTCCTCTGTCTTGCTGGTTGCCACAAGCAGGGTTACTCAGGCCTGATTAATCACTGGGGGAGAAGACACAGATCACTGAATGCTCTCTTGCCCGCGCTCGACGCCCCCCTTTTCCTTCCGTTTATCACGGTTTCACGCTCTCTCTCTCTTTCCTTCTTTCTCTCTCTTTCTCCCTCTCTCTCTCTCTCTCTCGCTCTCTCTCTCTCTCTCTCTCTCTCTCTCTCTCTCTCTCTCTCTCTCTCTCTCTCTCTCTCTCTCTCTCTCTCTCTCTCTCTCTCTCTCACTCTCTCTCAAACGAAATAGTCTTCACATGTTGTATTAATAGATCTGGAAAAGAACTTTTCAGAGTTCCTGACCTTTTACTGCTGAAAAAGGTTGAAAAGGGAAAGGGGGAAGGGGAAGAAGGAGAAGAAGAGAAAGGGAAAAGGAAGGAAGAGGAGAAAGAGAAAGAGAAATGGGAAGGGGAAGGGAGCGGAGGAAGGGAAAGGGGAAGAGGAAGATAAAGGTGGAAAGGAAGGGGAAGAATCAGGGAAGAGGGGAAGGTGAAGGAGAGGAGACAAGAAGTGGGGAGATAAGTTCACGCGGAACCTGAGCCAGCATGATGTATTATTCATTCTATGCCTTAGACTTTGGTAGAATATCTTACAAGGTAAAAGGTTGTTGTGGTCATCATTGTCTTTGTTAATTACTGGGCGGAGTTTCAGAGATCCTATCTTTTTTTTTGCGTATCAGACGAGGAATAAAAGTTTTCATAAGTAATCTTTTTAAAAGGAATTTAATCGTATAAAACGCATGCCTCTCTAATTTCTCTCCTTTGTTTCTTTGTGCCTATCTTCTCTGCAATTCTTTTTCTTCTTCCTCTTCTTTTTCTTGTTCTTCTTCTCCCCCCCCCTCCCTCTCTCTCTCTTGCTCGTTCTTTCTTTCTTTCTCTCTCGGTCTCTTTCTATTTTTCTTAATTACTCCCAGCCTCTCTCTCTTAATTTCCAGTCACTTTGTCATTGTCTCTGTTCTTGTCTTCACCAGTCTGTCTGTCTTTCTGTCTACCTTTCTTTTCTTTTCTCTCTCACTCCCTCTCTTTCTCCCTCTCTCCCCATCCCTTCCCTTCATTCCTCCCTCTCCAACTCCGCCGTCAAAATATAATGAAGCGATGAAGTTCAGATGGAACCGTGAGGGAATCTGCGATGGAATACGACCATCCTGAAGGGGATATAAAGGCTCAGGAAGAAGAGGAAAAGCAGGGAGAGAAATGGGAAGATGAAGAGGAAAAAAGGAGTAAGAGGAGTAGGAGCAGGAGGAGGAATTGGAGGAAAAAGATGAGCAAGAGGAGGAAGAGGATAAAAAGGAAAAATAGGAGTAGGAGCAGGAGAAGGAATTGGAGAAAAAAGAGGAGTAAGAGCAGGAGGAGAAATTGGAGGAAAAAGAGGAGCAGGAGGAGGAATTGGAGGAAAAAAGATAATAAGGTCTTAAGGAAGAAAAAGTGGGCGGCAGAAAAAAATAATGAGGAGAAAGAGTAGAGGGAAGAGGAAGAGGGGAAAGAATAGGATGCTAAGGAGGAGGAAGAACATGAAGGAGTAGGATACAGAGTAGGAAAAGGAGGATGAGAAAAAATGAAGAGTAAGAAAAGCAGTAAGATTCTATGGGTGAAAAGGAGGAAGAGAGTAGGAGCAAGAAGAAGGAAAGTAAGAGGAATAGATAGAATAAAAAGAAAAATATGAAAATGAGTAGGAGGAAGGTGAAGAGGATTAGGAGAACAGGTAGGATGCTAAGGAAGAGGAGGAGAAATAAATATAAGATAAAGGGGAGGAGAAGGAACAGCTGCGGCCATTCCGTTCATTGTTTCTATTGCTTTTCATTGCGTTTGTCTACTGGCCGTGATGCTTCTGACGTCATTGGTTCTGACGTCATTGGTTCTGACGTCACAAGAAAGAAGGGCGAAAAGAGAGGAAGTGGGAAGAGGAGGAAGAGGTGATGTCAAGGGAAGGAAGAGGAGGAGGAGGTGATGTCAAGGGAAGGAAGAGGAGGAGGAGGTGATGTCAAGGGAAGGAAGAGGAGAAGAGGTGATGTCAAAAGGAAGAAGAGGAGACGAGGTGATGTCAAGGGAAGGAAGAGGAGGAGGAGGTGATGTCAAAAGGAAGAAGAGGAGACGAGGTGATGTCAAAAGGAAGGAAGAGGAGGAGGAGGTGATGTCAAAAGGAAGAAGAGGAGACGAGGTGATGTCAAAGGAAGGAAGAGGGGAAGAAGTGATGTCAAAAGGAAGAAGAGGAGAAGAGGTGATGTC
>NW_028234423.1:28632231-28634731 GCF_977035675.1 Penaeus japonicus | reverse complement strand
AACTGCGTCCCCCCTTTCTCTTCCCCTCCCCTCCCTTGTGTTACTTGCTTCTATCTCTCTTTCTCTCTCTCTCTCTCTCTCTCTCTCTCTCTCTCTCTCTCTCTCTCTCTCTCTCTCTCTCTCTCTCTCTCTCTCTCTCTCTCTCTCTCTCTCTCTCTCTCTCTCTCTCTCTCTCTCTCTCTCTCTCTCTCTCTCTCTCTCTCTCTCTCCCTCTCTTTCTTTTTCCTCTCTTTTTTCTTCTCTCTCTCTCTCTCTCTCTCTTTTCCTCCTCTCTCTCTCTCTCTCTCTCTCTCTCTCTCTCTCTCTCTCTCGTTTCCTCTCTCTCTCTCTCTCTATTTCTTTTTTCCCCTGTTTTTTTCTCTCTTTTTCTTCCTGTTTATGTCTCTCTCTTTCTTTTTCCCCTTTGTTTTTCCTCTCCCTATTCCTCTCCTCTTTCTCTCTGTCTGTCTGTCTCTCTCTCTCTCTCTCTCTCTCTCTCTCTCTGCACCTACCCCTGAATATCTCATCAATGCGCTTCACCTGGCCCTCTTTTACTCTCGTCACGTGACCTACCTAAGCCCTCCCCCCTTCTCTCCCTTCCCCTCCTATCACTCTCCCCTTCCCTTCCCTCCCTCGCGAAGACCTTTTCCATCTAATTGAGGTTACCCCTACACCCCATATCCTCCCTCTTCCCTTTTCCTTCCTCCTAACCACTATCAATCTTTCCCCATCTTTACTTTCTTCTTCTACTTTCCTCGTCCCCTTCTCCCTCACTCTCTTCTGTCCTCATTCCCTCCTCCCTCTTTCCTCTTTCCCTGTTTTTCTGCCGTTTCTATCCTCCTTACCACGCTCCTCTTATTCCCTACTTTCTTTCCTCGTCTTTCTCCCTCCCTACCCTCCCTACTTCCTATTCCATATTCCTTCTTCCCCTTCTATCATCCTTCCTTTCTTCTACCTCTTCCCTCTCCCTCCTGCCTCCTTCTTCCACGGGGTCTTCCCTCTGAGAATAAAATTTTGTCTTTCTCGATACTTCCTCCTTTCTTCACCTAGCTTTCCTTACCCTCTTTTCTCGTCTCTCATCCTTTCTCCTCCCTCCTTTCTTTTCCCTCTATCTCCCTCCTATCTCTTCCATCCTTCCTTCTCCCTCCTTTGTCCTTCATCCTAACTCCATATCCCCATCCCCCTGCTCCCTCATCCTTCCTCCGTCTCTTATCCTTCTTCCTCCCTCTTAACTCCACCTGATTTTCTCTCCTCCCTCTTCCATCTATCTGGCTTTCTTTCCCCTTTTTATTCCTTCCCCATTCTCCTCCATCCCCAATACGTCCTCCCTCCTCCCTCCCGCTTCTCTCTTCCCTCCGTCCTCCTTCTTCCCTCCCACCTCTCTCTTTCTTCCAGGCTCTCTCTTTCCACCTCCCTCCCTCCTCTCTCTTTCCTCCTCCCTCTTTCCTCCGTCCTCCCTCCTCCCTCCGCCTCTCTCTTTCCTCCGTCCTCCCTCCTCCCTCTCGCCTCTATCTTTCCTCCTCCCTCCCGCCTCTCTCTTCCCTCCGTCCTCCTCCCTCCCTCCTTCCTCCCGCCTCTCTCTTCATTCCGTCCTCCCTCCTCTCTCTTCCCTCCTCCCTCCCTCCTCTCTCTTTCCTCCTCCCTCCCGCCTCTCTCTTCCCTCCGTCCTTCCTTCTCCCTCCTCCCTCCCGCCTCTCTCTTCCCTCCGTCCTTCCTTCTCCCTCCTCCCTCCCTCCCGACTTTCTCTTCCCTCCGTCCTCCTCTCTCCCTCCTTCCTCCTCCCCCTTCCTTCCTCGACCTGTTCTTCCCTTCATCCCCAGGGATAAAATTTCCGAACTGAAGACTGCTACGTTGTGTGAAACGGCGTGGAAAAATCCAATGGCTTCTTTGACCTTTGTTGACCCTGGGTTAGCGCATTGCATCTGACCTCTTTTTCGCTTTTTACGACTTGCTGAATGGATGTATAGGTAGGTGTGTGTAGGTAGGTGCGCGTGTATGCTTGTATATTCAATGGGAAGGAGGGTTTTTGTGTGTAGGTGTGTGGGTATGTTTGTGTGTGCGTGTGTGTGTATGTGTTTGTGTGTGTGTGTGTGTGTGTGTGTGTGCGTGTGTATGAGCGTGTGAGTGTGTGTGTGTATATGAATATATGTGTATATGTATGTATACATAAATCTGTGCTAGCATATGTGCGCGTCCAGCATGTGTTCATATATGTACATATACATTTACATGCACATCATGATCACGGATGTGTACATAACCGTCTCTACATCATTCATGCATTCGCGTATATATCTGCGAACATATTGATGTATATGTTCGCTTCCACCCAGTGATCTTCCGGCGTAGCAACTCCAGCGTGTCTAGTAACTAGCAACTTCAACGTCATCATAACATTGTTCTAGATCCTTCATCGTCGTTGCAATATTATTCTAGCATCATTACCATCGTCGCGCAATCACCATCACCATCACTATCGTCGCATAATCATCACCACCATCACCATTCCAACATCACCATC
>NW_028234423.1:28622231-28624731 GCF_977035675.1 Penaeus japonicus | reverse complement strand
AGATGGTCTTAGTTGGGCGTTCGATGTATTTTCATATTCGTTTTGCTGGAGTTTTTGTATTGTCTTATTTTTTTTCCAACGTCGAGGAATTTCCTTCAAATTTTAAAACCTTTTTGCTTTGTTTTTTTTTTATTTCCTTTTTCTTTACTTCATTTAAACTTTTCGTGTTTAGAGATTTCAAAATGATATCTCGGGCTTACGATCCGTGCAGTCGTTTCTCTAATCCACCTTTTTGAAATGTGCCTTAGCCTTGTGGCTTGGATTAATCGGAACGGGATATTTATAGTGCATGTAAACATTTTTCCTTTACTCTTATAGTCGTCTTCTGTTTGTTTTTATTTGTTTTTATCCAGTCAAAGACATATGTATAAATGTATACACAAATATGTGTGTGCATGTATATACATACATATATATATATATATATATATATATATATATATATATATATATATATATATATATATATGTATGTATATACATATATATATAATATACATAATGTATCCCTCCCTTCCTCCCACCCCTCTCTCTTCCTCTCTTCTGCCCTCTTTCCCTCTCTATCTACTATTTCCCTCTTCCTTCCATCCCATCCTACCAACTAAACAATACAACCAAAAATTGACCTACTTACTCACCCACATTACTCACTCATTCACCTCCTCATCTCACAACCCTCCACCCTTAAGGGTACAAAGAAAGAAAGAAAGAAAGACAAAAAAACGAAACGACGGAAAAAGGGTAGAAAAAGGGTAATAACTCTCTTCTCTCAGGCTTCTTTGCCCTTGGAAACCCCTTCTCCGTTTAATAGCCTTCGTGTTTACATCGTCAAGCTTCTTTTGTTGTTGTTTCTGTTGCATCCTTGTTGTTTTTCTTGTTCTTCTCGTTTTTTTTTTCTTGGCCCTGTTCCCTTCTTATCTATTTTTTTTTTCTTAGCTTGTTGTCATGTCCATCTCTCTCGTCTCTTTTCTCATCTGCTATCTCTCTTCATCTCTCTATAATTCTCCCCTTTTCTCTCTCTCATCCTTCATCTCCCCTTTCCTCTCTTCTCCCTCTTTTTATCTCTCCTTTCCTTTCCTCTCTCTCACTCCCCCTCTCATTCCATCCTTCCCTCCCTTCCTCTCTCTCTTTCTCCCTTTTCCTCTCTTCTCCTTTCCTCTCTCTCACCCTCCCTCTCATTCCCTCATTCCTTCTCTTTCTCTTTCTCTCTCTCTCTCTTTCTCCCTTTTCCTCTCTTCTCCTTTCCTCTCTCTCACCCTCCCTCTCATTCCCTCATTCGTCCTCTTCCTCTCTCTCTTTCTCCCTTTTCCTCTCTTCTCCTTTCCTCTCTCTCACCCTCCCTCTCATTCCCTCATTCGTCCTCTTCCTCTCTCTCTTTCTCCCTTTTCCTCTTTTCTCCTTTCCTCTCTCTCACCCTCCCTCTCATTCCCTCATTCCTTCTCTTTCTCTTTCTCTCTCTCTCTCTTTCTCCCTTTTCCTCTCTTATCCTTTCCTCTCTCTCCTCCCTCTCATTCCATCCTTCCCTCCCTTCCTCTCTCTCTTTCTCCCTTTTCCTCTCTTCTCTCCTTTCCTCTCTCTCACCCTCCCTCTCATTCCCTTATTCCTTCTCTTTCTCTTTCTCTTTCTCTCTCTCTTTCTCCGCCCTTCTTAAGTGCGCCGCCATCTTCACCTAAATCTTTCAAGACAATTTTCTTAAATGGTAAAATGGCCGGAAGAGGCTCTGCAATGGAGATGGTGAGGGAAGTGAGGATTGTGATGATGGTGATGATGGTGATAGTGATGATAGTGATGATGGTGATTTTGATGATAGTGAGGACTCTGATGATGTGATGATAGTGAGGATTGTGATAATGTGATGATGATGATAGTGATGATTGTGATGATGGTGATGATGATGATAGTGATGATAGTGAGGATTGTGATGATGATGATAGTGATGATGGTGATGATGGTGATTTTGATGATAGTGAGGACTGTGATGATGTGATGATAGTGAGGATTGTGATGATAATGGTGATGATGATAGTGATGATGATGATGATGTTGATAATGATTGAGCTAATAATGGTGATCATAATAGTTATGATGATGATGATGATAATGATGGGGATGATAATGGCAATGATAGTAATGATCTTGAGAGTGATAATGATTGCGATGATAGTCAGGAGGACATCAAGGGAATCATTACACTGACTAGTAATGATAATAATGACGATGATGATAATATAGAACTTACAGACAAGATATTGTATAAGTAAAAAAAAAACAAAAAACAAACTAGAAATAGATTTAAAACGAATAAAAATACAAATAAAAGCAGTATCAACACATCAGCAACAACAAATCAATTTAAACTGATAATATAAACAGTCAGCAACAACAACAACATCCACTCCCAACAACACCACCACCATAACCCACTCTTACCACCCTCCCCCTTCCCCCTCCCCCTCTCCCTACACACCCCCCCCCCCCCAGACCCACCCTCACCACCACC
>NW_028234423.1:28599731-28604731 GCF_977035675.1 Penaeus japonicus | reverse complement strand
GTGGTACACAGACTTCGAAAGAAGGAGGGAGAAAGGGGCTGAGGATGTATCAGGGGAGATAGAAGGAGGGGGATAGAAGAGAGTAGGGGAGGAGAAGGAAGGACGGGAGGAGGGGCAAGAGGGGGAAGGGGAGGGGGCTGATGTGCTTTGTTGGTGGAAAAGTTTTGATTCGGTTGTATAAAAAAGGCAACGGTGCCTGTGCGTGGCCAGACATAATACGGAATCAAAAGCTAAGCTTGATGATATACTGAAGGCAGTGAATGTACCGAAAATAAACTAATTGGAATCTCAGGTGACGTGTACCCGTCTACAGGTAAGAATCCTACAAAGCAAATGTAATAAATGAGAATTCTTAGTTCCCTTATATATCTACATGAGATACACATAATTTATCTGAACATAATCACGCACGAACACACACATCAAACAGCACCGAAAGACCTAAACATTGACCTGTCCACATTCTCGGTCACAGACATACAGATCCACGTATCCACGATCCAAGTATCTTCACACTAAATACACACAAAACATACAGAGACACCCAAATACACACTAAACACATATATAGACTCATATAGACACACATACAGATACATACAGACATATAAAGGCATAGCAAACATATATATACGCACATACAGATACATACAGACACACACACAGACATATAAAGGCATAACAGACATATACATACGCACATACAGATACATACAGACACACACACAGACATATAAAGGCATAACAGACATATACATACGCACATACAGATACATACACACACACACAGACATATACATACGCACATACAGATACATACAGACACACACACAGACATATAAAGGCATAACAGACATATACATACGCACATACAGATACATACAGACACACACACAGACATATAAAGGCACAACAGACATATACATACACGCATAAAAACAATCTTCACAAACACGCACGTCCCCTCCGTCCCCAACCACGTACACAATCAAACAAACGCACACAGAAGCCAGCTAGCAAAACCTGAACAAAAAGACGGCTATCACGTGATCCTAGTGCGACCTCTTGACCCTTTCCCCTCTTCCTTGCTCCTCCTCCCCCCCCCCCCTCCCCTGCTACTCCTCGTCCATTTCTATCCTCCTTCTAGCCCTACGCACCACCGCTCGATCTCTACTCCTTTCTATCCTCTGTTTGTCGTTTCTCGCCTCCCTATTCACCGCCGTTCTTCTTTTCTCTTAGTCCTATTCTCTGCCCCTATCCATCGCCCCTGTTTATTTTATCTTTTCATTTATCCCTATCTTAATCTCTCATCCCTCACCAGCCTCGATTTCTGACCCTATCCACCTCCTCCATCCACTCCCCTCATCCTTTACTATCCTATCCTCCATCCTCTCTTATCCGTTCAATGCCAACCACATCTTACCCCCACCCTCACCCCCACCCTCACCCCCACCACCCTATCCCCTTCATCGCTCTTACCCGTACCCATACCCCGTCCAACCCCCTACCCCCCTACTCTCTCTATCCCTCGTCCCCTCACCCATTCCCCTATCTATCCCCCCACCCCCACCCCCATCCCCATCCCACCCACCCCTATCCCCCCTTCCAACACGCAAGCGCCGAGACCGACAATTGCTGCGAGTCACGACTATTTAATGTGGTCTACCATGTCAACAATCTGCCCTTGTGTTGGGACTCTCTCCCTCGCCTTTGTAGCCCCGACCTAAGAACCCCGAGTTGGGAGTTGGTAGCCCCGAGGTGATAGCCCCGAGGTGATAGCCCCGAGTTGGTAGCCCCAAGGTGGTAGCCCCGAGGGGATAGCCCCAAGGTGATAGCCCCGAGTTGGTAGCCCCGAGGTGATAGCCCCGAGTTGGTAGCCCCGAGTTGGTAGCCCCGAGGTGATAGCACCGAGGTGATAGCCCCGAGGTGATAGCCCCGAGGTGATAGCCCCGAGGTGATAGCCCCGAGGTGATAGCCCCGAGTTGGTAGCCCCAAGGTGGTAGCCCCGAGGGGATAGCCCCAAGGTGATAGCCCCGAGTTGGTAGCCCCGAGGGGATAGCCCCAAGGTGATAGCCCCGAGTTGGTAGCCCCGAGGTGATAGCCCCAAGGTGATAGCCCCGAGTTGGTAGCCCCGAGGTGATAGCCCCGAGTTGGTAGCCCCGAGGTGATAGCCCCGAGTTGGTAGCCCCGAGTTGGTAGCCCCGAGGTGATAGCCCCGAGGTGATAGCCCCGAGGTGATAGCCCCGAGGTGATAGCCCCGAGGTGATAGCCCCGAGGTGATAGCCCCGAGGTGATAGCCCCGAGGTGATAGCCCCGAGTTGGTAGCCCCGAGGTGATAGCCCCGAGGTGATAGCCCCGAGTTGGTAGCCCCGAGGTGATAGCCCCGAGTTGGTAGCCCCGAGGTGATAGCCCCGAGGTGATAGCCCGAGGTGATAGCCCCGAGTTGGTAGCCCCGAGGTGATAGCCCCGAGGGGATAGCCCCAAGGTGATAGCCCCGAGTTGGTAGCCCCGAGGTGATAGCCCCAAGGTGATAGCCCCGAGTTGGTAGCCCCGAGGTGATAGCCCCGAGTTGGTAGCCCCGAGGTGATAGCCCCGAGTTGGTAGCCCCGAGGTGATAGCCCCGAGGTGATAGCCCCGAGTTGGTAGCCCCGAGGTGATAGCCCCGAGGTGATAGCCCCGAGTTGGTAGCCCCGAGGTGATAGCCCCGAGTTGGTAGCCCCGAGGTGATAGCCCCGAGTTGGTAGCCCCGAGGTGATAGCCCCGAGTTGGTAGCCCCGAGGTGATAGCCCCGAGTTGGTAGCCCCGAGTTGGTAGCCCCGAGTTGGTAGCCCCGAGGTGATAGCCCCGAGGTGATAGCCCCGAGGTGATAGCCCCGAGGTGATAGCCCCGAGTTGGTAGCCCCAAGGTGATAGCCCCGAGTTGGTAGCCCCGAGGGGATAGCCCCAAGGTGATAGCCCCGAGTTGGTAGCCCCGAGGTGATAGCCCCGAGGTGATAGCCCCGAGGTGATAGCCCCGAGTTGGTAGCCCCGAGGTGATAGCCCCGAGTTGGTAGCCCCGAGGTGATAGCCCCGAGGTGATAGCCCCGAGTTGGTAGCCCCGAGGTGATAGCCCCGAGTTGGTAGCCCCGAGGTGATAGCCCCGAGGTGATAGCCCCGAGTTGGTAGCCCCGAGGTGATAGCCCCGAGTTGGTAGCCCCGAGGTGATAGCCCTGAGGTGATAGCCCTGAGGTGATAGCCCCGAGGTGATAGCCCCGAGTTGGTAGCCCCGAGGTGATAGCCCCGAGGTGATAGCCCCGAGGTGATAGCCCCGAGGTGATAGCCCCGAGGTGATAGCCCCGAGTTGGTAGCCCCGAGTTGGTAGCCCCGAGGTGATAGCCCCGAGTTGGTAGCCCCGAGGTGATAGCCCCGAGGTGATAGCCCCGAGTTGGTAGCCCCGAGGTGATAGCCCCAAGGTGATAGCCCCGAGTTGGTAGCCCCGAGGTGATAGCCCCAAGGTGATAGCCCCGAGTTGGTAGCCCCGAGGTGATAGCCCCGAGTTGGTAGCCCCGAGTTGGTAGCCCCGAGGTGATAGCCCCGAGGTGATAGCCCCGAGGTGATAGCCCCGAGGTGATAGCCCCGAGTTGGTAGCCCCGAGGTGATAGCCCCGAGGTGATAGCCCCGAGTTGGTAGCCCCGAGGTGATAGCCCCGAGGTGATAGCCCCGAGGTGATAGCCCCGAGGTGATAGCCCCGAGGTGATAGCCCCGAGGTGATAGCCCCGAGGTGATAGCCCCGAGGTGATAGCCCCGAGGTGATAGCCCCGAGGTGATAGCCCCGAGGTGATAGCCCCGAGGTGGTAGCCCCGAGGTGATAGCCCCGAGTTGGTAGCCCCGAGGTGATAGCCCCGAGGTGATAGCCCCGAGGTGATAGCCCCGAGGTGATAGCCCCGAGGTGATAGCCCCGAGTTGGTAGCCCCGAGGTGATAGCCCCGAGGTGATAGCCCTGAGGTGATAGCCCCGAGTTGGTAGCCCCGAGGTGATAGCCCCGAGGTGATAGCCCCGAGTTGGTAGCCCCGAGGTGATAGCCCCGAGGTGATAGCCCCGAGTTGGTAGCCCCGAGGTGATAGCCCCGAGGTGATAGCCCCGAGTTGGTAGCCCCGAGGTGATAGCCCCGAGGTGATAGCCCCGAGGTGATAGCCCCGAGGTGATAGCCCCGAGGTGGTAGCCCCGAGGTGATAGCCCCGAGTTGGTAGCCCCGAGGTGATAGCCCCGAGGTGATAGCCCCGAGTTGGTAGCCCCGAGTTGGTAGCCCCGAGGTGATAGCCCCAAGGTGATAGCCCCGAGTTGGTAGCCCCGAGGGGATAGCCCCAAGGTGATAGCCCCGAGTTGGTAGCCCCGAGGTGATAGCCCCGAGGTGATAGCCCCGAGTTGGTAGCCCCGAGTTGGTAGCCCCGAGGTGATAGCCCCGAGGTGATAGCCCCGAGGTGATAGCCCCGAGGTGATAGCCCCGAGGTGGTAGCCCCGAGGTGATAGCCCCGAGGTGATAGCCCCGAGTTGGTAGCCCCGAGGTGATAGCCCCGAGGTGATAGCCCCGAGTTGGTAGCCCCGAGTTGGTAGCCCCGAGGTGATAGCCCCGAGGTGATAGCCCCGAGGTGATAGCCCCGAGGTGATAGCCCCGAGGTGATAGCCCCGAGGTGATAGCCCCGAGGTGATAGCCCCGAGTTGGTAGCCCCGAGGTGATAGCCCCAAGGTGATAGCCCCGAGTTGGTAGCCCCGAGGTGATAGCCCCAAGGTGATAGCCCCGAGTTGGTAGCCCCGAGGTGATAGCCCCGAGGTGATAGCCCCGAGGTGATAGCCCCGAGGTGATAGCCCCGAGGTGATAGCCCCGAGGTGATAGCCCCGAGTTGGTAGCCCCGAGTTGGTAGCCCCGAGGTGATAGCCCCGAGGTGATAGCCCCGAGGTGATAGCCCCGAGGTGATAGCCCCGAGTTGGTAGCCCCGAGGTGTTAGCCCTGAGGTGGTAGCC
>NW_028234423.1:28589731-28594731 GCF_977035675.1 Penaeus japonicus | reverse complement strand
TTTTTTTACCGTTTTGTTGCATTTTGATCTTTATTTTCGTTATTGTTTTTTTGCACCATTACTATTTAGTTTGTCTTTTTTCGTATATACGGTATATACATCTCTTTCTCTCTCGCTCCCCTCCCCTCCCCTCTCTCTCTTTTTCTCTCACCCCCTGTCTCTCTAACTAATTATCTATCTACTAATCTATCTCGCCATTCTTATCATGCCTCTGTTTCCGTCTATCTTTCTGTATGCTGGTTTATTTAACTGACTGTTTCACTATCTTTTTCTCTCCCTCCCTCTACTTTCCAATCTCTCTCTTTATCCATCTCTCCATTCCCCTTCCGACGACTTTCCGAGTGATGGATGCTGTTGGTTTAATCTTTTGGACAGTATAAATCAATAACTTTGGGACATGTCACTTTAAGATAGCAATATAAGCTTTCATCTGAATCTGCTGTGACTATTCTTTCAAATTCAGTGTACTATTATTGTTGATGTTTTAAATATCATTGCTATTATAATTATAACTGTGATCCTGATCATTATTGTTAGTTTCATTATCATAAATATCATTAATATTATTATTATCACTACTATCATTATTGTTAACATTATTGTTGTTATCATCATTATTTTCATCATCATTAATATTTTTGTTATATTTATTATCCGTATTATTATCATTATCATTATCGTTGTAATTATTTATATTAGTAACATTAGCAGTACCATCCTTTTTACCATAAATATTATTACTGTTATTAATATTTTCATTATCAATATCTTAATAACAATGATCATGATCATCCTATTCACTACTATTATGATTATTATCACTCTCACTAAATACATCTTGAAAATCTTATTTTCATCCTCTTACATTCCGAAATTCGACTTAGAAATACAAAAGATAATTTTGAAATGTAAATATCCCTTTTTCCCTATTTGCTAGAGATCTCTATCAAAATGGGCTTCAGTACCTTCGTCTCTGCACATTACTGAGAAGCTCTAAATAATGATTGGTTCTCCCGATATGGATCTCAATGATGATTGGCTGCATCAACGGACAGCCTAGGAATGCGATTGGTTGTTTTCTGACGGGGCAGAGATTAATGATTGGTACGCTTTGTGTGGTAGAGAAGCGGGGAGATTATGTTTGTTTGTTTGTGTGCTTGTTTGTTTGTGTGCGTGCTTGTTTGTTTGTGAGTTTGTTTGTGTGTGTGAGTTTGTTTGTGTGTGTGTGTGTGCATTGTAAAAAAGAGAAATGATGTACAATATGTTCGATTACTCACACATACAAACACACATATGTACATACATACTGAGAGTGAATGAGAGTGAGTGAGAGAGAGAGAGAGAGAGAGAGAGAGAGAGAGAGAGAGAGAGAGAGAGAGAGAGAGAGAGAGAGAGAGAGAGAGAGAGAGATGTTTAAGTACACTTGATTGTGTTTGTGGGTACATGCTTAACAACCTCTACTATCCATATATCACATTTTAATAAGTTATCCTTATTACCACCGCATCTACCTGTACACCTATCCTAGCCGCTATCCTCATCATGAGTATTACCTTAACATGCTTTGCTGGTATTTTTTTTCACCTTGCATCACAGCTATTGTTGTTGTTATCACCAAAAGGACAACTAACATTACCTTCATTGTCAGTCATCTCATTACCACACCATCATCATCATCATCACATATTTTTTTATTAATGTTATCATCATGACTCTCCTCTTCGTCATCACCTTTTCTCGTCATCGCCATCACTCTTAATCATCATCATTTTTCCCCCCGTTTTTATCTTCTCTTTATGATCTCATTTGTGTAGTTCTAATTGCCTAACTCCCAGCAGGTCGTGATACTTCGTGGACGGCTATTCTGCTAAAGTTAATTTATTCGACAAGTTCTCTCATAATAATCACAATAATACTCCTTCCTTACTTTACATGGGCCGACGTAAGCGGATGCTGTTGGCTGATATTTTTTTTTTTTTTTTTTTTTGTAATGAACGTTGGTGATGATCGTCTGGTGTCTGTTGTGAATTGAGGTGAACTTATTTTTGCTTTCTCTCTCTCTCTTTCTTTGCGTTACTCTGGTTTAGATTTTAAAATTGATGATTTTCGTATCACGGGTAATGTGCTTGCAATATTGGAAGTAGATTTTTTATCCACGTTGGATAGTAGTTGCTCGTAAAAAAAATATACTATCCCACTTTCTCTTCCTGTCTGTCTGTTTGTCTCTGTCTTTCTTTTTCTCTCTCTCTTTCTCTATTGCTCTCTCTCTCTGCCTCCATCCTCATCTCATTTTTTTCTGTCTTTCTACAAGTCTCTCTCTAGCTTTTCATCCCCTATTCTATAACTATCCTTTAAGTTTCCCCCCATTTCTACATCTATCCATGTATCTGTTAACCTCTTCTCTTGACTTGATTGTAATACAGTTTCTTCTCAAAGCCTCTTACCAACCTTTTCGTCCTTCTATGTTAATTTCTTCCTTCCCACCCTGCCTTTTTTCTTATCACTCTATCGTTTTCCATCTCTGCCTTCCTACTACCAATCTATCTCAGTCTTTTTCACCCTCCCTCCCTCCTTCTTGCTCTCCCTTACCTCCACACCATCTCCCTCACTTTTTTTCCCAACTTCTTCCCTCCCTTCCTCTTTCCCTACCACTCCCCCTTCTTCTCTCCCTTTTCCCTACCACTTCCCCTCCTTATCTCCCCTTTCCCTACCACTCCCCCTACTTCTCTCCCTTTACCCGACCCTCTTTCCCTACTTCCCTCTCTTCTCTCCTCCCTGTATATCCCCTCCATTCATCCTACCTTCCCTCCTCCCCCCCTCTTTCCCATCCTCCCTGTATACCCCCATTCCTCCTACCTTCCCTCCCTCTTTCCCATCCTCCCTGTATATCCCCATCATTCCTCCCTCCTTCCCACATTCTCTTCCCTCCTGTTTTCCCCTCCTCCACTTCTCCTTCCTCCCTCCCTGTTTTCCCTCCACATTCTCTTTCCCCCTCCCTGTTTTTCCCTTCCACATTCGCTTTCCTCTCCCTGTTTTCCTCCACATTCTTTTCCTCCCTCTCTTTCCCCTCCACATTCTCTTTCCCACCCTCCCTGTTTTCCTCCTCCACATTCTCTTTCCCTTCCTCCCTGTTTTCCCCTTCCACATTCTCTCTCCCTTCCTCATTTTTTCCCCCTCCACATTCTCTTTCCCATCCTCCCTGTCTTTCCCCTCCACATTCTCTTTCCCTCCGTCCCTGTCTTTCCCCTTCCACATTCTCTTTCCCTCCCTCCCTGTTTTCCTCCTCCACATTCTCTTTCCCTCCGTCCCTGTCTTTCCCCTTCCACATTCTCTTTCCCTTCCTCCCTGTCTTTCCCCTCCACATTCTCTTTCCCTCCCTCCCTGTCTTTCCCCTTCCACATTCTCTTTCCCTCCCTCCCTGTTTTCCCCCTCCACATTCTCTTTCCCTCCCTCCCTGTTTTTCCCCTCCACATTCTCTTTCCCTCCCTCCCTGTTTTCCCCCTCCACATTCTCTTTCCCTCCCTCCCTGTCTTTCCCCTCCACATTCTCTTTCCCTCCCTCCCTGTTTTCCCCCTCCACATTCTCTTTCCCTTCCTCCTTTTTTTCCCCTCCACATTCTCTTTCCCTTCCTCCTTTTTTCCCCCTCCACATTCTCTTTCCCTCCCTCCCTGTCTTTCCCCTCCACATTCTCTTTCCCTCCCTCCCTGTTTTCCCCCTCCCCCTTCTCTTTCCCTCTCTCCCTGTCTTTCCCCCCCACCTCCTCTTTCCCTCCCTCCCTGTTTCCCCTCCACATTCTCTTCCCCCCTCCACATTCTCTTTCCCTCCGTCCCTGTTTTTCCCCTCCACATTCTCTTTCCCTCCCTCCCTGTTTTCCCCCTCCACATTCTCTTTCCCTCTCTCCCTGTCTTTCCCCTCCACATTCTCTTTCCCATCCTCCCTGTTTTTCCCCCCCACATTCTCTTTCCCTTCTTCCTGTTCTTCCCCCCCCTTTTCTTTTTCTTCCCTCTTTCCTTCTTCCTTCGCCTCCACAGCTATTAGCCAGACCGCTGTGATGGAGGTCATAATGACTCCTCCACATTCTACCTTTTTCTTCCATTTTCTAGATTTCTCTTCTTTTTTTCCATTTCCTTTTCTCCCTTTTTTCTGTTTTTCTTTTCTACTTCTTTCCTTCTTCTTTTTCCTTCTTCCTTTTTTTTGTCTATTTTTTTCCTTTTTTTTTTTTTTTTTCTTCTCTTTGTTCTTTTTTGTGCTTCTCTGTTTTTCTTCGTGTTATTTTATTCTTTTTTTGTTTCTTCTTCTCTTCTCTTATCTTATTGTCCTCTTTAACTTCTTTTCTTCTTTTCTGCTAGTATTTTTCTTTTATCATCATCTTTCTTTTTCTCATCTTCTCCTTCTTCTTTTCTCATTTTCCTCAGCTTTCTTTTTTCTCTCTCTGTTATTTCTTTATTCTATTTTCTTCTTGTTTTTTCCCCGCTGTTCTCTTTTATCTTCTTCTTTCTTTTCTTTTCTTTACCTTTCTTGGTCGCTTTCCTTCCTCTATTTTTCCTCTTCCTCTTTTTTTCCATATTCCTTCATTTCTGTTTCTTCTCCATCGGTTTTCGTGTTTTTATTCTCGGTTTTTTAAGTGTCTTACTTTCTTCTTACTTTTTTGTATTTCAAACTTTGATTTAGTTTTCCTATTATACTTACCTTTTTTCGTGTTTTATTCTTTTCAATTTCTAATTATCTTTTCCATTTTTCATTCATTTTTCCACTTCATTCCCTTTTGTCTTTTTTCTATGTTTCTTTCACTTTTATTGTTTTTTTTATTTAGTCTACTTTCCCTATCCTAATTTACCCGTCTTGCCTTGACCCCTGACCTCCCCCTTCCCCCTAAAGTTGACCTATCAATGACCTCAGGGACTTGTTGGTAATTGCGTGAGACTATTGGGTATCGACCTGGGAATCGCTGGGTGTAATTTTGCTTTGATTTTCTTCTTCTGAATAACTTGATCTCAATT
>NW_028234423.1:28572231-28574731 GCF_977035675.1 Penaeus japonicus | reverse complement strand
TCACTTTTTTTTTTTTTTTTTTTTTTACATATATGCTATCTACTTTTTTCTATTTCAAAATTTGCCAATCACGGAAAATATAGTGGGGAAATTTTCCTTTCCTTTTTTTGTATAATTATTACTTTTTTTTACATATACATATTTTTGAGGGAAAACACTTTTTGTGAAGAAACTTCCTCTCTCAAGCGGTCGCTGACAAAACACTCATCTTTGGATCGAAAAAAATATATATATTTATAATAAGTGGTCCCAAAAAAGCAGCTGTGACCAAAAGCAAAAACTATTTATATACATATATAAAAATACAAAACCGAAAAATTCTGTTTTTTTTTTTTTTTTTGTATATATATATCTCTCTCTCAGGTCGTCACGTCTTTTGTAAACGTGGTAACCTCACTGTTCCTCACACGCTTAGTTTCACAAAGGACATCTCATAACACAAGGGGAGGATACAAGGTGGGGAAACACATGAGCAAACAGGAAATAGGAAGAGAGAAGGAAACAGATAAGAGACGAAGAGTAAAAAAAGGGGAGGAGGTGGGAGAAGAGAGAAGGAGAGAGAGGAGTAAGGAGGAGTAAGGTAGAGGAGGAGGAGGAGGAGGAGGAAGGAGGGGGAATATCAGAGCACAACACAGGGTGTGGGGGGGGGGGGAGGAGGAGGAGCGGAAGAAGAAGGAGAACGAGCACACGTTACAGAGGAAGCGAGTATGAGTTGTCACGAGCGAGGAGGAGAATGGGGGTACGCGCGAGTGGGCGAGGCGGCCTAACTTTGACGAGTAGCGGGGCAGAGGGCGGCGGTGGCGGTGGCGGTGGCGGTGGTGGGGAGTTGCACGTCATCCACGCTCGGGAGCCGGGACATGTGGCCAGGCTCAAGGCTGGTGCGAGACTGGAGGGCTGTGGCGTGACCCCTCGCTGTCTCTCTCTCTCTCTCTCTCTCTCTCTCTCTGTCCCTCTCTCTCTCTCTCTCTCGCTCCCTCGCTTGCCCGCCCGCTCTCTCGCTCTCCCTCCCTCTGTTTATTTCTCTCTTTCTCTCTCTCTGTCTCTTTCTCTTTACTCATTCTTTATCCTTTCCCCTCCCTCTCCCTCGCCACCTCCCTCCCTCCCTCCCTCCCTCCTTTCGCCTTGGCCCTCCCCTCACGGCACCTTATTCCTCCCTTTCTTCTCCCTTTCCTCCCTTCATGGCGCCCCCTGCTTCTCCTCCTCCTTTCTTTTCTCTCATTATACCTATCTATTTATCTATTCATATATTTGCTTTCTTTTTCATTTACCATTTAGCCTTTTTGTCACTGCTGACCTTAATTATCTTTGCGTTGATTTTCATCCTAATTCGATTTTCCTTTCTTTTCTCATTTTTCTTCTCTTAGTGTGATCTTTCAGTCCATTTCCTTTGTTTCTTTCACTAAATTCTCTCTCTCTCTCTCTCTCTCTCTCTCTCTCTCTCTCTCTCTCTCTCTCTCTCTCTCTCTCTCTCTCTCTCTCTCTTCTTTACACAACCTCTGACAACACAAGCTACAATTCTGTCTCGTTTTCTAAAACGTATAAACAATCAAATGAATAGACACAGAAACATCCAATTAAACAGACAAAGAAACAAAGAGCTAAACTAACTTAACCAACCAATGTATAAATTATGTACGTAAGACCAATCGCAGAGGTTAGAAACATTGCAATAATGAAAGGATAACAAAGCAATGTGGTCCAGACTGAGTTAAGCTGGCACCGGCTGCGTAAATACAAATGATTAACAAATTGTAAAGGCAGTTTTAAAGGTGTGGTAGGGACCACCGCCCCCCTCTCCCCTCCCTCCCGAGAGCGCTCAATCGGGAGGGGGGGGAGGAGAGGGGAAGGGTAGACCTAGCTGCGTGGCTGTCTATTTGTGCCATTACTGTCTAATCGGTTTCTCAATCTTTTACTTTTTTATCTTTCTTTCTTTCTCTCTCTCTCACACACACACACACACCCACACACACACACACACACATACATATATATTAAATATACATAATATACATAATAACATATGTATGTATAGTACTATATATCACATATATATATAAATATATATATATACACATATATATACACATACATACATATATTATATATGTATGTATGTATGTATATGTGTATATATATATATATATATATATATATTATAACATATGTATATATATACATATATATATATACACACATGTATATATAAATGTTTTCTTTTTCTCTCTCTCGTTCATTCTCCATATCTCTCTCTTTCTCTCTATTTCTGTGCGTTCATTTGTTGTATACATCTCTCTCTCTCATCTTAAATACTCAGCTCTTTCCCTCTCTCATCTTTCCCCTGTCCCTCTTGCTCTCACTTGCCGTAGCATTAAAATGAATATCATTATAACTTTTATGATAATGGCCATTACTTTGTTGTCATTATATTATTACTACTTGCATAGATCACGATCAATATTATTATCATTATCATTACTTTCATCATTACTATCATTATCAT
>NW_028234423.1:28552231-28557231 GCF_977035675.1 Penaeus japonicus | reverse complement strand
TTCTTTTTCCTTCTTCTTCCCCCCTTTCGTTCTTCTTTTTTCTTTTTTGTTCTTTTTTTTTCTTTTTTTTTTTTCTTTTTCCTGTTTCTTTTTTTTTTCTTCTTTTTTTTTATTTTTTTCTTTTTTCTTTTTTTTTTCTTTCTTTTCTTTTCTTTTCTTTTTTTTTTTTTCTTTTTTTCTTCTTCCCGCCTTTTTTCTTTTTCCTTTCTTTTTTTTTTTTTTGTTATTTTTTTCTTTCTTATTTTGCCCCCCTTCTTCTTTCTTTGTTTTTTTTTTTTTTCTTTTCTTTTTTTTCCTTCTTTTCTTTTTTCTTCTTTTATCTTATTTTTTTTCTTTTTGTTTCTTTCTTTTTTTTCTTTTTTTTTTGGTGGTCTGTTTGGTTATATATGAGCGGGCTTTTCTTTTTCTTCTCTTCTTCTTTTTCTTCTCTTTTCTTTTCTTTTTTTTTTTTTCTTTTCTTGTTTCTTTTTCTGTTTTTTTTTTGTTTTTATCTTTCTTTTGCTTTTTTTTTCTTTTCTCTTTTTTCCTTTTTCTATTTTTTTTTTTTCTCTTTTTCTTTTTTTTTTTTCCCCCCTCTTTTTTTTTTTTTCTTTTTTCTTTTTTTTTTCTATGGGCCCTTTCTTCTTTTCTTTCGTCTTCTTTTCTTTTCTTTTTTCTTCCTTCTTCTTTTTTTTATTTTTTCTCTTATTCTTTTTTTTTTTTTTTTCTTTTTTCTTTTCTTCTTCGTTTTTTCGTGTTTTTTTCGTTTTCTTTTTCTTTTTTTCTTTTTTCTTTTTCTTTCTTTTTTTTGTTTTTCTGTTTTTTTTTTTTTTTCTTCTTTCTTTTCTTTTTCTTTTCTTTCCTTTATTATTTTCTTTTGTTTCTTTCTTTTTTTTCTTCTTTTTTTTTCTTTTTTTTTCTTTTTTTTTTTTTCTTTTTCTTTCTCTTTTTTTTTCTTTTCTTTTTATCTTTGTTTTTTTTTTTTTTTTTTTTTTCATGCTTGTTTTCTTTTTTCTTTTCTCTTTTTTTCTTTCTTTCTTGCTTCTTTTTTTTCTTTTCTTCTTTCTGTTTTTTTTTTTTCGCAGCCCCTTCTTCCCCCATCTTCTCTTTCTATTCTCTCTCTACACAAGGCTTCATCCCAGCGGACGAAGCGGGAACTGTTCCCTGTGTCACTGCTGAGAGGACGAGCAGCTTGGCCTTTGATGCGTAAGGGTCACTGCTCTCAGGTCATTGGAGAAGTAATATCGTTGTGTTAGAGGAGGGGGGTGGTAGGGAGGGTGGGAGGAGAGGGTAGGGAGGGAAGGGAGGGGGAGAGGGTGGGGAGAGGGAAGGGAGGAGAGGGTGGAGAGGGAGGGGAGGGTGGGGAGGGTGGGAGGAGAGGGTGGGGGGGGAGGGAGGGAGGAGAAAGAGGGGAGAGGGAAGGGAGGAGAGGGTGGGGAGGGTGGGGAGGGAGAGAGGGTGGGGAGAGTGGGAAGGGAGGGAGAGAGGAGAGGGTGGGGAGAGGGAGGGAGGGGAGGGTGGGAGGGGAGTTTGAGGAGAGGGTGGGGAAGGAGGGAGGGAGGGGAGGGTGGGAGGGGAGTTTGAGGAGAGGGTGGGGAAGGAGGGAGGGAGGGGAGTTTGGGGAGAGGGAGGGGAGAGGGAGGAGAGGGTGGGGAGAGGGAGGAGAGGGTGGGGAGAGGGAGGAAGGAGAGAGGGAGGGGAGGGAGAGAGGGTGGGGAGAGGGAGAGAGGGAGGGGAGAGAGAGGGAGGAAGGAGAGAGGGAGGAAGGAGAGTGGTAGGGAAGAGAAGGTGGGGAGAGAGGGAGGGAAGAGGGAGAGGGAGGGTGGGAGAGAGGGAGGGGAGGGAGGGTAGGGAGAGGGAGGGAGGAAGGGAGGGAGGGGAAAGAGGGAGGGTGGGGAGAGGGAGTGGAGAGATAAGTGGGAGGGAGGAAAGGGAGGGAGAGAGAGAGTCACAGAGAGAGAAAGAAAGCTAGAGAGATGGAGTGATTATAAATCTGCGAATAAAAGGGAAGACACTGACAAAGAAGAAAAAGAATACAGAAAAAATGTAGAAAATAAAAGGGAAAAGAACAAAAATATACTTTCATGAGTGTGTCTCAGATTTCATATTTGGCTGAAGTGGACATTTCTCTTCTCATAGTTAAGTACAAGAAAAAAAAAAATAATAATAATAAAATAAAATAAAAAAGAGAGAAAAAAAAGAGATAAATAAAAAAACAAAATAAGATAAATAATAGTAATAATATTTCCCTATTCTGTCCCCCTTCGCCTCCCCTACCCCATCCCCATCCTCCTCCATTTCACCCCATTATTAATATTAATCACATATAGATGTGTGATCGCATGACGGTGTGCATTTCCGCAAAAATCGGTTCCTCAGTATGATTATCCTCATAATTTCCATCTTTATCCTGATCTTTATTCATTCTCAATATCCTCATCGTGTTTTATTCTTCCTTGTATCATGTAATTCTTTCTTTCTTTGATTTGTTTTCTACCTCTTCCTATGCTACTCTTTCCTGTATTAGTAAGTTCATTATTATTCAATTTTTATTTTCACTCATTTTATCTTTTTTGTTTTTTCTTTGTCACTTTTCATTATTTGTATTTCTTATTAACTTTTGTTCTGTATGATATCTTCCTTTCACTTCTAAATGTTATTATCGGTGTTCTCCTCCCCCTCTTTGTCTCTTTTCTCCTTTTCCCTTTTTTTCTGATTCTCTCTTCTTCCTCCTCTTATGTTTTTCCTTTCTTGGTTTTCTTCTTTACTTCCTTTTTTTCTTTCTAACTTTTATTATTTTCTGTTCTTCTCTTGGTTCCATTTCCTCCCCCTTTTCCATGCATTTTTTACATATTATTACATAGACGATTGCAATGTCTCCCCAATTATGGTTTTATCTACGTCTCATTTACTTTTTTTCTTAATCCTCCTTATTCTCTTTTCTTCACCAAATATTTCTTGGTCTTACTGCCTTTCTCATTTCTATTTTTTATTCAATATTTCCTTTCTCTTCCTTATTCCTATCCTTCTTCATATGTCACATGTTTCGTTTTTTTTTCTCTAACGTATCCCTCTTTATATTTCTTGCTTCCTTTTTCTGATCTTTCATTCTTCCTCATTTATTCTTTGCTTCCTTTTCCTACTCATTTCCCACAGATCCATTACCCATAATCAAATTATCTTCAATCAATCAGTCAGCCTTACACTTCTCCCCTCCCTCTCTCTTCCTCATTCATCATCCTTTCTCTTCTTCTCACTCACATACACCCTTCTGCGTCCCCCTTCTTTTTTGTCCTCCCACCCTCGTACACTCTTCCATCACTCTTTCCCCCTTCCTCATACACCTTCTTCCATCACCCTTTTTCTCTCCCTTCATACACCCTCTTCCATCACTCTTTTCCCATTCCCTCATACATCTTTTTCCATCTCCTTTTTCTCTCCTCTCATACACCGTATTCCATTTCTTTCTCTTCATACACCCTATTTCATTTCTTTCTCCTCATACACCCTATTCCATTTCTTTCTCCCCTCATACATCGTATTCCATTTATTTCTCCTCATAAACCTTCTCCCTTTTCCCCTACGTCTTTAATCACCCATTCTCTCTCCCCTCTTCTCTTCCTTCACCAATTTCTCTCCCCCTCCTTCGTCATGTCTTCTGTGACGAAGTGGAACCAAAACACAACTGATGACGCAACCACAATAATACGATGAGGTCACCATGAATATGCGATGACATAAGCATAGTAAAGGAGTAAAGGGAGGAGGCGAGGGAGGGGTGAGGGATGGTGGGAGAGGAAGGGGAAGGGGGAAGAGAATGGAAAGACAGAGAAAGAGTCAATGGAGAGAGAGAGAGAGAGAGAGAGAGAGAGAGAGAGAGAGAGAGAGAGAGAGAGAGAGAGAGAGAGAGAGAGAGAGAGAGAGAATGATAGACACATAGATAGAGAAGGAAAGAGACAGATTTATAGTTAGAGAGAAAGAGAGAGAGCGCGGGCGAGGTTTGAGGCGGGAAAGGAAGGGGGAGGGGGGGGGGAAGAGAGGTTCAGGGTTGAGTGGCTGTCCTTGGCTAATTACTAGAGTGACGCATCTTCTGGTGGAAACCCTCCCCCCCCCCTCCCTTACTCCGACTACTCCTACTCACTTGCCTCTTCCTCTCACCCTCTCTTTACTCCTTCTGCTCCTCCTCCTCCTTCCCTCTCCTTTCCCTTTCTGCTCTGCTACCCCCCTTACTCCTACTTCTCCTCCTCCCTTGCCCCTCCCCCTCCCCCTCCTTACTCCTACAGCTCCTCCTCCTTTCTCCCCCCCCCCACCTTTACTCTAATTTCTCCTCCTTTCTCCATCCCCTTTCTCCTTCTATTTATCCTCCGCTCTGTCTCCCCCTCCACCTCCCTCTACCATTACCCCTACACTTTTCCTTTCTCCTCCTACACCCCATCCCTTCTCCCTCTCCTCCCCTCTTCTTTTCTTCCTACTCCTCTTCCCTTCTCTCCCCACCCCTCCTTCTTTTCTTCCTACTCCTCTTCCCTTCTCCCCCCCCCCCTCCTTCTTTTCTTCCTACTCCTCTTCCCTTCTCCCCCCCCCCTCCTTCTTTTCTTCCTACTCCTCTTCCCTTCTCCCTAGCCCCCTTCTTTTCTTCCTTCTCCTCTTTCCTTCTCCCTCCTCCTCCCCCTCCCCCTTCTTTTCCTCCTCCTACTCCCCCTACCTTCTCCCTCTCCGTACTCCTAAAGCTTCTCAACCTTTCTTCCTTCCCCTTCCCCCTCCTATCTCTCTCCCCTCTTCTCTTCTTCTCCTCTTCTTACTCCTCCCCCTCCCCGTCTTATCTTTATCCTCTATTTTCTTCTACTTTTCTTACTCCCTCCCCCTTCCCTTGCTCCTCATACCCCTTTCCCTCACAATATCATCAACATTATCATCTGAATAGTTTTTTTTTATTTTGATTTTTTTTTTATCTAAATACATCTTCAGAATAATTAGGGTCGGTTCAAACAGATTGCAGACTTTTATTCTTTCTCTTTTTTATC
>NW_028234423.1:28537231-28542231 GCF_977035675.1 Penaeus japonicus | reverse complement strand
CTTTTTCTCCCTTTTCTTTTCCTACAGAATAAACACAGTCTTGAATCCTTCTTACAATTGTCTTCAGACCTTTTCACACATTCTATATCATAGCCCCCCCCCCTCCCCCCTCCCCCCGCCTCTTCCTTTTCATATTCTCTACCCATCTTTCCCTTTTCACTACACTGGAGAGTTTTTTTGTTTTCTTCCCATTGAGATTTTTCATTTCGTGTGACCTGACTTGACCTCGCGTACCCCTGACTTGACTTCCTGTGACCTACTTTTCCCGTTCTTCTGTTTCCGGAGATTTGTCATGGAAGTAGTGGGTTTGATAATCTTTCTAATTTTCCCTTTTTTCCCGTTTTTGGGAAATTTGGGAAATTTGTATTTTGCTGTTTTTTTTTTTTTCTTCTCTGTTTCTCGTTCGCGTCGCCTTAAAATTAAAAGGTTGTTTGGCCCTTTTTGGTTTCACCACATATTTTAATCGTTTTTTTTTTTTTCATGTTTATTTATTTACTTATTAATTTTTTGCTTTTTGTTCGTCCAACACATTCATTAATTCTCTCTCTCTCTCTCTCTCTCTCTCTCTCTCTCTCTCTCTCTCTCTCTCTCTTGCCCTCCCTTTCTTTCTATCAATTTTATCTACCTCTCTTCCCCTCTTCCCCATTTCTCTTTCTTCGCCCCCCTCCTTCTCCCTCTATCTATCTACTCCACACTTTCTCCATCTTTCTCTCTACGAGTTCGTAAATGGATGAGAAAGCATAGACCGATATTCCTTTTCGCCAAACAGAGCTTTCATCGTGTGAATATCCTCCTTAGCAAAGTACTTTAAGCTTCTACGTTGAAATTACGACCTAGAAATATAGTAGAAAGTGGGAATTCCGCTTTATCTGATCCAGAAGTTATAGTGAATCATGTGAACTAAAAAATATATAAAAAATAAAAAATAAGGTGAATATAGAAAACTGAAAAAAAGAATTGGGGAAAGTTATGCACGTTATCATGATTATTACTTTTTTTGTATTATTCTTTCCGGTGGATTTAATATCACCGTCGACAAAGGTCAGAATATGAGAGTTAGAGAGAGAGAGAGAGAAAATGATTACTTTCTTCACCTTCGGGTTATGTCATAAATTTAAGCCTTTATGAGAAGAACATTTCCACACACCGATGGAGAACACTGTTATTAACTTTTATATTATTCCCAGTTATATTGCTTTTCCGTATTTGATTCTCTCTTTCTCCTTCTCTTTCTTTCTCTTTCTCTCTCTCCCATTCTCTCTCTCTCTCTCTCTCTCTCTCTCTCTCTCTCTCTCTCTCTCTCTCTCTCCTCCTCTCTCTCTCTCTCTCTCTCTCTCTCTCCCTCACTCTCTCTCTCTCTACCCTATTCTCCTTTATTATCTTTCCATGTGCATATTTATAATTACTTTCTGTCCTCATCTCTTGCCATATCTGCCTGACTGATTATGGCTCTGTTCTACCCTCTACTTCATGAATCTATGCATCTGACTAAGATGTCTACCTGTCTATCCGTCTATCTATGCATATATATATATATATATATATATATATATATATAATTATAAATATATATATAATATATATATATAATATAGAATAGTATAATATATAATGTATATGTATAATAGATACATAAATAAAATAAATAAATAAATATATATATTATATATATAATATATATATATAATATATCTATATATATAATATATATATATATATATATATATATATATATATATATATATATATTCTCCCTCTAATCTAGATCTGCCATCTACGACGTTCTAACCCTTAACCCGATCGTTAAGGAACCCTCCCTTTGCAAGCTCATTTCCGCCCCCCCCCCTGTCTCCCCCTTTTCCCCATCCACCTATCTTCCGTTTCTCTCTCTCCTTCCTTTTTCCATTTCTCCCCTCGCTCTCTTTATTATCCCCTCACTTTCTTGTCCCTCTCCTTCCTTTCTACTCCTATCCCTTTTATATCCCTGTTTCTCCTTTTCCTTGCTATCTCCCCTGTTTTTTTCCTTTTTTTTCTTCTTCTTCTCCTATCGCTTTCCCCCCCCCCCCCCGCATCTCACTATTTCACCCCTTCCACTTCCCCCTTTCCTCCTTCCCCTATCCCCTATTCACCTCTCTAACTTCTTCTCCCTTTCTTTCCCTCTTCCTTTCCCTCTTCCTCTCTCTTCTCCCTTGCTTCCTTAGCATCTGTCCTTTCTTCCCCTTTCCTACGTCTCTCTTTCCTTCCTCCTTTTCCCCTTCCGCAAACACATCCCCGGAAGGAGACAAGGACCAAGGCAGAAGTGAGTCAGGGTTTGTACCGTCGTTTGGTCAGCTGGACGGATGTGAAGAGGAAGGAGGTAAGAAGGATGGAAGTGAGAGGAAGGAGGAACGGTGAGGAACATCCCTCCTCCCCTTCCTCTGGTTCCATCCCCCAACTCCCCCCCAACCCCCCTCTTTTCATAACACACACACTATTTCTCTTTCCATCTCCCCTTCAGCTTACACACACCTTTCCTTCTATCCCATCTCTTCCATTCCATACTAACTACTCCTTCCATCTCTCTCTTCCACCCAAGTACAAACCTCTCCTTCCACTCCTATATCCCTAATCCATTTCCCCTTCACCCCTTCTCATTCCACTCCTCCTCCTTCCATCCACCTTCCTCCACCCATCCCTATTCCCCTTCTTCTTCCACACACCTCTCCTCCTTCCTCCCACTCTCTTCCATCTAACACCACCCCCATCCTCCGTCCATCCACCCTCCTCCACCCACCTCCACACCCTTTCTCCCTCCTCCCACTCTCTTCCATCCAACCCCACCCCCATCCTCAGTCCACCCACCCTCCTCCACCCACCTCCACACACCTCTCCGCCTTCGATTTTCTCTCCACCCCACACACTCTATGGTGCCTCCTTGAGTAGTCACATTCCCATATAGAAAATCGTTGGAGAAGGAAATAAAACCCATGATATAAGCGTTGATATTATGAGATAAAGATAACGATTAATGAATAGATGATAAGAGATTGAAATGGTGATATATGAGGATCTAAATTGTAAGGATTTATATCATAATAGATAAGGATTTAAATGATGAGGATCTAAATACTAAAATGTACGACAGGGATGGATTTACTTTAAAAACATGACATCTAAACACTTTGAATGAAATATAAGCATGTAGAAGTGTAAAGAAGAAATGGGGGGAAGGGGGATATTTTAAATATACAGATAAGGAAGTCGTAATAAAGGACAATACTTTTCCCTCCCTCTATTTCTCTCTCTTATTTCACGGAACAAGACTATGAGGGTGAATAGGAGGATGAATGAATATGTACAATTATGCTGAAAAACAGAGAGAGAGGGGAGACAGAGACAGAGATAGAGAGATAGATAGATAGATAGATAGATAGATAGAGAGAGAGAGAGAGAGAGAGAGAGAGAGAGAAAGAAAAGGAGAAGAAAGAAATAAATAAAGAAGAAAAAGAAAGAGAAAGGAAAAAAAAAGAAGAGAAAAAGAAAGAAAAAAAAAAAGAAAGAAAGAAAGAGAGAGAAAGAAGAAAGAGACTGAGAAAGAGAGTGAGAGAGAGAGAGATAAGGAGAGAGAGAGAGAGAGGGAAATAGGAGAGAGATAGAAAGAGAGAGGAGGAGAGAGGAAGAAGAGAGAGGAGAGAGAGAGAAAGAGGAAAGGAGGGGAGAGTGAAGAGGAGGTGGGAGATGAGGACGAGAGAGGTGATTGAGTGAGGGGAAGAGAGAGATGAGAGAGAGAGAGAGAGGAGAAAGAGGAGAGAGAGCGGATGCCGAGAGAAAACGAGGTGGGAGGGGAGAACTGCGAGGAGATGAGAGGGAGAGGTGATTGAGCGAGAGAGAGAGAGAGAGAGAGAGAGAAAGAGAGAGAGAGAGAAGGATTGGGGAAAAAGACAGAGAGAGAGAAAAAAAAACGGGAGATACAAAATTATAAAAAAAATAAAAAAGAAAGACCAAGAATTAACTAAACAGAAAATGAAACAAAACGAAAGGAAATATAGAGAAAGAGAAAGCACTCAAGATCCTCTGCCATGGATATATAGCTGTTAAAGTGACGTAGGACACTGGTACGACAATCGTCTTAGTCTGAAAATGCGCCGCCATTAACAATCTGAAATATTTAATGTTTATTTGCACATTATTAATAGCCGTTTGATGATATCTCGTGTCGTTGACTTTAAATAAAAAAAATTAAAACCGTTTGTTTTACATTATTATGCTTATTGCTCGTGTTCTTTCTAAAAGTATATTTCTTGTCGTAGGTCTTCTGTCCCTATCGATGCATTGTATAGAATATAATGTATTCATACTGCGTTATAGATGTCAAGCGATCTTTATATTTTGACAACTGAAGACTAACGATAGATAGAAAGAGACAGAAGATGATCACAGCTTGTGGTAGATCCTATTCTCTTACTTATTTAGAAAACATGAATGATTAATTACATTTTGCTTATCGCAAACAATGCATCCCTTACCATGGGCTTATACCAATAACTTTTTTTTTCCGTATATTCTCCTGCATCGCCAACCCAACCCCGTGTAAATTCCATCGAGGTTCATAAGTCTCGTACAAAAAGGGGAAGATTATCGCGTGATACACCGTAGTAACCTTGACATTAATTGAAACGATTAAAAAAAGCGAGATTCCGGAGACACAGGGGAGGGAGGGAGGGACGGAGGGGGGAGGGGGAGGATACCGGGGAGATGAAGGAGGGAGGAGGAGGAAAAGGCCGTGGGGATGGTGAAGGGAGAGGAGGGCAAGAGGGGAGGGGTTAGGGACAAGATGAGGGTTGAAGGGAAGGGAGGGAAGTGGGAAAGATGCAAGGGAAGAGGGAAAAGAGGAGGAGCAAGGATAGGTCCTGAGGGGGGGGGAAGGACAACCCTCCAAACGGAGGTGGGGCGAGTTTGAACAAAGGGGGGGCAAGGAAAACACGGGAAGGAAGAGGAAAGCTGGAGAGGGGATAGGAATC
>NW_028234423.1:28519731-28532231 GCF_977035675.1 Penaeus japonicus | reverse complement strand
CTTCTCTTTCTTTCTTTTTCTTTTTCTCTCTCCTTCTGTCTCTCTCTCTCTCTCGATCTCTTTCTTTTTTACTTTTTTCTCTCTTCCTTTCTTTCTTTCTTTCTATCTCTCATTCTCTCTCTCTCTCTCTCTCTCTCTCTCTCTCTCTCTCTCTCTCTCTCTCTCTCTCTCTCTCTCTCTCTCTCTCTCGTCTTCATTTTAAATGTTGAAATTTCCCCGGCATTCATCCTCCTTTTCCCACAGATAACCTTCCACCTGCTATCTCTTACCCCCCTTCTTTATACACGCCTTTCTTACACCCCCTTTATATCCCCCCCCCCCTTAACCCACCCACCCACTCTCTCCCCACAGTCTTGTCAAGAATGGCCGGCCTCACGCCAAAAGTTGGACTCATCAAAGTTCCCGTAATTGAACAGAGCCCAGCACAAGAATTTTAAACTAGCGAGAGATTTCACCGCCGACACCCTTCCACCCCTCCCCCCCCTCTTTCCCCATCGTTTCTCCCCTTCTTTACTCTCTCTCTCTCTCTGTCCTCTCTCTTCCCACCCCTTTCTCCTCTCTCCCTTTGTTTTATTTTTATTGGCTCCTTTCCCATATATCCCCTCCTTTCCCCTCTTTCCCTTCCTTCCCCCTCTCCCTTTCTTTCCCCCTTTTCCCTCTCTCCTTCCCTTTCCCCTTTCTCCCCTCCTTCTCTCTCTCTACCCTTCTTTCCTCTTTCTCCCCTTCCCATCCTTTCCTCTCTCTCTCCCTTCTCTCCCCCCACCCCCCTCCTTTCCCATCTCTCTGACTTTCGATCATATTCCCTCAGCCCCTCTCTGTTGTTTTCGACCGCTCTTCGTTTCTTGTTATTTGTGTATTTCTCACGAAGAAATATGTTGACAAACAAACACTCTCACATACACATATCTCTCTGTTTGCGAAAGCAAACACAATGATGTGTTTAAGGATATGAAAAGAAAACATTTATATTGATACGGAATATATATATATATATATATATATATATATATATATATATATATATATATAGAAGATAGCTATATAGATATATAGATATATATATTACACACATCACACACACACCACACACAAAAAATATGTATATATATAATATATATATATATATATATAAATATATATTATATAATATATATATATATATATGTGTGTGTGTGTGTATATATATATTACCAAAAATACTGATAATAGTCACTGGCGGCGTTTACAAATCATTGACTAATTTTGATTTGTATCAACATTATTATTATCCTCTTATTCCTCTCATCACTTTCATGAATTGCCATACTGTATTATCACATTATTTTTATTATTTTAGCTTATCATAATTAACTCTTATTTCTTCTACTTTTCTTTGTCTTTAATCATCAGTTTTTCCTTTACTATATATTGTTAACATCAGTTATTATTTTCTACCCCAATACTTGCAATGTTTTCACACCTTATTTGCACTTGAGCCCATATTTCGATTTCTTCCATGCCTCTCACTATTAGTATTAGGTTGTTAGTTAAAGTATTTTATGTGTGAAAAAAGTTAAAGGAAAGAGAAGCAAAACTTCAAGAGTTCTAAAGAATGTTGATTCCTTTCTCAGGATGAAATCAGAAGGAAGAATTTTAATAGTGATTGTAATACAGTTCATGAATTGTGATAAATGGTTAAGATAAATCATATATTATCGATAGTTGAAACAGAGAACTTAATATGAATGAAAACATCAGTGTTAGTATTGATAAGATAATGCCACAAATACTATCATTAATAATTATAATTGATATCATATCACCATTATTACAATTACCATTGCTATAATCACTCCATCCCTTACTACTATTATTACTACTGCAACTGTATCATCTTTTCCATCATCATTATCATAATGAGTGGTATCATCATGATCATCACCATCATTATTATTGCTATCCTCATTATCATAACAATAACAATGACAAATAACAGTAAAGCATAAAAATATAATGACAACACTGATGGCAAGGTCGATGAAAGAATCTCAAGAAGCTCTCAAGACTGTCTTATTAAAGCTCGCCAGATCCCCAGATGATTAATATCAGTACTAAGACTCCTCTTGGGTTTTAACAATACAAAACGCTATGAATAGAAACACTTGAGGCTTACGTTCCTAGGAGACTCCGTTCTGTCATTGATCTGAGAGACAAAACGACCATTTCAGGGGGACAGGTAGTAAGCCTACCTGTAGATCTTTATCATTATTGATTTTTTTTTTTTTTTCAAATAATGCACATGTACACTCATACAAACAGAAATATATATATGTATAGGTTTATATCAATCTATTTATCTATCGATCAATCTGTCTGTCTATCCATCCTACCTTTTCTCTCTCTCTCTCTCTCTCTCTCTCTCTCTCTCTCTCTCTCTCTCTCTCTCTCTCTCTCTCTCTCTCTCTCTCTCTCTCTCTCTCTCTCTCTCTCTCTCTCTCTCTCTCTCTCTCTTTTTCTCTCTCTCTTTTTTTTTTTTTTTTTTTTTTTTACGTTTCAGTCTTCTTACATAGTTCTATTGTCATAAATGATATAGGGGGCTACTCAAAAACTGTAATTGCATTTATGATTGCTTGTTCATATAATATGTGTTCCGCTTAGCTTTCACCATCCAATAAATGTCCTAAACTGTACAGTAATCCCACCGTTTTGGAATTCATTTAAAGGGTTCAAGGTAACTGTGATGAACATTCATCACTATTATATACGCCAACAAAAACACGCAACTTCATTTCAACTATTCATTATGTGGTTAAAAATAACTACTCAGAAATGTTGTTGTTGTTTTTAGAAAAGCAGGTGTTTCTAGCCCTGGATAAACCAGCCAGATCCTCTTTACACAATTTCAGTTTGATAAGCAATTATTCATCACATGCCAAAAAAAAAATCATTTGACATTTCATATGTGACTACCGAAATCTGGTGAAATACATTTTTTCGATAATGCTTCCGGTGCACAAATGTCATATTTTGAATATTAATTTCCATTTCGTTGGAGAGTCCTATAAATAATACTATCATTGGGATTTCTAACGTGTAACATATTTAATTGAATATGAAACAGTAACTAAATGTTAGTCCTGTTTTAATTAATATCTGTTTATATTTATCAACAGACATATATTTGCATAATATCACAGCTCAACATAGTTATATAGCTGAATATAATGTAATATACTGTAAACTAGCATATTAACTGATTTGTAAGAAAATGTGTATGTATGCTTGTGTGTGTGTGTAGTTGTATGTGTGCGTGTTTGTGTATGTGTGTGTATGTGTCTGTTTCTCCCATCTGCATGAACAGGATTCTGTGTAATAACTTTCCACAGTTTTAGACAAATAGTTCCACCCCTATCCTTCTTCCCCTAGTTTACCAACACCCCGTCTCTCTTGCCACAAATAGACACAGGATACACATTCAAGCATGCAGGTAGACACGACCCCCCCCCCCTCCCCCACTCGCCCTCTCTACACACGCAAACAAACAAACACAATCACAGTCACGGAATTCTGATTCCAACTCTCCAACACTTTATTCCTGAAGCCCCATACCCAACTCCTTCCCCCCACCACCTACACCCATTCCTACCCCGATATCCCCATCCCCATCCCCATCCCCATCCCCATCCCCATCCCCATCCCCATCCCCATCCCCATCCCCATCCCCATCCCCATCCCCATCCCCATCCCCATCCCCATCCCCATCCCCACCCCATCCCCATCCCCATCCCCCATCCCCATCCCCCATCCCCATCCCCATCCCCATCCCCATCCCCATCCCCATCCCCATCCCCATCCCCATCCCCATCCCCATCCCCATCCCCATCCCCATCCCCATCCCATTCCCATCCCCATCCCCATCCCCATCCCCCATCCCCATCCCCATCCCCATCCCCATCCCCATCCCCTACCTCCTCCGTCAGTTACCCCATCAGACACAAGAACTTCCTCTGCCTTTGTGGTGTTCCGCTTTGAAATGTTTATCTGACTGTTATTGTGTTTATCGCTTACCTGTAGAGTGCCCACCGGATTCTCAAAGTTCTCTTTACACGGTCTTCCAGGGTCTTTCAAGGTCTTTCAAGGATCTTTTTGGGTCTTTCCAGAGTTGATTTGTTTCCTCCTTCTGACGACTTCGAGGGGGAGAGGACTGACTGCCATGAGGGAGGGAAGGGGGGAGGACTGACTGCCATGAGGGAGGGAAGGGGAGAGGACTGACTGCCATGAGGGAGGGAAGGGGAGAGGACTGACTGCCATGAGGGAGGGAAGGGGGGAGGACTGACTGCCATGAGGGAGGGAATGGGAGAGGACTGACTGCCATGAGGGAGGGAAGGGGGGAGGACTGACTGCCATGAGGGAGGAGAGGGGAAGGGAGGACTGACTGCCATGAGGGAGGGAAGGGGGGAGGACTGACTGCCATGAGGGAGGGAAGGGGAGAGGACTGACTGCCATGAGGGAGGGAAGGGGGGAGGACTGACTGCCATGAGGGAGGGAATGGGAGAGGACTGACTGCCATGAGGGAGGGAAGGGGAGAGGACTGACTGCCATGAGGGAGGGAAGGGGGGAGGACTGACTGCCATGAGGGAGGGAAGGGGGGAGGACTGACTGCCATGAGGGAGGGAATGGGGAGGACTGACTGCCATGAGGGGAAGGGGAGAGGACTGACTTAGCCCAGAGGAGGGAAAGGGAGAGGACTGACTGCCATTGAGGGAGGGAAGGGGACTCCATGAGAGGACTGACTGCCATGAGGGTGGAAAGCCATGAGGGAGGGAAGGGAAGGACTGACTGCCATGAGGGAGGGAATGGGAGAGGACTGACTGCCATGAGGGAGGGAAGGGGAGAGGACTGACTGCCATGAGGGAGGGAAGGGGAAGGACTGACTGCCATGAGGGAGGGAAGGGGAGAGGACTGACTGCCATGAGGGAGGGAAGGGGAGAGGACTGACTGCCATGAGGGAGGGAAGGGAAGGACTGACTGCCATGAGGGAGGGAATGGGAGAGGACTGACTGCCATGCGGGAGGGAGGGGAGACGACTGCCATGAGGGAGGGAAGGGGAGAGGACTGACTGCCATGAGGGAGGGAAGGGGAGAGGACTGACTGCCATGAGGGAGGGAAGGGGAGAGGACTGACTGCCATGAGGGAGGGAAGGGGAGAGGACTGACTGCCATGAGGGAGGGAAGGGGAGAGGACTGACTGCCATGAGGGAGGGAAGGGAGAGGACTGACTGCCATGAGGGAGGGAAGGGGAGAGGACTGACTGCCATGAGGGAGGGAATGGGAAGACTGCCTATGAGGAGGGAAGGGGAGAGGACTGACTGCCATGAGGGAGGGAAGGGGAAGGACTAACTGTCATGAGGGAGGGAATGGGAGAGGACTGACTGCCATAGGAAGGAAGGGAGAGGACGACTTGAAAGGCCTAAAGGGGAAGGACTGACTGCCCATGAGGGAGGAAAGGAGAGGACTGACCTGCCATGAGGGAGGAGGAGGGAACGACTGCCATGAGGGAGGGAAGGGGAGATGACTGACTGCCATGAGGGAAGGGAGGAGGACTGACTGACTGAGTGAGGAGGAAGTGAGAGGACTGATGACCCCCCTACTGCCATGAGGGAGGAAGGGGGGGAGACTGACTGCCATGAGGAGGGAAGGGAGAGGACTGACTGCCATGAGGGAGGGAATGGGAGAGGACGACTGCCATGAGGGAGGGGAAAAAAAAAAATGGGAGAGGACTGACTGCCATGAGGGAGGGAAGGGGAGAGGACTGACTGCCATGAGGGAGGGAAGGGAAGGACTGACTGCCATGAGGGAGGGGGGAGAGGACTGACTGCACCACACGCGCCCATGAGGAGGGAAGGGGGAGGACTACTGGTATACCCATGAGGGAGGGAAGGGGAGAGAACGACTGCCACATGAGGTGAGGGAAGGGGAGAGGACTAGACTGCCCATGAGGGAGGGATGGGAATGGACTGGACCTCCCTGAGGGAGGAAGGGGAGAGGACTGACTGCCATGAGGGGAATGGGAGAGGACTGACTGCCATGAGGGAGGGAAGGGGAGAGACTGACTGCCATGAGCGCTCCGGGGAGGAAGGGGAGAGACTGACTGCCCTGAGGGAGGAAGGGGGAGGACTGACGGCCATGAGGGGGGGAGGGGGGGAGGACTTGACAGCCATTAGAGGGAAGGGGTAGGACTGACTGCCATGAGGGAGGAAAGGGAGAGACTGCTGCCATGAGTGAGGGAAGGGGGAGTGGAGGACTGACTGCCATGAGGGAGGGAAGGGGAAGGACTAACTGTCATGTGGGAGGGAAGGGGAGAGGACTGACTGCCATGAGGGAGGGAAGGGGAGAGGACTGACTGCCATGAGGGAGGGAAGGGGAGAGGACTGACTGCCATGAGGGAGGGAAGGGGAGAGGACTGACTGCCATGAGGGAGGGAAGGGGAGGACTGACTGCCAACAGACTGCCATGAGGGAGGGAAGGGAGAGGACTGACTGCCATGAGGGAGGGAAGGGGAGAGGACTGACTGCCATGAGGGAGGGAAGGGGAGAGGACTGACTGCCATGAGGGAGGGAAGGGAAGGACTGACTGCCATGAGGGAGGGAATGGGAGAGGACTGACTGCCATGAGGGAGGGAAGGGGAGAGGACTGACTGCCATGAGGGAGGGAAGGGGAGAGGACTGACTGCCATGAGGGAGGGAAGGGGAGAGGACTGACTGCCATGAGGGAGGGAAGGGGGGAGGACTGACTGCCATGAGGGAGGGAATGGGAGAGGACTGACTGCCATGAGGGAGGGAAGGGAGAGGACTGACTGCCATGAGGGAGGGAAGGGGAGAGGACTGACTGCCATGAGGAGGGAAGGGGAGGACTGACTGCCAGAGGAGGGAAGGGGAGAGGACTGACTGGGACTGCCATGAGGGAGGGAAGGGGAGAGGACTGACTGCCATGAGGGAGGGAAGGGAAGGACTGACTAACTTGCTGCCAAGAGGGGAGGAAGGGGGAAGGACTGACTGCCATGAGGGAGGGAAGGGGAAGGACTGACTGCCATGAGGGAGGGAAGGGGAGAGGACTGACTGCCATGAGGGAGGGAGGGGGAGAGGACTGACTGCCATGAGGGAGGGAGGGGGTTGGTGATGGACTAATTCAGTCTGTTAGATTTCTGATGAATTAGTGGGGGTTGTTTTAAGCTGTTGGTAGATTTATTTTTTCTTAGTTTATTGTCGAGGTTGAGGTTTGTTGTTATTATGATGATGATCATTACTATTTCTGTTATTATTATCAACATCATCATCATCGTCATTACTGTTATTACTATTATTATTATTGTTGTTGTTATTATCATTCTTATAATTTTTCTTACTATTATCATTATCATCATTAATTATCATTGTTTTGTTGGCGTTGTTGTTATTGTTATGATCATCATTATTGTCATTGTTATTGTCATTATTTTTTAACCTTCCCTATAGTTATCATTATTGTTATTATTACCATCATCATCATCATTGGTATTATTATTCCTATCACTCTCATTATCATTATTACAACTATCATCATTATCTTCATTATAATTATTATTATTATCATTATCTTTATCATCACTATCGTTATCCTCCTCCTCATCATCATCATCATCATCATTATCATCACCATCATTATCCTCCTCATCATCATTATCATCATCACCATTACCATTATCATTACTGTAATTCATGTTTTCAATATGAATTAGGGTATAATAGTGGCGGCCGCAGTATTAGTACAGAAGTCTTGGTAGCAAGAAGAGCAATAGAATTAGTAATAACGGTAGCAGTTGTCGATGCTGTTTTAGTGGAATTTTAGTAGTAGACGTACTACTACTACCAGAAGTAGACTTACTACTACTAGTAGTAGTAGACACAATAGAAATGGTAAAGTAGAAGTGGTCGTAGTAGTAATAGTAATAGTAGTAGTAGCAGTAGTAACGGTAGGAAAAATAAGAAAAAGCAATTATGCTCTAGTAGTCGTAATAGTAACAGCATTAGCAAGAGCAGATGTTAATAGGTGTTAATAGTGGTAATACTATCATCACTGTTAAAAGTATATCGAGCTTTAATTGCAGTGGAGAATGTCATAATCGTTCATAATCTACCTCTTCCGGTTCATTACTCTGCCTATTCCTAGCTACTGTGCATTTTTGATATTGCATATTGCATAGTTGAACAGGATACCGACTTTCACACTTCCAATGGAGATCTGATACTGTAGCAATTGCCGAGGTCTTATTCAGTCCATTCCCTTTCAGAACGCCTGCAAAATGCGGCATGGAAATTCCCCGATGAATAAAGAAAGAGGTTGGCTTTGCAACAATAAAATTGAATGGTTGGAGAGAAGGACTCCCTCTATGCCGTTTGTAGCAGACAGTCTGCAACTGCTCTTGCAGAACCTTTCTGGGAACCAGTCAGAATCTTCCCATAAAGCCGTCAGCCTCTCCGAGAAAAAGAAGGTGCACCACAACCACGATTTTGGGAAATTTGTGTTCATATTTTTGGTCTGAGGAGAAACGTTACGTTGAGCGCCGCTGAGCTCACGGTCCAGCCTCCTAGACATCGTACAGCGGGGCGGGCATCCAACTCGACTAACTTTTTTCCGCTACGTTTTTTCTTACCTTTTTTTTTATCGTACTTATCCAAACTACTTTTACTACTTTTTTTATAACTACGAGCTTCTTGCCGCTTTCGCTGCCAGACGCACGTCCACACACTCTTCTCGCTAAGGTAACAACTATCTGTTCTCAACCAAGCTCACACTCTAACCAGCTAACAACTACTATTTTACACCTATTTACCCGTACAAGCACGTGTTTATCACCCCCCACATCACAATCACCCACACCTGCCGCGGCCATCACAATCCACGCGGCAGAAGCACTAACACTGATAACAAAAGGTATACTTAACTCCTTAGACGTGAGAAAGAGGAAGTGGGACTCTTCAAAGCCGTATGTTTTGGCTCACATGCGGCGCGGGAGGTAAGTAGGTCTGAAGAAACGAAAGCAGGGAACAGGAATTGCATTTTACAGAATGTATTAGACTTAATCACAGTATTTTCCGTGATATACCTGTAATTGCGTGGCCGTCATTAATTCTTATTTTTTTCTGGAAACTCTGAAGAATCATGAATCACATACTGAAGTCTATTAGATCATAAAGTCATGAAAGAGTATGATTTAATATCAGTCTTGTGCGATTTTCCAACGAAAAAAGGAAGAAAAGTAATATTTACAATATTCTTCAAAAAGAACAAAGTATCTCTCTTGATATTTTTACTTCTTCATTTCAAGTAGATTACAAATGTTGATGTCTCAATATCAATAAAAAATCATAATCTCACTCTTTCAATTTGTCATCTCTTAATACGTTCCTTTCTCAAAGATTCTCATCCACTCGCTCTCCTTCCTTCCCTCCCTCTTCCTTCCTTCTTTTCCCTCCTTCTTCCTTCCTTCTTTTCCCTCCTTTTCGCCCCTTCCGTCAATCTCTCTCTCTCTCATTCTCCCTCCCTCTTATTCGCCCACCCTCCCATCCTTTCCCACCCTCTCGTCTCCACCTTCGTCCTCCCTCTCACTCCCTCTCTCTCCCCACCTGTATCATCCTCCTGCTCACTTCTCTCCTCTCCCTCTCCCCTCGTCCCGCCTCTCCATCCCCCCACCCACGTCTCTCCTCGTCTCCTCCCCCCTCTCCGCCCGCCTCCCGTCCTACTCCTTCCTCACCCCCATTCCTTCATCTCTCTCTCCCACCCCGTATCTCCACTCTCCTACTCCTCCTCTCATCCCCTCACCCTATCCCTCCCCACCCCCCGGTCTCCTGCCTCCTCTCTCCCCCCCCCCCTCCCTCCCTCGTCCACCCCGCCTCTCCACCATCTCCCCCGTCTCTCCTCGTTCCATCCCGACCATCCTCCTCTGTCTCTACTCCCCGTCCTCTCTCTCTCTCTCTCGCTCTCGCTCCCTCCCCCTCTCGTCTCCCCCCTCCTCTCCTCTCTCCTCTCTCTCTCTTCTGCCTTCCCTCTCTGCTCGGGCCTAGTCCTGCGGGGATGATGTAGATTATGTTTATGGTGAAAGTCTCACGAATTTGGCCCAAAATGTCTCTCCCACTCCATTCCTCCCCTCGCTCCCTTTCCTTCCTTCCCCTCGCCTTCCCTTCCCTCTCTCCTTCCCTCCATCCACCTCCCTCCCCCTCGCCTTCCCTTCCCTCTCTCCCTCCCTTTCCTTTCCTCCCCCTCGCCCTCCCTTCCCTCTCTCCCTCCCCCCCTCCCTCCACCTCCCTCCCGCTCGCTCTCTCTCCTTCCTTGGCCACTAAATCTCATCCCGCCTTTTTTCCCTCTCTTTCTTTTTTGTCTTTTTACCTTCCCAACTTTCAGCATATCTCCCGCACGCACGGCTTTTAGTCTATGTTTGTTCATGCATATTTCACTGCCTTCTTTGAGGGTGGGGGGGAGAGTGGTGGGGTAGGGGGGTGAGTCTGAGCCAAGCTTATGACTGTAGTCGTTAGTCTGTAAGGAATGAAACAACAAAGTTTGAACATAATCACAGGCAGGCGATTTAAACACAGAGCAACGTGGAGGGATGTTGAAAGAGGGCGAGTTCTCCCCGTGGAGTTTCGACGCAGAAAATCCTTCTCTAAGGAGAGCGATCGTAATAAATTCAACGTACTTATATTACTTTGATATTTGAAATATTGCGTTTTGACCCTCTTTTGAAACCGCGCCATGAATATTAGAGTAACTTATATATATGGAACCTATTTAGACAACCCTTTACGGGCCACGCTGTAGTATCGGAATATTTACGGCACCTCCTTGGATTTTATAGGACCAGATCATTCTCAGCGAGGTAATTTTCTTTACATAAATTTACATCGCCTCTTAATTAAAGTCATACTATAATTTGAACCATTTACATTACTCCTTAATTAGAGTCACAGTGTATTAGCATTTCTAAGGCATTCCTACTGGGTACCAAAGGGACTGCTAGAGGAATCAAGGCAGCGTACCCTGGTTAGAGTGAATGTGTAATGTCTATGGACCTCGTCTGATCCCGCTTAGACAATCCAACTGGAAGGTCGGTGTAGATTAGAGTATTGGGTGAGGGAATTCGAGTAAACAAATTTGTATATAAGTGTATGTGAACATATACGCACACAGACATAACCAGTATTAAAAATATATATGTATGTATATATATGTTTATATATGTATATATATAATATCGCATACATATAAAAAAATATATATATATATATATAAAATAATATATAACGTATATATATATATATAATATAACTATATATATATAATATATATCATGTAAGTTTTATATATATAAATTAAAATATATATATATATATATATATTATAATATATATATATTTATAGATATATAAACATATCAATATATATATTAACACACATACATGTCTCTCCTCTCTCGCCTCTCTCTCATCTTACCCTCTCTCTCTCTATATATATATATATATAATATATATATATATATAATATATATATATATATAGAATATATATATATATATATATTCAAATATATATAATATAACATATATATAAATATTTAATGTATATATATATATAATATTATAATAAAATATATATATATATATATGTATATGTATATATATATATGAGTGTGCGTGTGTGTGTGGATATGCGTGCATGATGCTGTGTTTCTGAGAGACGGAGACGGAGAGAACTAGATATCTATTCATACAGAGTTCATTCAAACAGAGCCAAAAACATTTTCACTGTCTCTGAACTCCTAGATAGGAATAGAAATGACGCATTACACATTTGCAAAAACAACACACAAACACACACACACATAACGATTTAGCAACTGAGCAAATGAAACACTAATGACATTGTGTAATTTTTTTTTTTTTTTTTTTTTTGTCAGAGGAATATTTTGTATTTCCCAAATACGCATCAACTTTGCACAAGCAACGCACTTTCAGAGTTGCAGGTTGAGGGGGATCGGTACCTGCACGTTTACGTTGAAAGGAGTGACGTGTTACACGATCTTGCACTGTTCTTCCCAAGTTGTGTTTTCCATAAAAAAAAAGAAAAAAAGAAAAAAAAAACACGCAATAAAGCTTGAACAATCTTAACTAATAACAGCATTGGATAGATTTTCAAAAGAAAGAAAAAAAAATACTGCAATAACATAAGCCATCAGAAAGCAGTTCAACGGTCATTCTAAATTGAAAAGCTTGTCTGCCGGCGGTGTGAACAATTCACTCTTGCTACCTGCGTGTTGACCATGTATCACTAGAGGCAAAGGTATCGCACACTTAAAAGGATTCGCATCTACACTATCTGCGAGCATTTCATCACCCGCGCTGCATCTGTTCACCCGCCGATATTTTCCTTTGATTTTTTTTTTTCCTGGACTTTAAATTCATTTGTTCCTCTTTCTTTATTTTTTCCCTTC
>NW_028234423.1:28509973-28512473 GCF_977035675.1 Penaeus japonicus | reverse complement strand
GGGAGTTTAAAGTCATCACTGAACAGCCATTCCTCAATTACTCGACCTCTTTGTATCTTAAATCCGAACCAGGACTTTAGGATTAAGATAACTATTGTCATTAAGTGGGTACTATACCAGACATGCTCCATGATGTAATTCTACTTTAAATGATGTTCCTGACTCGGTCGAGCAGTAAATATTTTAAGAGTTAAAAGCTAAAACATCCTTCACTCTTACTCTTAGAGTCTTCCACTACCTTATCCGAAATATCCAAAGCATCTATATCTAAAGCATTAACCATCTAAATTACCAACCACCTAAACCACCAACCACCTAAACCACCAACCACCTAATCCACCAACCACCTAAACCCCCAGCCACCTCAATCACAAACCCCCTAAACCACCAACCACCTAAACCACCAACCACCTAAACCCCCAACCACCTAAACCACCAACCACCTAAACCACCAACCACCTAAACCACCAACCACCTAAACCACCAACCACATAAACCACCAACCACCTAAATCCCCAACCACCTAAACCACCTAAACCACCACCCACCTAAACCACCTAAACCACCACCCACCTAAACCACCTAAACCACCACCCACCTAAACCACCTAAACCACCTAAACCACCACCCACCTAAACCACCTAAACCCCCAACCAACGCCGTGAATCCCCAACCCATCAACCCAGACGGAGGCAAAACATCATAGCTTTAGCCACCGCGATGACAGTGGCGCCACCTTCCCCCACGACCTAAGGGAAAGCCAGAAACAGGCGTCCATCTTGAAGATAATTGATTTCGGAGTAATTCTTATCAAGGGAGATAACGCAAGGGCGATTCAGGGGACGACAGATAACCTTCCCTCTCGGCGGAGTCCGAAGCGATTATGGGAAGTAGGAAGAATGTTAGAGAGCGGAAGGAGATGGAGAGGTAGGGAGAGAGAGAGAGAAGGGGAGGATTAGGAGAGTAGAGTGAGGTAGAGGGAGGCGGTGATGAGGAGAGGGAGGGAGAGAGAGAGAGAGAGAGAGAGAGAGAGAGAGAGAGAGAGAGAGAGAGAGAGAGAGAGAGAGAGAGAGAGAGAGAGAGAGAGAGAGAGAGAGAGAGAAAGAGATAGAGGGAGACGCTGATGAGGAGGAGGAGAGAGAGAAAGAGATAGAGAGAGACGCTCATGAGAGGGAGAGACAGAGAGAGATTGCGCGCGTGTGTGTGTCTGATAGAGAGAGAGCATCTGTGTGTATGTGTTTGAGAGAGAGAGTGTGTGTGTGTGTGTGTGAAAGAAAGAGTTAGAGATTGTGTGCGTGTGTGAGAGAGAGACAGAAAGGGAGAAAGAGATTGTGCGTGTGAGAGAGAGAGAGGGAGGAGGGAAAGAGAGACAAAGCGGGAGAAATAAAGTTAATCTATTATAACACGACGCAAAAAAAAAAAGTATATATATACATATATTTCCGAAATAGAGTTAAAATACAGTGTAATAATGGGAGATATTAGATGAAGGGAGAAACGTAAAAGTTGATTAGAAATAAGACGAAATCTTCAGGATTAACCTACCATTCAAAATACATCATTTAAGCGCATTTAATATCAAACTTATTCAAAGCGAATTTTGTAATCTATGTATTCAGAAATTTTTCAACTCAATAGGATCAGAGTTATAAATCTGCGGGGTTTTTCTCATTCCATGTGTGCATCATTAAACTTACTTACCGATCTATCTTTTTATCTATCTATCCATCTTTATATATATATATATATATATATATATATATATATATATATATATATATATATATATATATATATATAAATATATATATATATACATATATATATATTTACATATATATACACACACACACACACACACACACACACACACACACACACACACACCATAAGAGAGAAATATACGAGAAAAATGCGAGAGAAATATAAAGTAAATGCATGTACGCGTGTATTTCAGAAAAAAAAAAGTTAGCAGTCACGCACAGAAGGACGAGAATCGGAATCATAACCCGCTCCTCATAAAGCCTCGACTCCGGATATTGTAACACGTGATATAATGGTCGTAAAGCCTGTCCGTCCCATGCGGCTGGAGTGCATGCCATTACCAGAGGCTCTGGCGGGTCACGTGAGCCTTTCGGAAGATTTACTTTCTTCTGTTGTGCAAAAACCTTTCCTTCGTCACGGGACTCTTTCAGTCCTCACGACAGATTTTTCCCTCCTCGTGAGAATTCCTTTTTCGTGAAGTCTCTAAGGTTTGGTTCATCATTGCGATCACATGTTTTCATCCCGTGTAATCGGTGTCTTGTCGATCTTTCCCCTCGAGCGAACGTCTGCTTCGACCTTCACACCTCCCTCAGCCTGAACCAAATCCTGAAATCCCATTTTTCTATCTTCGAATCTCGCCCGCTTCTACGATTCCTGAACTCCCTGAAGATCCACAAGCTCCTGGGTATTCCTGAAGTTCCATCAGAAACCGTCGTCCCATCACTCGTCGACGACA
>NW_028234423.1:28499973-28502473 GCF_977035675.1 Penaeus japonicus | reverse complement strand
TTTTTTTTCTCTCTCTCTCTCTCTTCCAAAATGCAATTGTTAAGTTTGGTGAGAGAATATCCAATGTGTTATTGCACCATTCATTAAAGCAATTTATATTCTAAAGATCCGAGACTCTATGTGTTTCATAGATAATTAGAATTTCTAACCATCATGAGTTTCCAAAATGTCATATATTTCAATTACTAAAACTATAACTAATCCATCCATGAAATTGTTTCAATAGTTTATATGATTGAAAGAAAACGCACACACAAGCACACCAGGAACTTAAACAGAATACAAAGGAAATAGATTAATTCCTCTTTTTTTCGTGTCGTTTTTTTTTTACTATAATTTCATATTTCAATTCTATTACGAGAGAAAAAGAGATAGAGAGAAAGAGGTAGAGATAGAGACAGGCAGCCAACCATCCAGCCACCTACATAGGCAGCCAGCCAGCCAGACAAATAGACAGCGAGACAAAGAGAAAGACAGACAGAAACATAGAGAGAGAGACAGAAAGCTACCCATCCATCCAATCAGACAAACAGACAGAGAAAGAGAGACAGAGAAACAGATAAAAAACACCCACCCACCCAGTCAGACAGACACACAGATAGAGAGACTGAGACAGACATACATAGATAGAGACAGACATCCACCCACTTAGCCAGACAGACTGAGAGACAGAGACAGACGGACAGAAAGCCACCCACCGAGCCAGACAGACAAACAGACAGAGAGGCAGAGACAGACAGACAGATTATAGAAACAGACAGCCACCAACTGAGCCAGACAGACAAACAGACAAACAGACAGAGAGACAGAGACAGACAGCCATTCCACCTAGCCACCCAGATAGAGAGACAGAGACAAACAGACAGAGAGACAGAAACAAACAAACAGACAGCCACCCACCTAGCCACCCAGACAGAGAGACAGAGACAAACAAACAGACATCCACCCACCTAGCCAGACAGACAAACAGACATACAGAGACAGACAGACAGACAGCCACCCACCTATCCAGACAGACAAACAGACAGAGAGACAGAGACAAACAGACAGACAGCCACCCACCTAGCCAGAGAAACAGAGACAGACAGACAGCCACCCACCTAGCCAGACAGACAAACAGACAGAGAGACAGAGACAAACAGACAGACAGCCACCCACCTAGCCAGACAGACAGAGAGACAGAGACAAACAGACAGACAGCCACCCACCTAGCCAGACAGACAGAGAGACAGAGACAAACAGACAGACAGCCACCCACCTAGCCAGACAGACAGAGAGACAGAGACAAACAGACAGACAGCCACCCACCTAGCCAGACAGACAGAAAGACAGAGACAAACAGACAGACAGCCACCCACCTAGCCAGAGAAACAGAGACAGAGACAGACAGACAGCCACCCACCTAGCCAGACAGACAGAAAGACAGACAGCCACCCACCCACCTAGCCAGACAGACAGACAGACAGACAGCCACCCACCTAGCCAGACAGACAGAGAGACAGAGACGGTCAGGCAGAGAAAGAGAGCGAAAAGCGAGGCCGGCAAGGGGAAGCCAACACGTCTGACCTTAAGCTTCCTCTCGCTGCAGGAAGCGACCTCCGGGAATTGTCCTTTACGACGCGTACTCACACGATCAGACCATCACACACGCACATGAAGGAATACTTACACACGCGCACACAGGGGAATACTTACTCTCACTTATATAAGGGAATACCTACATCCGCAAGGGGATACTTACACTCGCATGCAGAAGGGAATACTTACACACACACACACACACACTCACAAGGGAGTACCTACACACGCATAGAAGGGGAATACCTACATACGCGAATGCTTACACACACACACTCACAACGAAATACCTACACACACGCACATAAGGAAATACCTATACACACTCACACAAGGGAATACCTGCATACACTCAAATAACGAAATATCCATACATATACACAAAAAGACACCCAACGATAACCTAAAAAAAAACAAAAAAACATGTACACATAACAATAACTACACACATATATACACAGTGGAATACCTACACCTACACACACATTTTTAAACCTACGCATACACACACAAAATGAAATACATACAAACATGTGTACATGAGAATACCTACACACACGCACGCACATCAATGTAGTCACATTTATAGTTATTTGCTCCAATACATGTGGAACAGTCTAAATTCAAATTGCTTTCAATAAAAGTGTTGTAAAATGGGTATGTCTGCATGCACTAACTATCTAAACACGCACACAAAGGTCAATGTTCAGAGAGTCTTTTTAAAAGAAAGAAAAGGATATAAAAGAAGTGATAGTAAGGATAATGATGATAAGAATAATAGTGATAATAATGGTCATGATGATTAATGATTATTAGGATAAAAAAGATGATGGTAATGATGATGATGTTGATGAGGGTGATTAGGATGATGATGATGATGATGGTGATGATGAGATGATGATGATGATGATGACTGGTGAGG
>NW_028234423.1:28494973-28497473 GCF_977035675.1 Penaeus japonicus | reverse complement strand
CATTATCAGTATTATAATCATTATCAGTATTATGATTATTATCATTTTCATCATTATCAGTATTATCATCATCATACTATCATTATCATCCTTTTTATCATTGTTGTCATCATTATAATCATTTATCATATCATTGTTGCTGCTGTTCTCTCTATTACCATCATAATCATCTCTCTCTCTCTCGCTCTCTCTCTCTCTCTCTTTCTCTCTCTCTCTCTTTATCATACACACACACACATTTTTTCCCTCTCTCTTTCTCTCTCTTTTTTTTTTATCTGTGTATCTATATATCTATCCAGTATTCTCTCTTTTTTTCTTTATCTCCCTTTCTCTCCCTTCTTTTCTTTTCCGTCACTTACTAACACGCACAAAACACACACAAACACACACACACACACACACACACACACACACACACGCAAGCAGGATCTCTCTCAAACACGGAAATACACACGAGCACAAAACCCTCCCACACTGTCCCCTTTGTTGCAGGAACACGTCCATCACTCGCCGATGATTGCAAAGAAATCGGCCGTAAGATTGCAGGTTTATGCATATTTTTTCTCCCTGTTGCAAAATCCAGCCCAATTGCAATATCGAGTACTTCAAGCGAGAGATAAAAGGGGAAAGAAGTACTTATGCACTATAGAAGTGCAACTGTAAGGTTTGGATAAAGCATTTATAAGTATTCATAAACTTAATTATGATTTATAATAATAAAAGATAAACTGTATCTACTGATAGACGTATACAGTCAGTAAACTAATGGGCAAATGGGAGAATTAATGAGTATAAAGAGAATCATAAGAACTACACCACAAATGTAACCACCTAGTGTGTAGAGACAAAGGAATTACACCTTTGTTAACTTTGGTATTTGGGATCAATTTCCCATAGCATGACAGGGGGTTCAGAGTTACACACGCACGATAGTATTTAGTTACATATTCTAATTTCTTTTATACACACATTTTCTTTTCTTCACTCTCTCTGTTTTTGCCTTCTATTTGATAAAGACGATATGGTGAGAATGATGTTAACAAAGGGAAAGAATATAAGAAAGATGGTACTAATGAAAATGATGATAATGACACCTCTGATGATAAACAGAATGGATATGAAACCAAAATCATATCACTATCAATTATAAATTAAATCGAGCACATCAAATTCTTCAACGAAGACTACCACCATTCGGATATCATAGTCTACAAATGCAATAACGTTACTAACTTCCCCTATATTTCATTACAGAGGAAGTTAGATATTAAACCACACAACAACTACTAAACTAGTTTCCTTCATGAATACCAACTGGCTGTAACAGACTCACAAACTCAACGAGGTCAACGATAATATGAAGTCCTAGGAAGACTCATCTCTTTGTTATTGATGTTGCAATTGTTGTTGCTGTTGTTGTTGTTGTTTTCATTAACTTCGATCAGGTTCTACAAAGATATGATTCCATTCGGGTCGGTCTCTAGGAAACCGTATACTTCAAGTAATCTGATTTGGTCATGTTCTAAATTACTTTAAATTATCGTCCTTTATTCTTCATATGTTTATTCATATCGTTCATCTTCGTGAATAGACCGAACGGAAGGGACATTACACATCAAGAATAAAACAAGTCAATAAAAGAAGAAGAAGAAGAAGAAGAAAAAAAAAAACGAAAGATGCTGTCTCAGGGTCATATGGAGTCATCGTATCCCTTGGAAATGACAGTAACATTTCAAAAACATGAAACCCTCCATCTCCATCATTACTCTTTTCATCGGAGACCGAAAGCTTTTGAATTCCCAATCAGAGAGAACTAGGATTGTGAGTGTAGATCCTTCCCTTTTTTCCCTCTGTATTCTTCTTCTTCATATCCTTCCTCTTCTCTTTTCTTTTCTGTCTGTCTGTCTGTCTCTTTCTCTCTCTCTCTTTCTGCCTATCTCTACATCTACCTTTATCTATTCATATATCTGTCTATCTACTTATTTACCTATCCGTAGTTTCTATCCTCTTTCTCTCTCCTTCTCTCTCTCTCTCTCTCTCTCTCTCTCTCTCTCTCTCTCTCTCTCTCTCTCTCTCTCTCTCTTTCTGCCTATCTATCTATCTATCTATCTTTCTCTCTCTCTCTCTCTCTCTCTCTCTCTCTCTCTCTCTCTCTCTCTCTCTCTCTCTCTCTCTCTCTCTCTCTCTCTCTCTCTCTCTCTCTCTCTCTCTCTCTCTCTCTCTCTGCTTTCCTCCACCTCTCTCCCTCCCTCTTCCTTTTTCTTTCTCTCTTGAAGGAGAAATACCACACCGGTCTACTTGCTGTCTAGCCGCTTCTGCAATATCCACACTGGAGGCCAAATGTTCTGAAAAGACCCGGTTTGCGACCCGGTTTTATTGGCGAGGACGTCTTGCTCTCCTGGGTAGGTCCGGGTCTAGTTGTTGGCTTAAAGAAGGAAGGCCCTTTCTTGAGGTCAGCGCTGGCTAAGGACAAAGGAGGGTCACTTAAATGATAGCCATA
>NW_028234423.1:28472473-28477473 GCF_977035675.1 Penaeus japonicus | reverse complement strand
AAGTGTTGACTCCAAGTCTGAGCCTGGTTCTTACCCATCGTGGTGCCCAGCCACAACAGTGACCGCCAGGCGACAGTGGACACTTGACGGGGCTCGCTTTGCTGACCACGGGGATGTGAGGCCGGCGCGCTACCACTAGACTAGCTTGAAGGCTGGATATTTTGTCTTTCGTTGGGTTGTTTTTCCCATGATCATACTTCCTTTATATAACTTTATTCATTTACCAATTCTTTTTGTGTTATGGTTTCTTATTTTCAGCTTCTGCTTATTTCTTCATCTACTCTATCCATTTTGTTTAGTTTCCTCCCTTTTTCTTCCTCATTACTCTCATGTGTATATAAATATTTTTTCTTATTTCATTATTCAGTTTTACTCTATAATCCTACGCCTCATCTTTGCATCGCTTTCACTTTTCTCCGTCTCCTCATCTTTCCTTCCCTATTTTATCACTTTAGGTCCATTTCTATTTACAATCTAATATACTCCTTGTTTATTTCATATCTCCAGTGCTTTCCTCTAATTTTCTCCGTCTTCTTCCTCCACCTCTCTCGTTCCCTCTTTTATCATCTTCGGTCCATTTCCATGCTCAGTTTAATCTTCTCCTCTCTCTCTTTGTTTCCTTCTTTCTCTCTCTCTCTCTCTCTCTCTCTCTCTCTCTCTCTCTCTCTCTCTCTCTCTCTCTCTCTCTATCTATCTATCTATCTATCTATCTATCTATCTATCTCTATCTCTATCTCTATCTCTATCTCTATCTCTATCTCTATCTCTATCTCTATCTCTATCTCTATCTCTATCTCTATCTCTATCTCTATCTCTATCTCTATCTCTATCTCTATCTCCATCTCTCTCTCTCTCTCTCTCTCTCTCTCTCTCTCTCTCTCTCTCTCTCTCTCTCTCTCTCTCTCTCTCTCTCTCTCTCTCTCTCTCTCTCTCTCTCTCTCTCTCTCTCTCTCTCTCTCTCTCTCTCTCTCTCTCTCTCTCTCTCTCTCTCTCTCTCTCTCTCTCTCTCTTTCTTTCTCTCTCTTCCCCTGTTTTTTTGTTTTCCGCCTCAGCCACTCTCGCAACCTGCCTCACCCGCGTTCCTTCAGGCAATTCTCAAGCTTTTTTATAAGGCGGTTCAAAAATTCGTGACGTCATCACTCGCTCGACTTGCCAGACTTACTTCGAGTGCCCGAGGGAGTAATGAAATAAACAAGGGGAATAAACAGAAGGCGAAGTTGGCGAAACAGAAGGAGGGGGAATAGGAGGATAAAGATGTAAAAAAGAAAAAAAAGAAAAAAAAAAGAGGAAAGAGGAGAGAGGAGAAAGAAGAAGAGAAGAGGGAGAAAATTCAAAGGGTGAGAGAGGGGGAAGAAGTTAGGGAGAAAAGAGGGGAATATACATAAAGGAAGACAGAAAGATGGAGGGGAGAGCAAAAAGGGGGGAAATACGAAAAAGTAGGAGAGAGAAGGGGAAGAAAAGTATAAATATTGAAGCGGAAGAATAGAAAGGAGGAGAGAGAGTTAGTTAAAGAAAGGAAGGAAAAGGAGGAGGAGGAAGTAATAACGGAAAGAAAAAAGGAAGAAGTAAATGTTGAAATAAAGAAAGGGAATGAAAAAAAAAGCGAAAGAATCACAGCAAGAGAAGGCAATGGAAGAAATAGGATGGAGAAGAAGAAAAGAGTACAAAAGAGAAAAAAGAGGAAGGAAGAAAATTGTAGGAGAGGGAACAGTAAAAAAATAAGGCAAGAGGAAAAAGAAAAGGAGAAGGGAAAGTAAAAGGTGAAAGACAAAAAAAAAAAAAAAAAAAAAAAAAAAATGTTAAAGACGAGCAAGAAGAAGCAAAAGAAGCAGAGAATACAAAAGTAGTAGAGAACGAAGAAAACATAATCTCAAAGCCTCAGAAAAATGGAGAGAAAGACAATAGAAAGGAAAGTGAAAAACTAAATCACACCACGAATTCTCGCGTAGCAACATCGTATCTCGAAAGGATTATTTTCTTCTTCCGGCTTCTCGACCATATCTTTAATGAACGTACGTTGTTATGCTCTTGAGTTTCGATTTTTGGTTTATGAGATCCTTCTATTTATTTGTCTATTTTCTGGCCTTATTATTCGGTACATTTGTTTAGACCCTTCTTTCAAAAAATGATATCCCGTGTAAAAACGGATATACTCTACGGGTATAGCTCGCCCGGTTTCAACTATCTTTGGTGTCATTTATTTCCGCGATATTTTTAGTTCCCCCCCCCCCCTCTCTCTCTCTCTCTCTCTCTATCTATCTATCTATCTATCTATCTATCTATCTCTCTTTCTCAGTGAGTGTCCTTCACTTGATATTACACACTCATTTCATAATTTCCAATATACACGCCAATCCTGTCTTTTTAGTCACTGGAATATGGCAAAGGCTCTTAGGAAGATATTAATCTGTTAATGTGAGAATTAGTATTGAAAAGTCATGGTTGACTGCCATTTTTAGCCCAAGATTAACGGGGAAGGAAAACGATTCGGCAACTTTCAATGCATTCTGTGATCATGCAGATTCCCCCAGAAAAAAAAAAATCAGTTTAGCTCAATTCATCAATAGCCGACTCCTGCACTCCATCACTCACCACTCCAATAATTTTATCACTCGCCCCTCCATTAACTCCATTAAACCATCGACTTTATCACTTGTCATTCCATTAATCGCCCATACCAGGCAAGCCACCAAATACCTTTAAAGTTTTACTTATGTCCCTTAATTTTTCTTCCCTTATCTCTGCTTGCTTGTTATCTCCTATAAGCGATAGAATGAATAGATTGCGAATATATATAGATGAATAAGAAGCTCATAAGAAGTAAGGTCGAGGCTGAGAGAAAGATGGTACTGGTTAAAGAGATGAAGATGGCATGAGATGTTAAAGGAGAAGTAAAGTGGATAAAAGAAAGAAAACGATGAAATACATCGTGACTGATCTAAGAGGAAAATGACATACCTATTTCTTAAATAAGACATATAGCAAGATAAAACTAGGTTCAGAATTGCAGCAAAACATCAATGGTAACCAGGACGTAACCTGCAATGTAAGTTTTTCTTTTTTTTCTCCATTCTTATTCAGTTGCCCCTCAAGTGCTTGCACAAGGCTAAGCCACAAAATCTCTCACAAGGTTTAAGTTCATGAATATTAATTTCCAATTCCTCTTCCAAGAAATATCGGAACGAAGATGCGGTACATTACATGCATTCCTAACATTATTACTGATGTCATACATCATATGCATTATTATGTACAACTATATCATGTTATATATAAACACAATTATACACGCTATACATTGCGTGTATTCTTACAAACAATCATCATTACATTCATCATTACACACATTATGTGATATATGTCCTATTATATAAAATATATAACATATGTATCATTGAATATATTATGTAAAGCCTTTACTGTATAAACTATCTGTTATATACATTTCTCATATCAATTATCCTATATTCAAACAATCGACCAAAACAAGAAAATACTCTGGGCTGAGAGAACTTCACCTGGCGGAGGACGCTTAAACACGTAAGGTCTATGCTCAACAAAAGAAGCATAGCAGAATGACCGTAATGGGTGCGACGATAATTGTCGGCCCGAGTTCAATAATGCAGAGTACATTGCGAACTCAGCCAGGTGTGCTGGTTGGTCCATTAACCTTTGTAATTAGAAACGTTGCTCACACATGCACGAGTAGACGCACTATTGCATAATGCAGGCCAAGGACTTGTGTGACCTTGCCTGTATGAAGCATAGAATTTAAAAATTACATTGTTCTTGCAGTTGATTTAATATCCGTTTGCATGGGATCTGTTTTAACAATTTTAATTAATTCTTTGTCCCCTTTTTAGGCTAATGTTATAGTTATCATTATCATTATCGTCATCATTATCATCATCATTCGACTGTTTCACCGTTACCACTTTCATTACTTGGAACTATTGAACAAGAAGCACGAACAAAAAAGTCTATTAAAATTAACCTAATGGTCACAAAGTTCTTTCTTTCTGCAACGGTTTCCCTTAAGGTCAATTTCCTTTACACAGATAGACATGCTCAATACCATAGATAAGCATAAATTGTATGTCATATAACATATTAACCAAGCAATCAAAATTCTCTTAAACGAACCATACACGTCAAAATATCTTGAATATTCTCATTTACACAAAATATTTTTTTTTTTTCTCTCTAAGAACAATGAAAATCTGAATGGTGAAAATAACTGAATCATCAGTGTTGTCATTTTGATAACATTGATGATAACAACAGCAACAATAGTAATAATAGTCGTAACAATAAAAATAACAAAAATAAAGTTGATAGTAATGATAATGATGATAATAATCATAAAATGATAATAATAACAAAAGTATTGTGATCATGCAAATAACAAAAATTATGATGATCATGAAGATCATAAGATAATAACAGCAATTATAATAACAATGACGATAATGATAATAACAATAACAATATCAATGATGATATTGTTAATGTTCATTTTCATTTAGAACAAAGATAGTTGTAACAAGAATAGTAACATTAATTATGATAATGATGATAATGATATTTATGATGATGGCAGTATCAATGTTAATTATATTATCATTACTATTAGTAGTAATATTAACATTATTACCATTATTATCAGCATTTTTACTATCATCATCATTATCATTATCAATATCGTTAGTATCATTATCATTTACATTACTATTATCATTATTATCAGCGTTGCTATTATCAGTATCATCATCATCATCATTTTCATTATTATCATGATTATTCTCATTACTTTTATTACAATTTGTATCACTATTATCATAATCATTATCTTTATCATTATTATCATTATTGTTATAGCTATCATTATCATTACTGTTATTATTATTATCATTACTATTATTAATATCATTATTGTCATCATTATCATTTTCATTATCATCATTGTGATTATTTTCATGCATATTGTTGTTAAAATTATC
>NW_028234423.1:28452473-28454973 GCF_977035675.1 Penaeus japonicus | reverse complement strand
AGACTGTAATTACATTTCCTATTCAATCTAGCTTTAAGATCCACTTCTAGATCCTGAATGAAATCGCAGATCAAAAAGGACATCAGCTCCCGGCAGATTAAAAATTAAACGTTAATTAGGCAAGCAAATCAGAAGAAGAAGAAAAAAAGAAGAAAGAAAAAAAGGCTTCTACCCTTTTTTAAGCTCTCACTTCTTCCATGAAATTCCTCGAGTGTTGACTCTTTTTGTTTGCAATAAGCATTTTCACTTCTTTCATTTCCGGCATATGAATAAATCTCAAATATGTTGTCTCTTTCAGTATTCGTTTTGCAAATTATCATTTTTGATAATTCGTCTTTTCTTTGTTGCCGAAACAATGACATCAGTAAATGCAATACCACTGAAAACTCAGCACAACTTAATTCACGGCTTTATATGCTTTCTCATCATATATTCTTGTTATGAGATGACTCACATGTTGAAATCAAAGGTAACTTGACATAAAATAGCTATGACATGTGAAGAAAGTTAACATATCTATCACCATTGTCCATATCCTTGTATGTTAATGCTTTTATTGAGGTTACATCGTTTTCTGTAATACTTTATATATACGTTTCTCATTGATCGCCTTCCCGACAATTATCAGGCTATCTGCCAACTCCTTCCCCCCCTTGCCCCCCACCTCCCCTCCTAAATTCCGTCCTCTCCAATCGCCAAATTTTTCACCACCTGTCATTGCTCTCTCTCCTGTCTGCCCACTTCCTTTCTCTTTTTTTCTCTCTTTTCCTCAGCCTTCTTACCATCCCTCTCCCCCCGCCCCCCTCACATTTCCTCCTCTTGTACCCCCCACTCTCCTCCTCTTACCTTTCTCTTTTCTCTCTCCCTCAACCACTTCTTTTTCTCTCCTCCTTCCCCCTCCCCCCTCCGTCCCCTTTACCCCCCCCCCCTGCTTCCCTCTCCTTTCAGCCGAGAATAGCGAGGTGGCCATTAGAAGTCCAAGTCTCCACTACTTGCTTGCCTGCTTGCTTGCTTGCCTGCTTTTACCTGCCTTTAGATTTTCAGTCACGTCATGCCCTTAGAGCCAGCGAAGGAGGTCGTGACGATGGCTCGAGGGGTGGGTTGGAGCCAGGGGGGAGGGGTGGGAGATAGAGTGGTGGTGGTGGTGGGGGGGGGGGCTCAAGGTGCGTGATTGGCCGGGTGAGAATCGCTTGAGGGAGTGGAGGGGGTTGGAGGGGTTGGAGGGGTGTTGGAGAAGGGGGGAAGGGCTGAGGCATGGTTTGAAGAGGCATTTTAACTTTCGTTTGTTGTGGATCGACAAGGTTACGGTGTCAATATGGCTTAGGCTAAGCCAATGGGATCTTAGTTAGAGATTTCGTGAAAAGGCAAACAGATCATTACAAATATTAAGTAGATATCAACTTTCCTTTCCGTTTTTGTTTATTCTTTCATCTATGAAAAAAGGAAGAAGAAAATCATACAACACTTTCTCTCTCATATATGACTCACTAGGATTGATTTGATTTTCACATTCTCTCTTTCCTTAAGTGGAAATAACCAACTTTAGATGAGTGTTATGTGTTGTCTTTGTCTCTATGTTTCGACTCAATGTCTCAAGACTTCTATGCAACAATCTAATTTCTTTGGATTCACCATCTCTGTTGTTTGGGGTTTTATACTGAATAAGAGATTGAAATCTAAAAGGATATTGCATATTTACCGAAAGAGTATTTAATAAAAGGATATTCTTGGGGCTAACCATGATGAATCACATTCAGAGTTATCAACTTGGAGCTTTGTGCCCTAATTTTTTTTTTTTTTTTTTTTTACATAGATCTAATGCTTTATACAGAGATACGTTGTTTTATAGAGATCACGCGCCTGGATTATGTACTTAGCGTTTTAGTGGTCTCTTCATCCCCTGTTTAGATGCAAAAGGAAAGAAAAAAACGTGCTAGTTATCGTTACCGCTACCATGATCCTCAGATTATCCACTGTTTCATCGAAAAAAATTACGTAGTAGGAATCAGTAGATAACGAATGTTGGATGGTTTAATGTTGAAGTATACAGTCGTACGTTCATTAGTAGTCTGGCACGCCAACAGAAATTATTTTAAAGCATTTTTTTTTCGCTGTCATATCAGCAAGTCGAATGTATTCTTAGCGTTTAGCGGAGTGAATCAAGCGTTCTTTGAAATTTTGAGTTGGCAACTCTGGTCATAAGTTAGATCTCTCTAGACCATCTAAAAAAAAAAAATAAAAATAAAAATAAAAAAACATTGTGGATGACCTTTTTTCTAGGCAAGCCATAGTGAGACAAATGGACAACAGAACAATGTAAAACGGAATTAAATTTTCTGAAAGCTTTTGAGAAAAGCAAAAAGTCATAACTCCATAAGCCTTATACATCTTATCGCTATAAGGGTAGGGAAGAGGGCTGTGGCAGTTGTATTACAGCACACAAAGTTAAAAATTCTTCCATTAAGGTCATAAAAAAAGAAAAGGAGGCAAAGTATAAGTT
>NW_028234423.1:28437473-28442473 GCF_977035675.1 Penaeus japonicus | reverse complement strand
TAGTTTATTTTATTTTGTTTTTTGTTTTTTTTCTTTATTTTTATAACATTTCAAGATTTTTCTCCTTGATGTTAAAGACAGATGTTGAAATGGGACAATGAGGATATCATGTTACAGAAATAACAATATAGTATCAAGAGTATTAAGATTAAGGTGGCCATTGTAAGTGAATGATATTGTACCTGTATATACACATTAACAAAAATAACATAATGATGATGATATTTATGGTGATAAGTGATAATGATGATATCACTTATGATGATAATGATCCCTATGATGATAATGATATTTGTGATGATAATGATATCAATATTTATGATCACAATGATGATGATACTTATGATGATAATGACATTAATACTTATAATCATAATTTTAGCAATAATGATGATGATAAGAATTGCAACAACAACGACAGCATCAACAACAGTGATGATAATACTAGCAAGCGTAATAATAACAATGTAATGATAAAAATAGGAATAATAATGATAGCAACATTAAGTAAAATATAGTAAAAACAATAACGACAATATTAATGATAATGATGGTAATAAGGATAATGATGATGATATAAAAAAAAATATAGTAACAGTAATAATAATCAAAATTATAAAGAAGATGACAGTGATAATAGTAATAATGGTAATGATGATAACAAAAATATCAATACTTGATCTTCATGATGCTACGATGATGTATACCCTAGCAATAAAATTAGTCGAAAAATATAAAATTACAGTCTTTATCCATTCTCTCTCTCTCTCTCTCTCTCTCTCTCTCTCTCTCTCTCTCTCTCTCTCTCTCTCTCTCTCTCTCTCTCTCTCTCTCTCTCTCTCTCTCTCTCTCTCTCTCTCTTCCTCCCTCCCTCCCTCCCTCCCTCTCTCTCTCGTTTTTTACGCAGTCTTTGATATCAATGTTAAAGAATACAATAATTAACCGCAATAACATTATCAATAAAATAACCCAAATATTTACCTATGATATACATTTGAAATTATCTACTTCCTTTCTGGTCTGCTTGTGAATGTTCATGAGTACATATACACGTAGTTCACGGTAGTTGTGTCTTTTATACTGTGACCACACGCTATTAAATATTCATTAAGTGACATAACAGTTGCAGACACGTTGAATAATGAATAGGGAGAATGGGAGATCGGTCCAGTAATTACCTTAACCCGTGGGTACACGTACTCAGACTGAGCAAAGTTAGGTCATAGGAAGTTGTGCAATACTCGCAATACCGTGCAATGAAAGAGTCGTAAAAATGCATTTTTCAAAAAATGGCAATAAATGATTCTTTTTTTAACATATGATCGGATGACGAACGATATAAAAGCAGATTGTGATTCGATGTTGTTTTTTTTTTTCTTTTCTTTTCTTTTCTTTTCTTTTCTTTTAATCAAGGGAAGGAACTATGCATAACATGGAGAGATAGAGTAAATAATTGCATGGGTTGATGAATAGGCAGGTCAGTAAAGAGAGATATAAAGAAAGGGTAAGGAAGAGATAGATGGAAGTATAGGTCAATTTAGATAGACAGATAGAAAAATAGATAGATAGATAGTGAAAGAGCGAGAGGGAGAGAGAGAGGGGGGTAGATAGAGAGAAAGACATAGAAAAAAACAGAGAGAAGGAGAAAGAAAGAGACAGCCAGACAGATGCACAATGACATAGATACAAAACATGAAAATATCTACAACACGAACATAGTAACAACAACGGAGACAAGTACGTTAATAGAACAAAAAACAAAATTAACAGAAATAAACCGTAAAGGCGAACGGAAGGACGATAAATAGAAGGTGAAAGAAAATATAAAAACAGAGTAAAAGGGAATCAGTAAATAAGCCGAAAGAATGTCTCTTTGCTAACGATATATTCTTGAGTAAACAGGGTTTTTTTTCTCCTTTTATGGCGCCATTCAAAGATGGAGGCGATAAGGGGCGTGAATGGCCCACGGTGAGGGAGGGAGGGAGGGAGGGAGGGAGGGAGGGGGGAAGGGATGGAGATATGGAGGGAGGGAGGGAGTTAGAGAGGGAGAGTGTGTGTGTGTGTGTGAAAGAGAGAGAGAGAGAGAGAGAGAGAAGGGGGGATATAAGTATTTGTTATCGGTTATTTGTTATCATTTTTTGCTCCTCCTCTTTTTCCCTCTGACTCTCTCTCTCGCTCTCTCGCTCTCTCTACCTCCCCTTCTCTCTCTCTCCCTCCCTCTCTCTCTCTCTCTCTCTCTCTCTCTCTCTCTCTCTCTCTACCTCTCTCCCCCTCACTCCTCCTCTTTTTGCACATCTACTACCATACTCATAAGCATCTTCAACAAACTAACATTTCTTTAACACCATTGTCTAAGAAAAGACAAGAAAATGAATACTCCTTTGCTGCCACTAACACATGTCGAGGGAGCATAATCGCTGCCCCAGTCCACCGGCAGATATACGGTAAAATTTTATTTTTTAGTTTTTAAGGTGTTTGTATAGCCATTCTGTGAGAAAATAAGCCAATGTGTGTGATCAGGAATAGATTTGTATGGAAACAAGGAGGGAGGACTTTTAAGAAATTAAGAGAAATTAGATATTAATGATGGTAATGATTATTTTGATAATGATAATGATAATAACAGTAGTAGTTAGTAGTAGTTCTGATAATGATGATAATGATGACAATAATGATCAAGATAAGCATGATAATAATGATGATAATGATAGTAATGATAATGATTACAATAATGTTGATGATAAAGATAATGGTCATATCGATAATGGTAATAATCATAGGATGATGATAATGATACTGATGAGGATAATGATGAAGACAGTAGTAATGATAATAAGTTTATCAATAATAATAATAAAAATAACGATGATTATTGCAATACTACTATTAATCATAACAATAATGATAATAATAGATAATAATAATGATGGTAGAAATAATAATGATAATGATAATAATAACAATAATAATGACAATGATAATGATAATTTTGAATTTGTTGAGAATTTATTTTTTTCTGCAACTGTGTGTGTGTTCGCTCTGTGTCCTGTTCTGGAACAATGAACCAAAAAGTATACATAAGACCCCCTCCCCACCTCCTCCTCTCCCCCGTCGTCTGTACACCCCCCCCCCATCCCTCGCTTACTCTTCTCTTTCCACCCATTAACCGAAGAATAGGAAGACCCCACCCCACCCCTCCCCTCCTTCTCCCTTAATCCCCAAGGGCAGTGTGAAAGTAGGTCGAGAGACAAGAAAGGGAGAAGGAGGGGGTGGAGGGGAGGGGGGAGGCTAGGGGATAGGTGAAACTGGAGAACTTTTTTTCTTCTTCTTCAGAAAGTGTTATTGTACTTATGAAATTCTCCCCCCCCTTGTCCCCCTCCCCACCATCCCCCTACTTCCCCACACCCCTCTCCCCCTCCCCATTACCCTTCTTTTTCCCTATACCCCTTCTCCCTCCCCACCTTCTCTGTACCTCTCCCCTCCCCTCTCCCTCCTCCCTCCCTCTGACTCCCTCCCGGACCTTCACCCTGTCACCCTCCCTCTATCCCTCACCTTCCCCTTACACTTTCCACCCTATTCCTTTTCTCTCCCCCTTCCCCTCCATCCTTCTTCTTCCCCACTCCTCTCCCCCCACCCCACCCCACTTATCTTACTCTCCTCCCCCATTCCACAGTTACTCTCGTGACCTTTCCTGTTGTTGTTGTTGTTCTTTGCTGTTGTGTGATTATGTTAAGTTTGTCGTTTTCTAAATGTTCACGAAAATTAATGCGGCGATTGAAAACTATTGAAAACGAAATGCGTATCTAAAAACTGAGGCGCCATTTGCAATTCTTAGTCAAAGTCCACACCTGCGTGTTGGTTTACGCAATGTTTTTGCATAGAAATAGAGAAGAAAAACAAAGAATATATATAAAGAAAAATAAAACAAGTACATAAAAAAAACGCGGGACCATTTGCAAGTCTTAGCCAAAATGCCGCTGCAGATGTTTGTTTGCGCAATGCATTTCCAGCTGCATAAACATTTCCCTCCGTTCGTTGCAAGGCAGGAGGAATTCGGGAAGATGGCTGAATGCGTCGAGTTGTTGCATAACACGTCTTAGGGAAAAGATGAAGGGGGTGGGGGGATTGGGGGTGTGGTAGGAGGTGGAGAGGGAGGGAGAGAGAAGGTAGAAGGGGAGGAGGACGAAGAGGGAGGGAGGTAAAGGAAGAGGAGGAGTAGGGTTGTAGAGGAGGAAAAGGGAAGAAGAGGAAAAGGGTGGTACAGGAGGAGGAGGGAGGAGGCGAGAAGAGCAATAAATGCTAGGAATATAGTTGGAGGAGGAGGAGGTAGAGAGGTGAGGGTGGAGAAGAAGGAGGAGGAGAAGAAGAAGGAGGAGGAGGAAACGAAGCTGAATATGGCGGTGGTGGAGGAGGAGTGTGAGGCGAAATAGGAGGAGTGAGATGGCAGTAGAGGAGGAGAAGGAGTAGGAAGAAAAATAGGAGGAGTGAGATGGCAGTAGAGGAGGAGAAGGAGTAGGAGGAAAAATAGGAGGAGTGAGATGGCAGTAGAGGAGGAGAAGGAGTAGGAAGAAAAATAGGAGGAGTGAGATTGCAGTAGAGCAGGAAGAGGAAGAGAAGGAAAAATAGGAGGAATGAGATGACAGTAGAGGAGGAGGAGAAGGAGGAGTAGAAGTAGGAGTAAGAGTAAGAGTAAGAGGAGGTGGAGAAGGGGGAGTAGGATGGCAGAGGAGGAGGAGGAGGAGGAGGAAGAAGAAGAGGAGAAGTAGGAGAAAGAATAAGAGGAGGTGGAGAAGGGGGAGTAGGGTGGCAGAGAAGAAGGAGTAGGAGGAAAAAATAGGAGGAGTGAGATGGCAGTAGAGGAGGAGGAGGAGGAGGAGTAGAAGTAAGAATAAGAGTAAGAGTAAGAGGAGGTGGAGAAGGGGGAGTAGGATGGCAGAGCAGGAGGACGGGGGCAGGGACGAGGAAGGTGAGCTGATAAAGCACTTCTGACCGATTGAACG
>NW_028234423.1:28429973-28432473 GCF_977035675.1 Penaeus japonicus | reverse complement strand
CACCAATTCACCATACACCAAACACACTCACGGATAACGGCAGTACTAATCACTCGTCCGGATTAATGAGAACTTCGGTGTCCAGTAAATCATTGGAATCACCATAGCAACTCCTATTAGCGTTAGAGCTTGCGGAGATCATGAGAGAGAGAGAGAGAGAGAGAGAGAGAGAGAGAGAGAGAGAGAGAGAGAGATAGAGAGAGAGAGGAAGAGAGAGAGAGAGGAAGAGAGAGAGAGGAAGCTGTGATGATGAATATATCAATCAACAATAAGCTGATAGATGAATAAACATGATAATAAGGACGGGAGACACAAGGAGAGAGAGAGACATTCATTAATCAGTTATTAGTGACATTAAGGAGTAATCTGTTCTCTGGTCTATGATCACGCGAGTATGTGTATACATACTGGATAACTGAGTAGACAATATCTAGTGTGGAAGTACTCACACGGACAGGCACACACTCACACAAACGCATACATAAGCACAAACACACACACAATCACACAAACGCATACATACACACAAACACACACACAATCACACAATCACACATACATAGACAAACACATAAGCACAAACACGCACACACACAATCCCACACGTATATACACAGACCACGACCACATAAACAAACACACAGCCAGCCACACACACATTTAAGCAAGCAAGCAAGCGAGCGTATATATTTCATGTAAAATGTCTATAACAACACATTAGTAACTTTTTCTTTGCGTATGAAATCAAGGAAATTATGAAATAATGAAAATGTTTTGCGAATGCTAAATATTTTTGGGGTCAGCCTGTCAATATGAGGTGTCTCTGGCTTACATATGTCCATGCACTCAGTTCCGGGTTAAATCTCATGTTATTTCAGGGCTGAATCTAATATCATTTTGTTTAGCATTTTTATTCATAATTTCTATATTACTGAAATGCATTGGGAGTCGGCGAATATATGTTGGTTTAATTAAACGCCAGTCCTCTAACAACTAGTATCGACACATAAATAAAATGATGTGATATGAAACGCACAGAATATAGACAGGATACAAAATCAATGTTATCCAAAGACTATTTGCAAAAAAAAGGATAAAAGATAAAAACAGATAAAAATAAGATAAAATAAATAATAAAAATGATCCATGAAAGAGAATGACTAACACTTCTACAAAGCAAACTATGTAATTATCTAGTATTGTGATATTACTCATTCTTATTCACATTTTTCCACATTAGTTGCAATAAATTCCCTCCAAGGAATATTCTTATATGCATCCCAACCCTTCATTATCTGTCGACGTAACACAAATTATATTCAGAGCACGATTTATCGACTGAATGAATGATATTTACTCACCACCTCTGAAGAGTGAGTGAACGACTTTCACACCTGCGGGCGATACTCACCTGTGGAAAAGAATATGAATAACACATCAGTGATATGAAATAGTTATTTTGGATATGAGCTACATATCAACACATTGATATATATATTTATATATATATATATATATATATATATAATATATATTATATATATATATATATATAATATATATATATAATATATATATATATATATATATAATATATATATATATATATATATATATATAATATATATATATATATATATATATATTATATATATATATATATATTATATATATATATATACATATATACACGAACACAGAGGGAGAGTGTGGAACGGTATATATATAGATATATATATATATATATATATATAGAGAGAGAGGAGAGAGATAAGAGAAAGAGAGAGAGAGGAAGAGAAAGAGAGAGAGAGAGGAAGAGAGAGGGAGAGAGAGAGATAGGAAGAGAGAGAGATAGAGAGAGAGAGAGAGAGAGAGAGAGAGAGAGAGAGAGAGAGAGAGAGAGAGAGAGAGAGAGAGAGAGAGAGAGAGAGAGAGAGAGAGAGAGAGAGAGAGAGAGAGAGAGAGAGAGAGAGAGAGAGCGTGAGAGAGCAAGAGAGAGAGAGAGTGAAAAATACAGACAGACCAGCAAACAGATAGATAGATATAGACGCATAGATAGATGAATATATAAATATATAGATAAACAAAATATAGATATATAATCAAACAATCTAATACATAGATAAACAAATAGAATAAACAATCTGATAGACAGATAAACAAATAGAATAGACAAAAGTAGACATAAGACTCCCAACAATTTCCACCTCCCTCCCCTCTCCTTTTTGTAGCACTCAATATAAAAGAAACCAAAGAAAATCAAAGTCATCCACTCGTCCCGTTACTAAAGGGTCTCCTCCAGCATCAGTTTCTAGGATGAAGCGACACGTCTGTACAAAATATTCGTTCAGAATACCATTGGTCGCCTGGGAATTATGAGCGTATATCTGATAGTAACCATCTGAGATAACCATCTGGATAGCGATGTAATATGGAAGAAAAAGCTAGAATTTGAATAAATGCGATCGTTTTTTTTTTCTATTATGATTTCTTTTAGGTA
>NW_028234423.1:28397473-28402473 GCF_977035675.1 Penaeus japonicus | reverse complement strand
CTGGCTCTTGATCCACGACTCCCCACTCTATTTCTGGTCCTTGCTTCAAGCTTTCCCTATTTATCTCTGGCTCTTGCTTCACGACTCCCCACTCTATTTCTGGCCCTTGCATCAGTACTTCCCTCCCCATCTCTGGCTCTTGATCCACGACTCCCGTCCCTTTTTTTTGTCCCTTGCTTCATCCCATCCTTAACTATCACTTGTTTCTGCTTGGATCCACCCAACTCTATTCCCTGCCTTTGCTTTAAACCTAACCCTATCCCTTATCCCTTGTTATGGCTCCCCCTATCCCCTGGCCTTACGACCCCTCTCCCTCTATCCCCTTTTTGCCTTCCCCCTTGCCACGCCCCCCTTACCCCTCCCCCCCCTACCTAACAGCCACCACCACGAGAGAATCCGTTCAATTTCGATGTTAATCCTCGAAGAATCCCCTTAAAACCAGCCTATTCATCGTTAATCCGAGTTCCCTCGTCTAGATGGCGCTGGTGGAGGGGGAGGTTGGAAGAGGAGGGGGGAGGAGCAGGGGGAGGGATGAGGGAGATGGAGGGGGAAGGGGGAGGGGGAGGGAGGAGGAAGGAGGTGGAGGGGGAGGGATGAGGGAGATGGAGGGGGAAGGGGCAGGGGGAGGGATGAGGAAGGAGGTGGAGGGGGATGTTGGAAGAGGAGGGGGAAGGGGAAGGGGCAGGGGGAGGGATGAGGAAGGAGGTGGAGGGGGATGTTGGAAGAGGAGGGGGAAGGGACAGGGGGAGGGATGAGGGAGATGGAGGAGGAAGGTGGTAGAGGGGTGTGAAAGGAGGGAAGTTGTGGGAGAGAGAGGAAGGGAGGGTGGAGGGTGGAGGGGGAAGGGAGGTGGAAGGGAAAGGAGGAAGGCAGGTGAAAGGGGAAAGAGGAAGGGAGGTAGGAAGAGAGGGAGGTGGCGGGGAAGGAGGGAGGGAGATGGAGGGGGATGGCGGGAGGGAGATGGTGAGGGAAGAAAGGAAAGAGGTGGAAAGGAAAAGGAGAAAGGGAGGTGGAGAAGGAGGGAGAGGGAGGGGGAGGAGGAGGGGGAGAGAGAGAGGAAGGAAGGTAGGTGTAGGAAAGGGGGAGGGAGGGAATGGAGGGAGAAGGAGGAAAGGAGGAAGGAGGGAGGGAGATGATGACGTAAGAAGGAGAGGGAAAAGGAGGTAGGAGGGGGAAGAGGAGGAGGGAGAGGAAGAGGGCAAAGGATAGGTGGGAGAGCGGATGGAAGGAAACGGGGAGAAGGAAAGGGGAGCAAAAAAGATACAGGGAAGGGGGAGGAGGAAGGAGAGGGGCCCCTGAAGACAGAGAGGGACGAGGAGGAAGAGGAGAAAAGAGGAGGAAGGAGAGGGGCGCTGGAAGACAGTGGGGGGAGGGGGAGGGGGGGAGTCGTCGTCGTGCTGGCGCCTTGCAGTCGTTCCCAAAGTACTTGTTGCACTTCGACCGCTTTTCGCCCCGCCTTCGCTTCATCTTCTTTCGCTCGGTACACCCCTCCTTCCCTCCTTCCTTCCCTCCCTCCCTTCCTCCCTTCCTTCCCTCCCTCCCTTCCTTCCTTCCTTCCTTCCTTCCCTCCTTCCTTCCTCCCTCCCTCCCTCCCTCTCTCCCTTCCTTCCTTCCTTCCTTCCTTCCTTCCTTCCTTCCTCCCTCCCTCCCTCCCTCCCTCCAATGTTCCCTCCTTCCATCCCTGCCTCTATCATTCCATCACTCCTTCTTCTTTCCCTCCCTCCTTCCCTTCCTTCCTTCCTTCCTTCCTTCCCTCCTTCCTTCCTTCCTTCCTTCCTTCCTTCCTTCCTTCCTCCCTCCCTCCCTCCCTCTAATGTTCCCTCCTTCCATCCCTGCCTCTATCATTCCGTCACTCCTTCTTCTTTCCCTCCCTCCTTCCCTCCCTCCCTTCCTTCCTTCCTTCCTTCCTTCCTTCCTTCCTTCCTTCCTTCCTTCCTTCCTTCCTTCCTTCCTCCTCCCTCCCTCCCTCCCTCCCTCCCTCCCTCCCTCCCTCCCTCTCTCCCTCCCTCCCTCCCTCCCTCTAATGTTCCCTCCTTCCATCCCTGCCTCTATCATTCCATCACTCCTTCTTCTTTCCCTCCCTCCTTCCCTCCCTTCCTTCCTTCCTTCCTTCCTTCCTTCCTTCCTTCCTTCCTCCCTCCCTCCCTCCCTCTCTCCCTCCCTCCCTCCCTCTCTCCCTCCCTCCCTCCCTCCCTCTAATGTTCCCTCCTTCCATCCCTGCCTCTATCATTCCATCACTCCTTCTTCTTTCCCTCCCTCCTTCCCTCCCTCCCTTCCTTCCTTCCTTCCTTCCTTCCTTCCTTCCTTCCTTCCTTCCTTCCTTCCTTCCTTCCTTCCTTCCTTCCTTCCTCCCTCCCTCCCTCCCTCCCTTCCTCCCTCCCTCCCTCCCTCCCTCCCTCCCTCCCTCCCTCCCTCCCTCCAATGTTCCCTCCTTCCATCCCTGCCTCTATCATTCCATCACTCCTTCTCCTTTCCCTCTCTCTTTGTTTTGTTCCATCCGATGATCGTTCCTCTCTTCCATCTCTCAACCCATATCATACTATCATTATTGTTAATTTAATTGGAATTATGGCTATTGCCAATGATGTGATTAAGACTATTATCATCATACGTATTATCATTATTGTCATTATCATCATTTTCATTATCCCCATTGCCATATTGTTAATACTAACATTTTCCTTATCGTTGATATTATTGCTATTATTCTTATTATCATTATTTCTTCATTTCTATCATCATCACCATCATCATTCTTTTTATTATCATCCTTTTTATTATCAACATATTTATTAGTATTATCATTATCATTATTATCCTTATTGTTATTATTAGTACTATGATTATTATGATAATCATTATCATCTTCATTATTTTCATTATTACTATTATCATCATCGTAATTATCACTATCATTATCATTATTTTTTAATCATCATCGTTACATTATTGTTATTATCATTATTTTTTTATGATTACTATTATCATTAAAGGCATTATCTTCATCATCATTATCCTGAACTTTATTATCGTCATCGTTATCATTATTATCACTATCATAAATAATACAATTTTTTATCATTTTCGTAATCACTATCATTGTCCTTATTTTCGTGTTGTTGTTTTTTTGTTTTTTTTTCGTTCTCATCATTAAAATATATTATTATCCCAACCTCTCCATTTCCGAAAAAAAAATCCTTATTGAAATCTTTTTGAGAATCTCGAAACCCTTATTTTAGGCTTGCATAGATCCTTCCATCTGTATCTAAATCTCTCAACCCTCTCTAAACCCACTTAAACTTTTCTTGATCCTCTTAAGTAATTGCTTTTCCCGCAGTCTATATTTTTTGTCGATTTTTTTTTTTCTTTCTTTTTTAATCTTTTGGTACATTTTTTTTTCTCTCATTTCCGGTCTGTGATCCTATTGTTTTATCTAACTGACTTTTTACTTTCTTCACATATTTCCCAAATATGTTCGTCTGATTTTTCATATCCCTCCTTTTTTTTTTGATAACTCATCACTCATTCCCTCATGTCCTATGGAAGCTCATGGCCAATTTACGCCCCATTTGCTTCATTTTTCATCTAAAAACTCTGCGGATCCATTACTCATCCTTGGGTTCTCAAGACTCAAGTTGTACCCAATAGAGTCAAGATCGTTTACAATCTTCATAAGTATCCGAGTGGGATTACGTCACACGAACAGCCACATATACCAGAGTTCACAGTGCTTTTGCTTGATATTGTTAACTTATTCTCTTAACAGAGGAGAAAGGAAAAAAAACGCTCCTAAACGCTTGATGTACAACCAATTAATCATTTAATCATTCATCTATATCCCAATAACTTTCATATAAAATTCACATTCGGCAAGAAAACCACGGATTCCAACTTCACCAAAGAGATTACTTACAGCCACCATCCTAAACAAGTCTTTGCTTTGTTCTACTAAAAATGTCTAGAGCAGTTTTAAGTTTCAGTGATACAGTAGACACTAACTGGCCAAACCACTGACATGAGATTCAATGAAAAACAGATTTAAGTCCCTCTAGAAGTTCTCGACAACCCCGACCTTTCGTAATAGAATAGAAATTGAGAACTTTGCTTTCTTACAAGCAAAAGAGTTAAGAGAAGAGGGAACAAGAGGAAAATATTTATCCGTCTCGTCCTTTAGTCTTTCTCTCTCTTTCTCTCTATCTTTCTCTCTCTTTCTCTCTATCCTTCTCTCTCTCTCTCTCTCTCTCTCTCTCTCTCTCTCTCTCTCTCTCTCTCTCTCTCTCTCTCTCTCTCTCTCTCTCTCTCTCTCTCTCTCTCTCTCTCTCTCTCTATCTCTATCTATCTATCTACCTTTCTCTCTCTCTCTCTCTCTCTCTCTCTTTCCGAAACTTCATGATCCAAGGTAATTATAGGCATGTTTAGCTACCACTGGAAAATCTTTAATGGGTTGTATCAAACCATGACACTCAAAATGACTATAACTCACAAAAACGTGTAAGGAAATCAAACATAATATAACTATAATCAAGCAGCGTTGTCTCCTAAAAACACAGAAAACAATTCAACGAATACCATTTTTTTTCTTTTTTTTATATATACAGGAAATTACGACCATTTGACCCAAGACACGGGGTTATTGAACATGATATTGGAACATGAGGCTCCTGAGGGGGACGTGGTTTATATGCCTCAGTGCAGAAATAAATAAGATATTCCGTAATATTCAACTCCTTCCCAAACAGCAAAAGAATATTTAATGCTGCCGGGTCTTTCCAGCAAAAAAATCACAGCCACTTCTTTTGACTTTACAGTATCTCTTTTATTAGATCAAAGGTATTTATTTATTTATTATGCTGTTTTAAGTGTGTAATGCTTAATGAGCCTAGGTTTCTGGAAATAACTAATAATTCTAATTTGTTTCCTTCCTGTCTCGTCGGCTCAAATTAATTTGTATCGTTGTATAACTGTATCTCTCCCTCTCTCTCTTTCTCTCTCTCTCTCTC
>NW_028234423.1:28332473-28379973 GCF_977035675.1 Penaeus japonicus | reverse complement strand
TGTGTTTTGTTTTTTGTTTGTGTTTTGTTTGGTGTTTGTTTTGTTTTTTTTTTTTTTGTTGTTTGTTTGTTTTGTTTGTTGTTTTGTTTTTTTTGTTTGTTAGTTTTTTTTTGTTTTTTGTTGTTTTGGTTTGTGGTTGTTGTGTTTTGTGTTTGTTTTTTTGTTTTGTTGTTGTTGTTTTTGTTGTTTTTTGGGGTTGGTTGTTTTTTTTTGTTGTTGTTGTTTTTTGTGTTTTGTTTTTTTTGTGTTTTTTTTTTTTGTTTTGTTTTTGTTGTTTTTTTTTTTTGGTGTTTTTTTTTTTTTTTTGTTGTGTTGTTTTTGTTTTTTTTTGTTGTTTTTGTTTGTTGTTGTTTGTTTTTTTGTTTTTTTTTTTTTTTTTTGTTTTTGTTTTTGTTGTTTTGTGTTTTTATTTTGTGTTTGTTGTTTTTGTTTGTTTTTGTTGTTTTGTTGTGTTTTTTTTTTTGTTTGGTTTGTGTTTGTTTGTTTGGGGTGTTTTTGTGTGTTTGCTGTTTGTTTGTTGTTTGTTTTGGTTTTTTTTTTTGTGTTTTGTGTTTTTTTTTGTTTTTGTTTTTTTGTGTTGTTTTTTTTGTGTTTTTGTGTTTTTTGGGTTTGTGTTTTTGTTTGTTTGTGGTGTGTTTTGTTTGGTTGTTTTGTTGTTTTGGTTGTTTTGTCGTTTTTGTTTTTGTGTTTTGTGTTGGTGTTTGTGTTTGTGTTTGTTGGTTTGTTGTGTTGTGTTTTTTGGTTGGGTTTGTTGTGTTTTGTTTGTTTTTGTGTGTTTGTTTTTTGTTTTGTTGTTGTTGTTGTTTTAGGGGTGGTTGTTGTTTGTTGTTTTGTTTGTTTTTTTGTTGTGGTTGTGTTGGTTGTTGTGTTGTTTGTTTGTTGTTGTGTGTGGTTTGTTTGTTTGTTGGTTTTTTGTGTGCTGGTTGTGTTTTTTTGGTGTTTTGGTTGTGTTTGTTTGGTGTTTTGGTTGTGTTTGTTTGGTTGTTTTGGTTTAGTTGGTTTTTTTTGTTTTTGGTGTTATTTGGTTGTGTTTGGTGTTTGTTTTTTAGTTTTTTATTTGTTTGAATATGTTTTTTTGTTTTATATAGTTTTTTTTGGATGTGTGTTTTTTTAGTTGTTTATGTTGGAAGTGTTGGTTTTTTTGTTTATTTGTTATTTGTGGGTTAGTGTTGGATATTGGTCATTAGTTGTAGATTTAAGTAGGGTTTGGTGTATATTTTATTTATTATTAAAGGAAAGTATTTGTAATGTGGTTTTTTTAGTGATTGTTTTATATTATAGGAAGTTGTTTTGTGATTGTTGTTGTGAGTGTGTTGGTATTTTTATTGGGTACGTTGGTGATGTGTTGTGAGTTGTGTTTGGTACTGTTGAAGTGATTTTTATTAAGTTATTATTTTGGAGGGGTTGATTTAAAGTAGTAAGTTTTGATATAATAGGTATGGTGTTGGTAATGTTGTTGTGTTTGTGTTGGGTTTTTGGTTTTGCGTGATATTTTATTTTGGAGTTATATGGGAGGATTTTTATGGTATAGAAGATATTTAATATAAATGGATGAGTTATATTGTTTTGTAAGAATAGTTTTTGTTTTTATAGTTGGATGAGACTAAATGTTTGATATTGATTTAGTATTTTTAGTTAATTAGACTAATGTATGATTAATTGTGTATTAATTTGGTTAATTGGTTTTGGTAAACGTTGATATATATGTGATGATAAAGTATATTGTATTTTGATAGTTATTTTGGAGTTTTAGTTGATTATTATTTTAATATTATAAGTAAATATATACTATTGAAAGATTATGTGTTTAGATATAATACATATAAATTATAACTAGTATCTAAATGCTACTTAAATTATTTATTATTGAGGGAGGATTCTGTAATTATATAGTAGAAAAGTTGAATTCTATGTGGTATATTATTATTATATAGATATAGAAAGTAATTGGTTTATTTATTATGTAGGCGTGTTGTATATATAATATAATGAATTAGTTATATTTGATGTAATTAATTGGGTAAAGATATCACTGTATGCAACATATTAAGTAACTATAATTGAGGAAGAGTATTAATGACTATTGAGCGATGATCTACATCTTCAATATATAATAGGTGAATAATAGTAATAATAGATACATTTAACTGATTTATGAGTTAATCCTACTTTTAAATCATTTACTTGAATATAGAGGATACAATTATAAGAAATAGCTTAAAAAATGAATATTATAAAGAAGAATAATCTTTATATTATATAATTAATATATGTTTGCTATATTTTTAATAATTCTTCTTTAATTCAAATTTCTTACTAAATAGATACTAGTTAATAAGTACGATTGATAGTTTATGTGAGGATAGTAGATTGTTATAAGAAGAATAAGTATTAATACTATTATTTTTATTCACAGTAAAGATTAACGATATAACTAATACGATATTAGGAGTATGAGTTATAATGATTTATACTATTAATTTGATAATTTTTAGTAGCATGTATTTTAGTAAACTCTAACAGATATTAACTATAGATTAATCTATTAAATACTAGTATAAATATTAGAACTATAAGTAAGGCCCATAATTTTATTACTGGTTATTAAAATTTTTTGATTTACAAATCTAAAAATAATAATTTTTAAGTATCTTATAATAGATTTGGTGCTTATTATGTCTAGTGTTCTTTTATTGATTTTTGTTTTTAAATTAGATAATTATTCGAATTTATTGGTAGTTTTTTGTTTTTAGTATGTTTTTGTTATATTGATATTGTGTTAAGATGATGTATGATTTAGTGTTTTCGGATTTTTGTGGTTATTATGAGTAGTTTTTGATTTGTATTAGGGTTATGTTGTGTTAATTGATAGTAAGGTATTTGTTAGGTGGGTTGTCTATGGTTGACATAAAAGTGGGTTATTAATTGGGTATTTAATTTATTTTGTTATGTGTATTTATTTGAGTATAGATTAGGTAATTATTAGAGTTGTTTGTTATATGTATATATGTATAAATTAGGGTGGAGCTGAGAGGTATTATAGATCACATCATACGTACTGAAAATAGAATAAACTGTAAGAAGCGATAATTTAATTATAAATATATAGTTAAAAATTATAATTAATAAAGAAATATAAATATTGTATAAAGGTATGTAGTTATTAAAGAAATTAGAAATTAAAATAAGGATAAGTATATAATATATATTGTATAAAGTTTATAAAGAGTAATTTAATTATTTAAATAGGATTCATTAAATAATATTATAAAGTTATTAATTATGTTTTAAATATTATATCCTATAATGATTTAAAGAATATAAAATCTATACTTGCTCTTTAATATTAAAGAATTAATATATATACTAATTATAACTAAAATTAATATATCGTAATATACTACATATTACTATATATTTAAAAAAATGAATATATTATATGAGTATAAAATGATTTATATTTAATATAAAATTAAAATAATATACCTATATATATATAATGAACTCCTATAAAGCAGTTTTTACGTTAATAGTGCTAATGTATATTTAAATAGAAAATTATTAAATTTAATAAGATAAAGATATAAAAAAATATTACATTAATTATAGTAATATTACGAAATTAATTATTTAATAATAACAATACATTACTTATATAAATTTAAAAATATAATAAATAACATAAATTAAATTAAGAAAGATGTTTTAAAATATTAAACTAGATTTAATAGAATATAAATAATATGATTAATAATAATTAAATATATCTATGTTCTTATAAATATTTAAGGATTACTATATTCATACAATAGAAATTAATATAATGATATATGTAACATTGTAAAAAAATAGGTATTTACATGTATTAACTAATAATAAAAAATTTAATTATATAAATATTATTAATAATAAAATTTCTTAAGGGGGGGGGGGGGGTTATATACTACTATTATTTTATACTAAAAATAAATATACTTTTATAATAATTATTAATATAAGTAATATACTAATATTAAATAATAAATTAATATATATATATAATCTAATTTTTATGAAGAGAATACTCTAAAAATAACTTTGACGAATATATATATAGAAAAATCTAGTTAAATAAATAGTTATTTACTAGGCTAATTAAATATAACAATAAATAAATTATAATTAAATTAATTAAATAAATATAATCATTAAATACTAAAATTATATTACTATCACTAATATAAATATAAATAAAAAAATATAGTATTAATATGTAAATAAAATTAAAGGATAAAATCTATTATTCAAAAAAAGTATTAATAAAATAAAGGTATCTTATTTTGAAATATCCGTTATATTAATAGTTAGTAAACAAATTAATATAATTATATTAAAAGAATATATACTCTATATAATTAATATGTTATAAATCATTAATATACAATAATATTAATAAAAAAAATAAGATATAAATTAAATATTAAAAATTTTTGTATTACTATATATAATTAATTATTTAATTAATAACTATAAAATATATAATTATTATCAATAATAAATATTATTATTAAATAGTAAAGATTTAATATTATATACTATATATATATAAAAAATACTAAATTATATGAGTATGTAATTAATAATTAAAGTAATAAATCTATTTAACTACTCAGTAGGAGAGAATAAGTAAGATATAAAATGTATAATATAATCTATAGTTAACATGATAAATCAATAACTATAAGATAGATAAAATAACTATTATTAATTATATACTCACAAGTGTAATAATAGTAAAAATTATCAAATAAGATAATAAAAACACGATACCAGATAATTAATAAACTCTTTTCTATAACTAAATCAGATTTAACACTACCAAACCTATAAAATACATTATACTATTATCTATATTCTAATACCTAATTCCACTACAATACGGTATCATTAGCTATATATATTTACCATATAGCAAAATAACCGTGTTTATTTCATCTTACTATATCCTATTTTAACTACTCTATAAAGTATCATCATTAATTACTTCATAATCATCCACAACGCAGCGCTATACATTATAATTAATATAAGTATATAGCACTATACTTTATAACAAATTTATAAAAATACACTATTTAATAAAGACAACCTCTGGGACTCCTTAAATTTTATCTGAGAATAAATATAAATATCTAAATATTGAACAAAATGAAATATTTTATAAATATATAAATTAATTTAATATAAATATTACATGATTTATAATTAACTAATTAAAATAAGAATATAAAATTTTGAATTTCTATAATATATTTATATATAATATATTATCTTAATAAAAATCATCAATACTATAATAACTAAAATAATCTAATTAACTATACACATTATAATAGTTTTTTCGTAGTGTAATTATATCGAACTAATATTACAATTACACATTTTATTTGATTCTTAACTAATAACTTTAAGCTAAAATAATTCATACATACTTTATATTACTTTAACTTATAAAAACTAAAACTTTTCTTTGATATTGTAATAAAGAAAAAACCTCATAACAAAATATTATAACTTTTATACGTTTTTATGTAAACTAATAAAAAAAAACAAAACAAAACAGTTAAGCGACTATTAACTATAACACATATTAACATAACATTAGACTTATTAATCACATTATATTAATGACAATTTTATCTAGTTTATCTTTCATATAAATACTTCATTAATAAAGGATTAATAGACTATATATAGTATATTAGAACATTATAATCAATTAACTATAAATAATAAAAATATAACAATCTATATTATAATTAATTTGAATATAAAAATAAATAAAATTAATTCTTAAATTACCTACTCTAAATTAAATAAAAATTATAAACTAAAATATTTGATTTTGTAATAATAAAAAAATAAATTATTAATATAAAATTTATATATTTAAATAAAATAAATAAAATTATTAATTATAAGGAATATGATATTTAAATTATTTATAAATATATATAAGTAAATAAAAAAATATTATATTAAAATATTATTATATTAAAATAATATAAATATTTCTATAGATCTACATAACTATACTAAAATTAAAAACACAACTCATAGGATTTAAAAAAATTCTAAATAAAATTATTTATAACAACTAAATTAAGTATAGTATAAATAGAAATAAAGAGATCACATATGAATAAATTCTAAATATATTAAAAAATAATACAAATTTAGATTATATAAGTATATCTGATATGCTAATTTAAACAAATACTAATAGCAAATAATAATTAACTAATTAAAATAAATAAAATTAAAATAAATAATAATAATTAAATAAATTTTAAAATTAATAAATAGTATACAATAAAAAATTATTATAAGTTTATAAATATATACTATAAATTCTACTATTAGAAATAAAGTTTAATATTTTATAAATAAGATATTAATATAAAATCTAATAATTAATTTTTAAATATCTAATATTTAATGTTAGTAATAAAATTATCTATATTTATAAAAAATACACTTAAAGTAACTAAATAATTCACATAAAATTGGAATGTTAAATTATAATTATTCTAACTATCTAATTTATATTATGAACTTGAGTAATAAGTTATAATAATATACGGGATATAATAATTAAAAATTAAATAATAAAAAGATATATTAAATAATAATTATATAAATTAATAAAATAATATATTTAGCAAGGTTAAATATATATATATCCGTGAAAACAGAAACGAACCAGTAAATTATTTATATATATATATCAAAATAAAAGTATATATAATGTAAAGATAAATATATATAATATTTTAGATTTTATGTTGAATTATAAATAAAAAAAAAATAAAAAAAAAGATAAATTAAATAAACGATTATTTTTCTGATAAATTATTCAGATATAGTATAATTAACGATAAAATAATAAAAAACAACTATACGCTTTAATGCGAATAAACGCAAATATATATTAATAAAGCGCTATAAGTAGATATAGATAAATACGCTATATTTAATGTTCATAAAAAATAGATAAAAATTAACTATTAAAACTTAAATAATAATCTATATATAAATAATTAAAAAAATAATCTATAAATATTAAAAGAATATAATATAATTATATATATATAATTAAATAAATATCTATAAAAATTAAAAATATTATATAGTATAAACGATATTATATAGTTATTAAATTATAAATATATTATATAAATATTAGAAATTTTATATAGAATCTATATATAAAATTAATAATTTTACAATTAATATTTAATAAAAATTTTTAAATTATTTACATTGTTAATCTATGTACTAAAATAATGCTATAATAAAAAAATATTATATAAAATAATATAAATATAAGATATTAATTTAATTAATAACAATTGATAATTATAGAAATAATATATTTATAAATGTAAAGATATAAGTCTAATCTTATAATAACAATAATATAAGAATTATAAACAAAATCACAAATAATGTTAATAATAAAGATGTATATTAATTTTGAATAAATAATATTTCTATATACTATCTACATAATATGAAAAGAGGTAAAATAGTCATAACTATTTAAGTATTATATAATTATAAAATAATTAAAATAAAAATTGTATTTTTTCTATACTTATACAATATAATTTTATATTATAACACTAATTAATCCAATTTAATATAATTATTTCTATAATTATATGATAATATAATCTATCGGAACTAACAGCTGCTAAATATGCTATATAGCTCGTTACTCATAAATAGATCACGTTACATAAACCTATAGAAAAACTAATGTCCTAAATAATTACTTTATAACAATCTTATTAATTTCAAATTTAGATATAACAATAATATAAAGAATATTAATAATAATGTATTAATCTTAATTCTGTAAAAAATAATATAATAAATGTTATCGACTTATCTATACTTAATAATGGGATCCTAATTATCTAATAGAATAATGATATAATTATTTAAATATATGTTTATATATATCAGGTAAAAAACATATATAAATAAGTACTAAATATATATATAAGACTATTTATATTCAATATAATTAGAATCAATTGTAACAATTATAAAAAATTAAAACACTTTACCATTATTTAAAATATAATACTACTTAACTATTATAACTATATAAATAGGTCTCAAACAAAAATAAAATGAACACATATATTTTTATATAACCACTATATACATATATTTTAAACTACAGTAGTAAATAATTTAACTATCCTAAATTCTTATTAAATATATTATCTTTAACATAAAAATATATAATTAAAATATCAATATACTTCATTACAATAAATAAAAACTAATTAATAGATATTATAATTTATAAATATTTATTAACTACTATTTAATTATAGTAAAGTTTCTATATAAAAATATATGTAAATACTGATTAAGAACATAAAAATACAAACTAATATCTAATTTTATAATATACTTAATTTTCATCTAGTAACCTTATATTTAAATTAAATGACTAATTCTATAATAAAATCTCATAATCAAATTTATCCACAATTAACATTAAAATAAAATAAGCTATCCTATTAATACTACCCTAAGGTTATTAGATTAGATAACTAAAAATAAATAATAAAAAAATAATAAATATAAGTAGGTTGTTAATAATAGACTAAATTAAATTTTAATAAATATTATTTATAGAAATATATATTTAAGGAATTGAAATGAATAATAAAACTATATATACATATAATAATATACTAAATAAATAATATATTTAAAAAAATAATGTATTTTATATATGTAAATAAATCTAATAAAATATAATATAAATGATAATTATATATAAAAATAATTAAATAAATATTTTAAATACTAATATATTTAATAGCTATAATTATAAAAAATAACTATTTATTATATAAAAATTAAAAAAAACTAATAATATTTAAGAAATAAACTAAGAATATAAAGAATAAAATATATTACATTATATTCTAATACTAATAACTACTAATAAATAATAATACAATAAAATTTAATATCTAATAAATATAAAAAAAGAAATAATAATAATAATTTAATGATATATTTTTAAAAATTAGATTATAAATAAGTTACTATAAATATAAATAAATTTCTAATATAAAAAGATGATATCTACAATATAAAATAAATATAATAATAATATAAAAATAAAACATATATACCAATCCCATTAAAAAGAAATATCAATATGACAAAAACTAACTATTAAATCACAAATAAAACACATAAATATTAAGTACATATCTACAGGATTAATACATATATAAAAACGGATTTTCCGAGTAAGAAATAGCGAGTAAAAAAAAAAAAAAACAAAACAAATTAATTATTAACTATATAATTAAAAGTATTTATTATTCATAAAATTACACAAAATTAAAATTATAAATAAACTACTAACAATAAAACAATACATTATAAATAAATTACATAGAATATAATAAAAAAAGAATTTAAAGGATATTATCAATAATAATATATATAAACATACTCTTATACATATACACACTTCTATTCTATGAAATGAAATAGCGTTTTACATACTAAACTATACTAATAGATATATAAATTAAAATTATTTCTAGTAATATAATTGATACAATAACAGAAATTAATAACAAAAATACACATTAACATGACCTAATGAAATAAGCAATATAATAAGTTAAAAATATACAATTATATAAAGAATACAACAATATATCACTATACTAGTTACAATTGTCTATTACCGATACATGTCACAAATAAAAATAAATACAATATACATAATTCAAAATTTCTATACAGTATAACAAAAATCTCGTTGATTAGTATAAAAATCACGTATAAATATAATTTTATAATTATATAAAAATACTACTATATCTTAAGAATATTATTAAAAATTAAATAATCATTTATATTATACAATATACATTATTATTAAATAAAATAAAACTTAACTTATTAGATCTTTAAAAACAGCAAAATAAAAAAGATAATAGGATTACTTTATAATTACATAAACACAAATTATCCACTATCAAAATCAACTATTATAACAATTATCATCATTAAACCATCTTTTGATCAATACATAATTTCTCTTAATACATACATCTGTTCTAAAATTAACATTAGACAACTTATACATTACATTATTCTTATTCATACTATATAAACATATTCCTAACAATAAACATTTATATAAATCATTGGACAACTATAAAACAAGAATAGTATAATAAAAAACTAATTAATACATAAATTTAATTAAATTAGGTAAAACAACAAAAATATATTAAAAATTAACATATACCTAATAAAGTATAATATCATAAATTTATATTTTACATAACAAAAACTAAGATACAAGTCTATAACTAAAGTATAAATTTAAACAATAATTCTTAAAAATAAATTACATTTTTATAATAATAAATATATTAAATCAATATACACTCAAAAATAATTACACTAAAAAATACTATTCATAAATCAAAGTAAATATATATACCTAATGGTGATATAAATACAATTCTTACTCTAATTACTTTACTTAAAGACTATTTTATAATAATTAAAATTGTAAAAAAATATATAAAGATTACTAAATTATTACAAACTTATAACAATAAAATGAAATACTAGGGTTAAAAGATATTATAAAATTACATAATATTACAAACATTAATATTATTTCTAACACTATACTATACTCTATAAATAAGTATTAAAATAGGATATTTTTAAATTTAAAAATCATACTATATAAACTAATAACAATATATAAATTTATAAGTAAATATATCTATTAACAAATATATATAATACTATAAATAAATTTTATTATACTAATAAAATTTATTACTAAATAAATAATAAAAATATAATATTTTTATAAAATAGTTAAAGAATTAATATAAATAAATTTAATATAATATAATAATATCTATATTATTATTTATTTTTTAAGCAATACCTAAAAAGACATAATAAAAATCATAACCTCAATAATTTATATATTAAATTTTAATATAAAACAATAATATCTAATAGTTTAAATCACAATCTAATAATAAAGTACTATCTAATTATAAAACAATAAACTAGTAAACATATACTAAAAAATCAAATAAATGATTATAGATAATATATATAAGAAATAAAGCAATACTAAAATAAATAAGTTTAATAATAATATTTATAAATTAATATAGATTAAAATATAAGTACTATTTATATAAAAACTATATTTTTATATTTTAAACTAACTATAACGAATAAAAAATATATTAATAATATACTATACTAGTAAAATTAGTTTAATTTATATTATTTTAAATATATAATTTCTAAATAATATATAATATAAATAATATTGATAGTAATTATACAAATTTATCTAATATATATAAATATTTGGTTATAACATTATATACTAGATTAAAAAAATTTGCTAATTAAAATGACTATAGATTTTAAATTAAGTACAAACTATATATATAATTTAACTAAAAATTATTAACAATAAAACTCTTGATAAGAACATATTAACTATAACTAAAATTTTAAAATATTTATTTAAAATTAAAGAACATGATTATTAGAGTATCTAATTAATAAAATAGTATATACAATATAAAATATATCGATAAATTAATAACTATATATGAACATAAATTATTTACTAAGAATATTATAAAAAATCTATACATAAACTATTATTATAAAAAACAAAATACAACTAAGACATAATCTATTATTATAAAATAAAGAATAACAAAGATCAAATTAATATAACAAGTTAACAATATAAATATAATAATCGTAATATTAAGATATAATATAAGTATATATAAATTAAAATTTAATAAATTAAACTAAAAACTATATATATAAACTAATATATATAAATCTTAAACACTATAAAACATATAACTTATATAAACAAATTATATTTAGAATCCATTATATTTATATATATAATAATTATTAAAATTTTATCTATAATATTTTTATATAATTCTTAATATAATCTTATAAAAACTATTTATAAATAACATATCTATAATAATTAAAATCAACTACAACATTATAAGAGATAAAATTAAATTAACTATAAATATAATAATATATTAAAATCTATTTAATACTAAACAAAAAATGAATATACAATATTATAAAATAAATATTAATTATATAAATAATAATATAATATAAAACATATACATAATAATAACTAAAATAAAATAAATGATATATGAATGTTATGTAAATATAATACTAATTTATTAACTAATTATATTATACTAAGTTATAGTTATTATAAATAATATATTTATTAAATAAATTTACATTAAATAACTATATACAAGGGAAAGTGTTATTATATAAAAAAAATAATCTATAAATATTTTATTATATATATAATATAATAAAGAAAAAAGCATAATATTGATAAGAATAAATAATAATTAATATAAAATTAATTATATAAAAATTATAATATATATACAATAATATACTATATAAAGATATTTATACAATCTAATTATACTATTTTTTAATAATAGTTACTATAGAAAATTAATTTATTATTCCTATAAACTAAATATAAATAGTAATAATTATAAATATACATTATATAAAAATATATTTTGTTTAATTAATTAATAATATTTAGAAATAATTATTTAAGTAAATACATAGTAATAATCTATATGATATATACTAATTTTTTAAAAAATAATAATTTTGTAATATAATAAAATAATATCATAATAATACAATATAAATAACTACAAAAAATATATTAATACAATTATCCTTATTTAAATGAAAAATATAGTAATAAATTACTATATTATATAATAATTAAACGTATTTCAAAACTATATATTGAATCTATATCATATCAAATATATATAATGAAATAAATTAAAGAATATATATGAAAATAGATTTTAAAAGTACAAATTAAATTAGTTTAAATACCTGAACACTAAAAATAACCTATCAGAAGTAACTACATTGAAGTATTTATAATAATACAGAGTATCCATTTATAATCTTAAATAAATATCTAACAAATAACTTATTATATATATAATTATTTATATTAAATAATTATAATAACTATTCTATATAATTAATATATCTTTATACAGTTACATAATATTATATAATAAATAATATATAAACTTATAATATAATTATTCTAAATTATTGTATAATAAACATTAATTAAAAATCAATACAATATCTATTTTCATTATTTATATATTTTTTAAATTAAATTATCTAGATATTTAAAGTAATATAAATATTAAATTATAACTAATACGAATAATATATATATTAAAATACAAAAGTTATAACAATTACTAAAATGATTATAATTTACTTAACTACAAACTAATAGTCCATACTAATAAAAAGATATTATATTAATATAATATTATAAATTAATATTAGAATTTATTATAAAATATAAATCTTATATTATTTTGATTAAATTTGAAATTATAATAAAAAATATTAACTAATAAAACAAATGTATATTAACAAAATCAACTATAATAATATAACATTAATACTCATCTAATAAAAAAAATACATACAATATCATCCTAACCTAAACTTAAAAAAATTTTGTAAAGTTTATCGAGGAATACTATAAGAAATCGTCAAATTACACAAATATTGTAAAAGTCTTATCATTAATATATATAAATAATATAATAAATACAGGATTATAAAGTTTAAGTAGTTTTTATAAATTTATAATTTAAATAATCTATAATCTTATTAGTATAATAATAATTAAATAATAATAACTATTATACCTTATATAGTAAATATTAAACAAAAATAAAATTAATTCTATCAATATAATATATAAATAAATAAAAATAATATTAGCATACAAGTTATATAAAGTTAATAACGTATAATATATCTAACTATATATAACTATAATTAACATAAATAAATCTAATATAAACTATATATTAATAGAGCAAAAAAAATATAAATTACTAAAAAAAAAAATTAAAGATATCACATAGTAGAAGACGTAAATAATAATTTAAAAACAAAAATATAAATATTATAGTAAATAATCATACATAAAATAATAATAATATAAAATAATATATAAAAAATAAATTATTTAGTTTACATAAATCAACACTCAAACCTACTTCAACTAATATAATAAAAATTCTCAACATATTATATATATCTATAAATAATAATATATATACATTATATAATTACTATACTAAAATACTAAATCAAACAAACACAACTTAATTTAGTAGTCGCATGAGTCATAGGTGTAACCTTATATAACTTATTTAAATTATATAAAACATAAAAACAAATAAAATTATCAATTTTATATAAATATTAATTAAAAATAAATAGTAAAATTAAATATATAATAAATTTATTCAAATAATATTATTTAAATAATACACTATGAATAATAAAAATTATATTATAACATTAATACTATGTATACACGATAATCTAACTTTAATTTGTACAATACTCCACCAAGTCCACCACCCCGCCACTCCAACACGCACACCAATCATCCCAACGGCCTCACGACGCCCGCTCCACCACCACTACTACCCTGACCATCCTCACCGACACAAGAGGACGCACCCCCAGCACGACCAATACACGAGAGCACCCACATACCGCAGCGTCCAGCCCACATGATAAACGCCACAAACCACAGCTAAACCACTCTCCACCCCTATAAACGAACACGCGCACACCCCCACCCCACACGAAAAGTCATCCCCCACAACCAACACTGTTAGGCGGTGAACTCAACCAACACAACGACACCCCCCCACAACCATCCTATACAGACGCACACCACACCCTACCCACACACCCAACGGAGCCTCACACCCCCAACACGACCCGAACCCGCACACACACACCACCCGACAACCCAACCGAACCACCTAAAGACAAACCCCATCGCCCGACCACACACGAGCACCACGACACCTCCAACACAGACCAAAAAAACCCCGACCACCACACACACACAGCCCCACAACGGTGACAGTACAAACCACACAAACACAACAGCACACCCGCACAAGCCATCCTCCACACCCAACACCACACCCAGCGAAACACCTAAAACCCACACACAACGCCGCACACACCACAAACGACCGCTAACTTTTCACAACTCTCCCATTACATCACCAAACACAAAGCTACACCCAATAGCCAACCCCGATACACACCAAACTACCCCCCCCAACCACCCAACCACTTCACCACCCCCCCAAAGGGCAACTACCATCCACGAAAACACCACCACCGAACAAAAACCAAACAACCCACCTAGCGCCACCACGTAGAAACAAAAACACAGGAACACACCCCCAATCCGACAACATCCACACTCACATCTGTACTCCGAGCCAACCCAGACCCCAGACCCACACCAACACGAAATACAACACTCACACCTCACGGATGCCAAACCGCCCCACCAACCACCTAAAAATCGACCACCGTCCACACACACAGACTACGACTCACTACCAAGGCCCAACACAACACGCACAAGGCACTAACCACCCACATATCTGCACCCAAAAAGCCTAACGCCACGAAACCAATCTACCCGCGAGACCAAGTTCGACTCCTACACTAACACACAGAACACAAACCACACACCCCAGCCGACACCGAGCAACACTCACTTACACAACCCCCCGCAATGCAATACGAGTCTACCGCAGGAGACACGCTACACCCCAACACACCCCACCAATCGGAAAACAAACCACACACCACACACCCAACACGAACCCCCGTAAAAACACGCACGCCACACCACCCGCCCCACACTCACCATAACTGCTCACTAGCGCCCAACCTCACACAATCCCACCCACACCTGCTAACACGGCACGAAACCAACATCTACCTCCACAGATCAGAAGCTAACCAAGCAGCACCAACGGAACAGAAAACTTTCTCACCTCCCCCCAACCACTACAGAAGGAACACAACAGTGCACCACAATGGCACCTGACTCACACCAACACACACAGACATTCACCACCTCAGACTGAGACCGTTCCACCGGAACAACACACCACATACCACCCCACGGGGCAAACCACCGACCACCAACACCACACCACCAACAAGTCCACACTCCCACACCACGTTTCAAAAGAATTTACAACCCTACCCACGACAGTACTCCGATAATTCAATATACAAATATGCCTATCTAAACAACTCCACTAACAACACAAGAAACTCACTATCTCCACCCACTGAACCTCCCCAAATCCAGGACACCCACTAACACTCCCACCACCGCACTCCGCGACCTCGACGACAGCATCTGTACCTTCATCACCCACGCCACTTAAGATCGTCATTTCAGACATCTCGCGGTCCGAGGTGCACACAACCAACACACGACCATCAGCCTCACACCACCCACCTTTCACCCTCCCAACGCCTCCAGCCGCAACACGCAATAACCCCCCGACCACACCCCAGACCTACACACCCCCCTCCCCGGCCCTACACTAGCTCCCCCTACAACACCACACGCACCGCAAAGCACCACACCCTCACAGCGATCAGACCACCCCACCCGACACCACGGACTCCCACCCAACCCCACGCACGGCGCCACACCACACACACCAAACGATCAAACCGCTAATGCCACCAAACCTCTCCATCCCATCCCCCCACCAAACCCGAACGAACACCCACTCCCACACGACCCAACAAATCCCGACTACACACACACACCACACCCCCACCCCCGACCTCTGGAAGCACCCCGACCAACATACACAAACAACAGACTCATACCCCAAACCCCACACCAACCAACACCCACTACACCCAAGCACACACCACCAAACCACACGTACCAGACCACTATTGTCACCAACCTCCCCGAGCACGCACCCCCAGCCACACCCACCGATAACACCCACGCACTCCACCTACCCCACCCCCCGCCCCGCCCGACCCCGCACCAACCGCCCCAAAACACTCCCCACAAATCTTACTTACCACCCCGCTCACCGAGCCACAACAGCCTCACACGCGGACTAACCCAAACACACCACACGATGCACACCCACCCAAAACTACCACGCCCCCGGACGTAACCCACGCTACAACAACTGCCCCCGCCACAAACTACCCACACACCACACAAACCTGCCGCGAACCTACCCAAACCCAATACTCCACCCCGACCATGCCCCCGGCTCCCTCACCCAAGCACACCACACCGAGCAACACCCTACACCCCAATGACCACGCACGAACGCCACCACAACGAGCCAAACCTCCACACCAACTACAACAACATCCTCCTCTACAACCTCCACCACCTCACCACACCCACCAAACCACACAAACCACCACCTCACACACACCAACACCCCCCCAGCCCCCCACAACCCCACCCAAACTACAACGAGCTACCAAAACCCCCACCACCCTCAACCCACCACACCACACAACCTCCCAAAACAACCCACACACCACGAACCCTCGTCGACACACTTCACCCACATCAGCGATACCAACTGCCTAAACCCGACAGCCACACATGGCCACGCAAGCCATACACCAACCACAGCACACACCCTCATCTCCTAAAACAACAGGACGCGTAGCACACACTCCATCCACCCGTGCTCAAACTCACAACATACCGAAGACCTAACATACGCCGCCACACTCTTATTCAGCTACATGCTTGAACACTCTGTCTCAGACAATGAACTACACTCAAACTAAACCATACTTATATCTATATTTAGCAAATAAAAATAAAATATATTAAAATATAAAATTAATAATATTTATTATTTACATAATTTCTAAATAAATACTATAATTTTATATCAAAACAAAAAATAAAAATATAAAGATAAACAAGAAACTTAAAAATATTAAATAAGTTTATATACATACAATTAATATCTCACATACAATAACTAAAATTACTAATTGTAAAAAAATTCCAATAATAAATAAGTTAATATTATAAAATCGCGAGAATAATACTATAATAAGTACACATAATAATATAGTTTAAAAACAACCCAAGGAGCCGAATTATACTACGCAAACAATATTTAATTTATAAATAAAATATATGAACATAAATACAGCCAATCAATAGTTCTTTATCATTAAAAAAAAACATCCTAAATCACTTTAAAATCATACATCTAAAATCGAACAAATATAATTTACTAACTCGCCTTTCAAATCACACTGAATATCCTAAAAAACGCCAACAACGCGTCATCCCATAATTAAAAAGCTAACTCAAAAACCTCACCACACAAAGAATCGTCACACCCGTATCTCGACCAATCCACCAAATCATTTGTCGACCCACTATCCGTAGACCCTCATCCCCTAACTCACCCCTAACTCCCCAATCTTACCATCAACCATAACAAATCTAAATTCACATCTACCTTCTAACACACCATCCTCACTAAGTAGCTTTTCCTAATACCCCATAAATACCTACAACTATAACTCTTACCCTATCACATCACTAAGACCACTACAACCACAATAACGATAACCATATACAATTGCCGACAATATTTTTGACTAACCCCAAAACTCAACCCATAAATTATTGTACCAAAAGTCAAACGCGCTCACCCCATTACTCCCTCAGGCGGCACACACGACAATTGCTGACAATCACTTAAAACAGCACTCTACGCAAACTCCTATTCTCCCACTAAGAAATTAATCTGTCACACACACATATAAACATATACCCCACCGTAATTTACTAACAGTCTCAGCGTAAACAATTAAACTTACACAAGCATGATAAAACCACTAGATATCCTAGACCGGTTAAAGATACGATTATTTCACATCTACTATCTTAAACACGATTACCAATCTCTCACTTTATCAAATACTTAATATAACAACAACATAAACACAACTAGTCGTCAACAAATCAACTCATTTACAGTAGACGACACCCGAACATACTCGGATTCACCAATAACTCCTACGATACCCCTACCCCCCTCTAATTCATAATACTAGACCACCAACACTAAACTTATAATAGCATCCAATAACATTCCAAATAATGAAACTAAGCCCACGCAACCACCAGATCAAAATATAATCCCTACACCGAACACACTCATCTCATTGAAACCAAATCCTATATGAACTACATTATCGTTACGAAGATCCAGTCACGGTTCGTCTACTCGACTTCATATAACAACGAATCTAAACATAATAAATACAAAAAACAAATATAATTATTGAACAATTATTAAAAATATGCAAATATATACCATAATATATATCGATATAGTTAATAATCAATCTAATCAAAATAAAAAAACACAATCATAAGTAAAATAATATAAAATCACACTACAGGTAACTAATAAATAATAAAGTATAAAATTAAGTATGCAAATTTCCAAAATTGAAAAATAATATATAACATACTATTTATTACAATAAAAAACTATAAGATTCTACTAAAGACAAAAAAAAAATAATAACATAATATGAAGATGTTCTATCTATAATTCTATACTATAAATAAACAATATGATACAAGAGAATTATATAAAAATATAAATAAATAATAATGAGTATATATAACATGGAACTTGATATTAAAAAATTAAGATTTTAAGATATTATAAAACAGAATAAATATAAAAACAAAAACTAGAATTTAATTATCTATAATCATTATTTATAAATAATAGATAAAAGTATAACCTATATCTAATATTAAACAGTAAAATCTATAATAATAAATTCAAAAACGTTAATATCAACAAATATATCTAATTAAATCTAACCTAGTAACTATACAAAGATGACAAATGATTAAAACCTAATTAGTATACTTATATAAATTAACTAATATACATAAACTAAAATAAGAAGACATGAAGGGTATATAATATTAAAAAATAAATCTAAATAATCTAAATTACTACTTTTATTTCAATAAATAATACTATAATAAATATCTCAAATCGAAATATAAAGTTGAAATTTAAATAATTAACAAAATAAAGTATTCTTATTAATATAATAGGATAATAAATAAGGAAATATACATTATTAAAATATATTATATCAATAAAAATAACTCATACTACAAACTAAAGCGTATTAAAAAAATAAAATAATAAAACATTATAATCAGTAATTTAGAGTACTATTGATCCTATGTTATAATATATATAATACTAAAAATAAATACTATATTATAAATAAATAAAAAAAACTAACAATGCATAAGTAATAATATAAGAAAATTATAAATAGACTTAATACAAAAGTCTAGATAAATAATACAACTAATCACAAAAAAACAAACCAATCTAGTTATATATAATCAAATATTAACAATAAATTATCTATAATGTTAAAATAAAGATAGAAATAATAAAACTATAATAACATATTACTATTACTAATTAAATAATTATACATAATTAAAACACTATTAATTGCAAATAAAAGTTTGTAATATAGATAATAATTAATAATCATAACAATATAATACATAATATTATATCTAAATAAATCCAAGTAACAATAATATAATAGAATAATCCATATTTAATATCAAATAATATACCTATAAATAATATAATATAGTCTATAACTTAATCTATCAATTTTATTAATTTATAAAACTATAGTAAAAATAAATAACATAATACGATTAAACATCTAATAGCTATATAAATTAAAATACTATAAGATTAAAATAATTCAATATATATTAAATAATTAACTAATTAATATTTTAGTATAAAAACATCTAAATCAATACTATAACAAATCAATATCTATTATATTATATTTAAAAATAAAAATAAATAATATTGAACAATTTAATAATTACAAACAAAAAATCTATTATAAACAACGTAAAATATACTATAATATATATATAATAGTCTAATAACTATAAAAAATTTTATATTAAAGATTTACTATATTATTGAATTATATATAATTAAAAAGGAAATATCTAATATAATACTTTAAAAAAAAATTAGATAGAATATAAATATAAACTAAAAATAAGATATTTAGTTTAGAAAAAAATATATTACACTAAAGGTTAAACTCTAAAAATAACAACTAATAAATAGAATCATTACATTTAAATAATTGATTAATTAAACTATATAGTTATATATTTTTAAAATATGATAAAAACAAAAACCTATGAAAGGTAACTATGTATTATATACATGATGAAGAATATCAAGATTACTATAATATATATGGAATATAAACTAATTTTTTGATAAAAATAAAGTTATTAAAAAACGATCTAGTATAAAATTAAAAAATCATCTATACCTCCAAATAACTATGTTATAACAACACACACATATAAAATATAAAAATAACATCACTTACAATACATCTACTTACAAATAAATATTTAATAATATTATATTATCAAATAGAAGATAGAAATTAAATAATCTATCATACTTATATAACTAAAGATAAAATAAACAATTAAATGATGAAACAGTAATAGAATAGAATATTACAGTTAATCAAAAACTAATGAAATTTAATAAAATATATAAATCAATATAAATATAATCATTAATATATATATATAGACTATTAATAAAATAGTAAAATATACGATAAATAAATATGAGTTACTAAGATAGAATAATCTAAATATTAGAATAATATAATATATAAATCTAAAAGTTAGTAACTAATATACTAATAAATAACTCAAAAAATAAGAAGAAATCTGTAACAATTAAATATTATAAATAAACTTTAATCTAATAAATAAAAAATCATGTATAAACATGTAATTATATAACAACTAAATCATAGATACTGCAATAATTCTAACTATTATTAAAAACATAATAAAATAAGGGGGGGGGGGGGGGGGGGGGGGGGGGGGGGGGGGGGGTGGGGGGGGTGGGGGTGGGGGGATTAACTAATAAAATAATTAAATAAGACACTTATAGATAAAAAATATTTAATTAACTAATAAATTAAATTTAAATAAAAAATAATTATAATATAAGAAAAATTAAAACATCATTAAATAGTCAATTAAAGACAATACACTAAAAAAAAAAAAAACAATAAACTTATAATAATTATACTAAAGTAATATAATTAGAATTAACTAAATATATATACATAAGTTAGTGATTAATCTAAACACAGATAATATATAAAAATATATAAAAATTAAAAAAATTTCTAAATATAATTGGTAAATATAAACTAAAAAATATGTAAGCTAGAGTCAAATAAATAAAACTAAATATAATTTAAACTATTAATAACTAGTAAATAATCAAATAATATTAAGTGTAAACTATTCAATCAGACCATTACATACAAATATAAATTCGTAAAGTATTGAATAATATACATTAATTCTAATTAATACAATTCATTTAATTAATAAATTGATCTACACAACAAAATAAAAATTGAAAGTAACATAACATATATAATCAAAATAATTAATCAATCTACTAAATGAATATTTATAAACTAATTTAGTTCATATAGAATATAATAATCAAGTAAGTTACCACAATAGACTATTAAAAAAATTACTAAATCCATAATGTTATATAATCCAATAAATCTCTAATTATAATTTAAATCACAGACATTTAACAATAACAAAAAGCAGAAATATTAAGCTAGACATCTCATTATATCCTAGTATTAATATTTCTATAAAACACAGATACAGGACAAAATTGTACAATTTAACCATAACAATGAAATATAACAATAACAATTAACTCTCTAATACTACAGTCATATCAAATTACAGATGATAAACAAACGTGCTATAAAAAACTACGAATCAAAGAGAGCTATCAAATAAAATATAATACATATAAATCGATTAATATATAATAATACTTTATTAAAAGTTAAAGGCATCAATAAATAATGATAAAAAGAATTAAAATCAATAAATATATATCAATTAACTTAACATATACGATCTATATATAATCGATAATTAATATAAGGGTAAATCCGTTAAATAATTATAAAACCGACTATTATATATGTAATAAATAAATAATCAATATATAAAATAAAAGACTTAATTATAATTATAACAGTATGTTATAATAGTATAAAAATAAGTAAATATCAAAACTATATTAATAGTAATAAAAAAATATAAACTTAATGACTATTACTAGATATAATAAGTAAAAGATGAACTAGTAATATAATAATTTAAACATAATATTTACTATAAAGTATATAGTAAACATTTCTACATATAAAAACAGTTCTAAAATATATATAAAAAAATTAATAACTCTTCAATAACAAACATTCTTAATATATAAAAGGTAAATAAAATGAAATACTACTATTAGAAAACTAACAAATTAACCATAAAACAACAAACCAGAAGCTACAATAATATACATCAATATATAAAATGTTACTTATACAACTCATAACTCCAAACACCTCAGAAAATTACTATAGGGGACTCTGAATACATTAATATAAATTAAAAATTCTATAATATATTAAATATATAAAATTAATAAGAGTCACTATATAATAATAATATAACAATAATATTATAAACAAGAATTAAAAATCAAGATTATAATTAAAATTGTATTAGAATCACTATAGACAAAAATTCATTACAAACACACTATAAAATAATTAACAATATACTATTGTAAATATCAATAATCAAATATAAAAAAACAAATATATAATTAACGTTTAGTTTAATGCACAAACAGTAACAGTAATAACTACTCAACTATATAATATATATTTATACACCTATTATAATAAACAAAAAACATGTTAAGTTAAAGTAGTATAAATATTATATAAAAAAAAATTATAATAAATTAAAATAACAATGAGCAGAAAGGAATCAATTAAATATAATTATCAATATAAATAGAAAAAATTATATAAGATAACTATTAATAATATATAATAATATATGATAAGACTAATATACAGAAATAAAAGATTAAGAATTATTAATTAAAAATATCTAATATAAATTAAATTATTATTAAACTAGTAATACTCTTACGTAATTGCCTAAACGTGAATTGACATGTAATACCCAAAATAGAAAATACACGGTCTTATTCTACTACCCGAAAAATATAACACCAATCTAAATTTCAAGTAATTATATAAATATTAATACATTAATTTAAATTATATTTCTAAAAAAATACTAATTTAAACATACGTAATTATATATCTAATAACAATCTAAAAACAATATACACTTATGACTTCACTATCCGTATGAATAATAAAATGTTAATATCTAAAAATACTATAAAGACATAATCTATATAAAATATAATAGATATCTATCATTAGTTAATAATTAAAAAATGCAGAATTATAATATATATAAGTATAGACTATATCAGGAACAAGGTATAAAATAGAAAATAAAGTAAAACTGTACTAATTTCGTATTATTAGACGTTAATTTCATATTCAGAAAATGTTCAAAATATAATAAAAGTAAAATAAGAAATAATCAATAAAATGTAATTTATACTAATTAACCTAACTATATCTATAAATACTCTAACTACAATAAAATCCATACTAAAATATATATAAACTATAATAATTACTAATTACAATTAGTAACAAATATAATAATAATATAACAATATACATATAATTTTTTATTTATGAACATTTTATAATTATTAATAATTACAAAGATTTATATAGAATATTCACTTACTACAATAAACAAACTACCTTATGAGATCTAAAAGTAAACTCAAGATTTTAATGAAATCTAATAACTTCAACAAACTATTAAAACTAATATATATATTATTAATTATTAAACACATAAAAAAATAATTAAACTACTAATAAAAAACGTAATAAATAATGAAAAATATATATACTATAAGAAAAGTTATGTTAAAAGTATACAATAATAATAAAAAAATATGACTAATATTTACTATAAAAAATATCTAAATAAAAAGGGGAAAATCTAGAAATAAATATAATAATATTATTATTATCAAAATAAGTTGAGTATATATCTCACTAAATTTAAATAAATCTAATATAAAATACTTATATAATCATCTATAACTAATAGATTGAATAGAACAAACTAACAATCAACGAGTATAAAAGTAATACAAATTAACTATAAATCAAAGAATCCTGTAATATATACTAAATTTATCCGAATTAATAACATATTACATATAAACATACGAACTAATAAGATGCTAAAAATAATATATTAATATTACTATATAAACAATTTTGTATTGATAATTTATACAGCTAAAAAAGTTAAATTACAATGAACTGCTATAAAATAATTTATTAAAATTGTATATGGATAAATAATATATAATAAATAAATATACTATATTTATAAGACTATTTATTTCTATTAAAAACTAAATTATAGATCGTACAGGCAAAAATGTATGAAGCAATATATATGTAATAAATAATTAATTTATAAAAATAGAATTTATATCTTAATTAATATATACAAATAAGATTATATTAAAATAACCTATATGATATATAAATAATATCATATTTCTATATATACTCATAAATACACTAAAAGCTAACTAGAAAAGTAAATAGAGTATAAATTAATTACTCTAAAAATTAATATATAGTAAAATATACATAGAAATTATTATTACTATAAATAAATAACCTATATAAAATAATACGAAATGATAAATTATAAATGATTAATTAAAATAGAAACTACTTAGTTAACGTATTAAAATATTAGAACTACTAAAGGTAGATAACTTAGACCTTAAAAAAAACGTAAACATTTTATTAAAAATTGATAAAATACAATAAATACACATACTATAGATAGAATACTAAAATCTACTAATATTAAAAAAAAAAAGATTTATATTGTTTACACAAACATAATAAAATCATAAGACACTAATTATATCAAAATAATAATTTCATCATTAATAAAATTAAATATAAGTTAAATATATTATATTATAAAATTAACATACAATACAAAGTAATAACTAGAATAATAATATAGTATAAAACATAAAAATAAATTAATAAACTAGTATAATTTCTCAATATATTATCCTATGTATACAGAAATTACTAATTTAAATACAACACAAAAAAAAACTAAATGCTAAATGTATTATAACATAACCATGTAACAATATGATAGATAATTGGCTCCCTACATACAACAATATCCTACAATATACTACTCAATCCAACATATTACCTCGTACATCTAATACTCACACTCTAAAACACTAATCACTCACACCCCGCTCCATAGTAAATGGGCTCACCAACTATCTAAAAGTCACATTATCTCATAACACCACATCACCGAAAAACCACCACTCAACCACCACACTCCTCAAAACATACACTCTAATCAGACTCACCAAAACAAAGCTCCCTCTCTACCCCTAACCACTTCTATAATCCCTTATCCCACACACTCCATACACTTCCATGACCCCTCAACCACAAACACACTCACCCACCCCTAACACAAACTACCACCTCACCGAAACACCAAAACCCCCGGACCACCCTACCATCCCCTCCAACCTATCACGAACCACCTCTCCGTGTACCACTCCCCCCACCCCCGAAACCAGCGGATCTGCGCTGCGGGCACGACCAACGCACCCCACCCTCCAACATCCACCACCGCACCGAGCCCATCAATCAAAACACACCACACCCCACCGAATCAGCCCAACAGGGACAAACCTACCACCGGAAACCCCCATCCGACCCTCTCTCACGCCCCACCTACCAACGCCACACCTTCAACCACACATCACCCTCCCAAACCAAACCCCACACAACGAGACAAACCCCCCCCCAACGTATCACACATACCCCACTCCAGCACACTACCCCCACCCCACACCACTCATCTCCCCCACAACCCCACCCGCGACACCGCACACTCACTCGAACACACCACCCCCAGCACCCAATCCCCAACGAACAACACCCTCTCACCCACGCACACGGCCTCACCCAAACACTAATTCCCGAACTCACCAGGCGCGGGCTCAGGACACACATCCACCTCAGCACTCACACTATACCCACGCACCACACACTACATCGCAAGACACACCAAACACCAACCCCTCCACCACCTCCCCACCCCACACGCAACCCCACCACAATCCCAAACCAACTCCCAACATTACACTCGCACCCAAACCCCGAACAACACGAGGCTCCGACACAATATACCTCCACACAAAACACCCCACTTCGCCCCCACCCCCGCCAAGACATCACTACTCTCAACCCAAACAGTACCACTACAAATTAACACTAATATAATCAAATCTACCTTCATCTATCAGCAGAATATTCTATAATAAAATTTTAAAAACAATTCTAATAGATTACAAAAATCAATACTAATATCTTATTTCTTAAAATACTATCACAAATTCATAGATCATATATACTTAATTCGTTAGACTAACTTAATCCACATACATACTCAAGAAATGATTATATCTAAAACTACATTGCTAACACACCAAAATTTATCAAACGAGAACCATACTTAGTCATATTTAATATAATAACATACTACTAATATGAAACATAAATAAAAAAAGAACCATCACAATATAACACACTCAACCTGTCACCAATCACTACATTAATAAACAACACACATTGCCTACAATAAATAAAAAACAGAATAAAATTATCGTAAACTAAACTTAAAAACAATATAAATACACTTTACTTAATAACAACTAAATCATTTAAATGAATTTTAGTATAACTTATAACATACTATATTACATTCTATATTTAAAACACATTAAAAATTCGTTATATTTCTTGTCTACTTATATAATATCTCTAATGTAATCTTAATAACTACGACATTATCTTCTTATATATTATATAAAATATACAAATGCCAGTAAGATGAATAACTAAATAAAATAAGTATACTATAGCTAAGTTTAATAAACATTAATTATAGATAGTATACTAATATATTACTATGCGACTAACTTGAATCACACTAATATCTAAGTTCATCAAACTAATAAATTAAGATTATAAAATATAAGAATAGTTATATCTAGTAGATAAATTATATATTTATTAAATATACTTAAATTAAAAACAATAAATTTATACATTTCTATATATGATATATCTCACTATACAATAACTAACTAAAAATTATATAAATATCAATTGACTTCGTAGATGTTATTAATAATAAATAAATAAATGTATTTACTCTAAACTTCTATTCTCAATAAATATTAAAGAACTATCAGTAAAATCTCTATAATTATATAAACACACACACAAACATCTACAAGATCTATATAATATATTTACCATATATATAGTATATATTGGATATATATAGATATTATATACGTATATATATTTATACATATTTACATAGATAGACAGATTAGAGAGACAATAGAAAGATGATAGATAATATATATAATATAGTATAAATATAAATATAAAAATTTAAATATATAATATATAATAATATATATAAAATAATAATGTAAATAAATATTTTATACCTATATATAGAACAAAATAGATACTAATTATACTATTAATATTATAAATAAAAGAAATATAGAAATAAAGATTATTTTCATATATATATATTATATAGTATAATATATATATATAGATATAAATTTAAATATTTTTAAAATATCATAAAAATATGATTTATAATATAATTATTTATATATAAATAGTATATCTTATTTAAAATAATATAATATATATATATAATATTTATAATATAATTATTATCATGTTTATTAAAAATTAATTATATTACTATATTTCATATATATAAATATATTATTTATATAATATAATAGTATTATATATATATATATATATATATTAAATATACATTATATATTATATTAATGATATATATAAATAATATATAATAATAAAATAAATAATGATTATATATATATATATATATTATATAAATAATATATATAGAAATATAATATATCTATTATATATTATTTATAAAATAAATAATAATATAAATAATATTTTATAGATAATTATACTATATATATAAAATATATATATAAATAAAATATATTTATATATTAACTATATGTTATATAAATATATTTATAATAACCATATAAAAATATACAAACAAAAAAATTATATACTATACATATATAACTGTTATATATATATATATTATAATATTTTATATATATAAAATAATTATATATATAATTAAAATATTTTTTAGAAATTTACAATTTATATATAATATATATAAATAATTTTAAAATATATACATATATATTTTAAAAATAATATATTATATATATATATATATAATATATATATATATATATTTTTATATCATATTATATATAATATATATATCAATATATATATATTTTAATATATTTTATAATATAAAAATATAAATATATACTTACATTTTATATTTAATAATTAAATTCTATATATATATATATTATATATATATATATATATAATATACACATGTTTTTTATATATATTTTAAATATATATATATATATATAAATGTAAAATATGTATATAATATACATATAGCCCTATATGTATAAATAAAAAATAAAAAATTTTATAAATAATAAATAAATATAAATGTAATAAATAATAATAAAAATTTATATATAAAATAATAATTTAATATACTATATTTTATATATATATACACATGATAATAGAAAGGATAATAATGATAACAATAATGACAGTGATAATGGCAATATTGATAATGATAATGATAATGATGATAAAAATATGGATAATAACAATGGCACTAGAAATAAAAATAACAATATTGATGACGATGCTAACGTTGAAAATTATGATAACCAAGATGATGCTAATAGTCAGTATAATTATAATAAAAGTAATAATCAATAAAACAATGATAGTTATTATATAATAATGTCAATAAATAACAATAATCATTTAGTAACAATAATAAAGATGATGATCAATGAAACAATCAATAATAATGAATAATGAAAAATTTTGAAAATGTGAATAATTAATCCCGTTACGCAACGATAAATTAAAAAAATTTCCCCTTGATAAAACCCAATTTAACTTTTCATATGGATGATAATGGTAATAGTATTATCATTACTACTACTAATACTAGAAGTGAAAATTATTATAACGTTAATAATAATAGTGATGACACAAATAATAACAATAAAATCTTAAACTTTTATTTTAACATTGAAAACATTATTTAGTGATTTTATGAGAAGATTTATTTTTAACTGCTTTTGATATTGGAATTAATGGTGATAATGACAATGATAAAAGGATAATAATGATAAAAATGTAGTGACAGCAATAACATTGATAATGACATGACAAGGGTAGTGGTGTTATTGATGGTAATAATGGTAATGATAATAACAGTGACAATTATAACAATGACAGTGATCATAATATTATTACTATCATCACAATCATCATAATGATGATAAAAATAACAAAAACTATAATGAATCAATAATAACACTAATAATATCAATACCAATAACGATGATAATGAAATTGTAGTAAAATTTTTGGGAGATAGTGTGCTAACTAATTTTCAACCCTTAAAACTTTTCTTGTATCTTAAAAATACAAAAAACATATACTTTTTTTTACGAAGACCCGAATCCCCCCAACGGGGGGGCCCCCTTTAAAAAAGATACAGCGTTCTAGGTACAGAGTAATAATTTTGTATTAAGGTGGGTTTCCACTGACTTTTCCCGTCACATAAAGGGGGGTTTTGATTGACACAATAATCATTCTCACAAATTATACAATTATTCTCCCGATACCCCTTTTGCAGGGGGGGAGATGTTATTTGGGGGTATGTTCGGTGATAAACTAGCCCATATGTGTGTTGTTGCGTTTGGATATGAAACGATATTGCCTTTTTTATTTAGTTTGTTAATTTGCTAACTTTGATTTAGGAAAGGGGCATGGCAAAGTCTATTTTAAATGGTTAATTATTTCTATTCTATGATATAATTGTTTATTAACCTACTTCAAAAGACAAACCTGTATTTAGGAAAAAATTTTGGAGTATTAAACCTAAGTGGTTAAATTTCTCGTCACTTCCAAAGATAACTTTCGCGACAGAATTAACTCGCAGCGAAATTTCAGGTAGAAGAAAGAAAAAGAAAAATGAAGAACACCCCCCCCCCCCCCCCCCCCCCAAAAAAAAAAAAAAAAAAAAAAAACATTGACCGTAAAACCCGACTGTTCTTGCGCCGTCACAGTTGCGAGTCGCATTCCAGCACCAGAGCTAATAGTCACGAGTGATGACGTCAGAGCCGGCCGGAAACCGTCTGCATCGGACCAAAAGACCATAAATGTTTGAAATATTCCATATCCCCCTGTGAGAAAACTACTTTCCCCCTTTACCTTGGAACCCCGCTCTGGCTTTTTTGTTCTTTTCTCCCCCTGACTCAAAGTGTGAGTCTTTGATTTCTGGGGCTGCTTAATTTTTTGCTTGTATTTTGAAGAGTGGTTTGGTTTAGAAGTATGTGGTTTGTACGTTGATTTTTGTGGATGGGATATATTTGTGTGTGTGTGTGTGGGCATGTGAGCAAGTTCATGTGTTTGTTTTTTTACACATTTCACTTTTAAGTATATTGTGTATAGATGTATGTACATACATAAAAAAATTGAGTGGGTGGGGTGTTGTGGTTGTGTGTGGTGTTGTTTTATACATAATTAAATATATATATATATATGAATAAATATATATATTATATATATATATATAGTATATATAATGTACAGGAATACACCACACACACATACACACACACAAAACACACACATAAATTATGTATATATTTATATATAAATAAAATTATAATTATATATATATAATATATAAATATATATAAATATAAAACTTTTATACACACCACACACACCCCGGAACACACACAAGGAAATAATATATATAAAATATTATAAATATATATAAAATATAAAAATAATATACATAAAAAATGTATTATATATATATAACTAATAAATATAATTTTAAATATATAAAATACAAAAAATATATGGGGTGTTTTTGTGGGTTATGGTGTTTTGGGGTGTATACAGGGTACATATATTTTATAAAAATTTTAATTTAATATTTATATTATATATATATATAAATATATATATATATATTATATATATATATAACCATATATATAATATATATAATTATATAATATATAATATATATATACTTTATATATTTTTATAAAGTATGTAAAATATATATATTTTAATTTAATTTTTTAAATTTAATAAAAATGGTTTTATAAATTTTATATCTATTTATAAAAATAATATTAATATATTTAATTATTATATTAATTAAAAATTATATATAAAAAATTTTATATATATTTTATATATATATATATATTTTATTACAATTTACTACATATAAAATATTTAATATATATATATAATACATAATACATATAAAATATATCATATAATTATAACTACACACCCCCACACATATTTTAGATATATATAAATTTTTATATATATATATATAATATTTATATTATAAAATTGTGGGTTTTTTCTATGTGAGTAATTGTTTTCGTCTGTATGTCCGCTAGCAAGTAGATGTGCAATGTGTAAGTTATGATGGCAAAAGGGTCTCGTGGGGGGCAAAGCCCTTTCGGGAAAAATTTTTAGGGAATTTTGGACAAATTTTCGCCTCAGGCAAATTTCCCTTTCCCTTTACTGCCCCCCTGATGACAGACAGCCTTTAGGAAAGGATTTTGAAAAAAAGGGAATGGCGGTCGCGGCTGCGGACAAAAAACCCCCCACAACATACAAACCCCCCCACTCCTACACACACACCCACCCAAAACAACACGCACACACACAGGGGACCAAAACACCCCCAAAAAACCCCACACCAATTTTTTCCCCCACACACACACACAGACATACATACTCTCCCGCAAACACACATACACACACAGACACGGACACAATTACATATCCCCCCCCCCACACACACACATACACATGGACACAATTACACACTCTCACACATCCAAACATATAAACACATATATTTATTAATTTATCTATCTATCAATGGCGATCATCTTCTCTCTCTCTCCTCTCTCTCTCTCCTCTCCTCCTTTCTCTCTTATAGGTTTTATTGTAATATATATATATATATATATAATATATATTTATATAAATATATATATAAAATATATATAAATATAATATATAATATTAATATATTTACATTGGGGTTTATGTACTAAGTACGATGATTAAGAGAGGTGGACATACTATAATATACTATGTTCTCTTTATATGTATGAGACGTAGCGCGTATGAGGCGTCTCTCATATTTCTCAGATATATAGCATTACGTATATCCTGTTGATATCATTCTATATATTACTACATTACTACTACTATTCTATCTCTGTATAAATAATATATCAACTATATATATTACTATATTTTACTTATCTCACCTTTCTCCTCTTATATTGCTTTTCTTCATATCATTCAGTACATGTTCTTTGTATCAACATTACTGAGATATCTATATATCTCTTATATATATATACTTATATATATATATAATTTTATTAGTATATATTATATCTATATCCATCTATAGTAATATTTAGATACTATATATGTATATATTGATATATATATGTATATTCTAATATATATATATATATAGATATATATATATATAAATATATATAGTTATATATAGTTTATTATATCTATAGATATATAATATATATATATTATATAGCATGCGTGATGTTATACACATATCTCATTATATATATGATATATATATAGTTATATATCTTAGACTAACTCTACTAGTTATCACTGTCTAGAGAGCGTCTACACTTTACAATTCGACACATTCTGTTATCATATATTACTCTCATGCAATATATCTATATATTACATTCTGACTATCATCCTATATCTATATCATATATTCTTTACTATCACTATATCATAGATATAATATCAATTCTATAGATATACTATACCTATTATCTATATATATATGAAATAATACTTCGCTATCGTGTGCTATGTCTGTTACTGTGGTAGATATCATATATAAACATATATATCATATACTAGATATACTCACTATATATCTAATACCTATCTATATACTTACTATATTCATACATATATATTATATATCTATTTTATAAACTATCTCTATCATAACTATAGTCTCTTACTCGTGTGTGCGTTACTATAACATCTAATTATACTCATATATACTCTTATAACACTTCACTTATATACGCTCTCTCATTATAATAATACGATAGATATATATACATACATATATATATATATATATATCATACATCTATATGATCAGCACTATATATATCTATAACATACACCATCATATATATATATTATCATAGTTACTATATATATTCGAGATGCGAGAGCAAGAGACCAGAGAGTCAGCAGAAGAGCAGAGATCGTCAGAGAGAGAGAGAGAGAGAGAGAGTAGCAGAGAGAGAGAGAGAGAGTCCGGAATATTATATATTTAAATAAATATAATATAGGAATATAGCTTACTACTCTACTCATCATTGTATCTTTATCTCATCATATCCTACTTATTATATACATATGATATATATATATATAGATATACACTACCACATTCACTTTACTATAATCACTATACATCTACCTACATAATATAATATATATACTATATATATCAACTATATATATATATTTACATCTACATATTAATTGTATGTATGTATATGTATACATATTTATATATATCCATAGAAATAAACAGCTATTCCAAGGAAAAAGAATGATACACTAGAAAGAACAGAAGAACCAAGAAAGACAGATAAGGTAAATAAGGAAACAAAACAAAAATGCGTACAACACAACACACAAACTACAGAAACGCGAGCGAAACTAACTTGCGAAATAAACAACCAAAATAAACACTTTATAAATAAAGGAGACAAGTAAACACTCCCTTTTTCTTCTTAGGTTCAGACAGACCTCTCTTTCCCCACTTCCTCTCCCCTCCCTCCCCCCCCTCGCCCTCCTTCCCCCTCCCCCAACTGCAGCTCTCTCAGCCGGCCGTCCCCCTTCCTTACATCGAGAAGTCCTATACTCTATAAGATGAGGAAGTGAGTAGTCAGAGGTCGGCCATTTCTGTTGTCTTGGCCTAATCTCGACGGCCTTTCAGCAAAGACAAAGGCTCAGCTACTGCAGAAGCGATTACTCCGCTTAATTGGTCTCATTACACCTTCTCTTCGCATCATGGTGCTTTGCTCCTCCGCCTACTTTGATCGCTCCTTCCGTGCTTCGGCTCTCTGCGTGCTGTTACTTTCGTCTGATTACGTCGTTCCTTTTGCTGTTCAACGTTAATACGACATCATTCCTATCGCGCGCTCTCTTATGGGAATTATATATAGCTAATATATTATATAATAGTATATATATATATATATATAGATCATATATATATTTATATATTATATATATATAGATATATATATATTGTATATATATATATATGTATATAGATATATCATATAAACTAGGATATATTCTATACTATATATATATAACATGTATGTATAGATCTTATTCACTACTAAATACAATTTATATATATTTATAATATATATATATATATATTTAGATATAGATAGGCAGTAAATACATATATATATATCTATATATATTAATTACTACATAGATATGACATCTTACAGATATAGCGCAATATATGTACTAGATATTACTTCATCTAGTATATAGCATATATGATATATCATATAAATATATATATAATATATATATATTCATATATATAGTATATATATTCTATTACAGATATAGATACATATCTTATATTTAATACTATATAACAGATGTTCAATATCACAACGAAATGCTGCGCCACAGCAGAGAGAGAATTCAGAGAGAGATCGATAGGATAGATAGATACTAGGCATCTCGAGCATATCGTAGATTGATAGATAGGTAAAAAAATCTATCATCTTAAAAAAAGTTTATATATATATATCTATCGATATTCTTATATAGCTGCATACTACATATTCTCTAACGTATAGTCTATATTCATATAATGATTCATCTAGAGTATATTATATATTTCTAGCTACTTCTCATGCGTTGGTATGTATTGCATTCATACCATTCTCATATCATATATTAGTCACTATCCTCGCATATGATATAGTACTATATAGTATATATATAGCTAGATATATTCCTACTTATATAATATGCATATATTTCTATCATATATATATCTCTGACTATATATACATATTACTACTTCAATCATATATATGCTATTCTCTTTTCATACATACAGATTACTATACAGTATACTATATCATTCATACATATACATGTTCATAATACTTATCATTATCTAGATACACTTATTTTTCTTATGAGATTATACCTCATATTATTTTCATTACATTAAAAAATATATTGTGAAAATTATATATATATACATGATATAGATATTACGTATATATTATATGCTTACATAATTGTTATTTATTTATTAGATGTATATATATATATATAATATATAGTAATATATAGATATATATATTTAATATAATATATACATATAAAGGTCATTTAAGTGATAGATATATATATAATATATATATATATATCATATATATATATAATATATAGATACATATATATATATAGGATAGGTATACATATATATATATATATATATATATATAGTTATATATATTATATAATAATATTTATTATATTTACATATGTGTTTGCATGTATATAGATATATTTATATATTATATATATATATTATATATATATAGAAATATATATATATATAATTTATGGCATTATTTTTTTATCTATTATATATACATATATATATATATATATATATTATTTATTATATATATATATATATATATATATATTTATATATATAAAAAAATAAATATATATATCCATGCATATATTTATTATATAGATACATATTATATATATATAATAGAATTATAATATATATATAATATATATATTATTTTATTATATTTATACATGCATACCATAGATTTTTATAGATATATATATATTATATATATTTATATTTATTATTTATATATGGATATCATATTATATATATAATATATACACCACGCTATCTCTCCTCGTACCCAGAGTCCCCAATCACTTGTTTCACTCGTCCCAACATATTGTCCCTGACTTTGGCGTAAGTTATGGACCAATAATGACCTGTCGTCCGTTCGTATGGGTTGACATTGCTCTGTCTATTTGTCTACTTCTCGCCCCTTTTATCCATCTTTCATTCTTTATTGCCTATATATTTCTTGTATTAGCTAATAAATCATCTTTATTTGTCTTCTTATTGGCTTTCCTGTCCGTTGATCAACCGGAATTGGTTTGTGTTCTAAAATAAGGACGCAAACATGCAAGCACATAAAATCACAGGAACAAAGTCACATGGACAATGACAAAAAAAAGAAAAGAAACATACCTACGCACACAAACACACGCTATAAATGTTCCAGATATCTATATGTATTTGTCTGTCGGTCTAAATCACTGTCTGTTGATCAATATGTTCATTTATCTAGTATTTAATGAGTTAATACACTTTAATATAACTTTATATACCTGCATGTATAATGATAAATATATATATAGATTTATATATATATAATATAGAGTAATATTCATATATATATATAGTATATATATATACTTATAATATATATACTTATACATATACATAATACATAACATATACATATAACATATACATTACATTATAATATACATATACATATACATATACATATACATATACATATACATATACATATATACATATATACATATATACATATATACATATATACAAACATACATATACATATATATATATATATATATGTATATATATGTATATATATATAAGCACAAATATGTGCAGATACATATGTACAGAATTATATTCTATACATATATACATTATATTTTATACATATATACATTATATTCTATACATATTTTATCCATATGTGCTTTATGTGTGCTTCCGACGGTTTCAAATGTCTTCGGTTTTGAATCATTCATATATACACATATTCGTTCCTACATCCTCCCTAAACCCCGTTTTACACCAGAACCAAAAAGTGGATAAGCAACAGAGCTGGAAAGCAACAAACAAACAAATAAAAGATAACAGGGACTCCCTCTAGAGAATGGACTCTTTCGGGGAAGAAGAGAGAGATGAGAGGAGGGAGGGAGTGGGGGTGGGGGTGGGGTGGGGGTGGGGGAGTGGTGGGGTAGGAAAGAGGGGCAAGGTAGAGCAGAGGGAAGGGGTGGGGGAGTTTGGAGAGGGGGGATAGAAGAGGATGAGGAGGGGAGAGAATAAGGAAGGGGAACGAGGAGAGGGAAGAGAGTAAGGATAGGGATGGGGCCCAGGAGGGGGGGGGGGAAGGGGGAAGGAGGAAGATACGAATAGGGGGAGGATCAGGCGAAGAAGGGGAGGGAGGGGGGGGGGGAATGGGATGGAACCAAGAAAGGGGAAGAGGAAGAGGGGACGGAAGATCGGGGCGGGGGGGGGGGGCCGGTAAAGTGAGGAGAGTCTTGCAATGGTTCTTGTTTATTTGTGTCACTGCTTACTTGCAGGATCTGACAGCCCGGCAAATTTGCACTTAACTTTCGGAGCCTTTAAGATTGGCGGGTTGTTTGGGAAAAGTTTTTTTTCTCTCTCTCTATGTTTTACTCTATGTATGCCTTTCTCTTTCCTTGCATCTCTTTCTATATATATCTTTCGCTCTCTTTCTCTCCCTCTATGTCTCTCTCTGTCTGTATCTGTCTCTCTCCATCCCTCTCGCGTCTCCTCTCACGACACACAAACACAAACATGTATCTATATAGCTACAGAGCGACAGAGCAGCACGCGACAGACGAGAGAGAGAGGGGGAGGTCAGAGGGAGACAGCGAGAGAGAGAGTTCCGAGGGAGAGAGGGAGGCGTACGAACAGAGAGAGAGCGAGAGAGAGAGAGCAGGGTCACTCACTCAGAGGGTAGTATCGGGAGAGAGAGAAAGAGAGAGAGAGAGAGAGAGAGAGAGAGAGAGAGAGAGAGGGGGGGAAAGAAAAAAAAGAGATAGACGAGATGCAAGTGAGAGAGAGAGTCACAGGTAACTAATGCGACAGCAGACCATTTTCCGGACGGAGAAAGAGCGGTAATACGGCGGGGCAGCGAGCACCAGCGCAATTAGGTGACCCAGAATAATAAGTACCCAACTCTGTCACGAAGCCGATATAAACCCCTTACACGGCCACGAAACGAGCGTGTAACATTGCGCCACATGATTGTATTAACACGTACAGAAAACCTATGTAAAATGAATATGCTGACAACAGTTCATTGCATCGGCCCGATAGTCACGCCACGTATATTGCACGCTAAACTGCCATTAGGCCAATTTTACTTATTTTGCGAAAGTGACTGGACAAGAGACAGGAAGAAAAGAGTAAGGAGTGAAAATGAAGAGGTTGACAAAAATGCAAGAGTAGTGAAGAGAGTAAGAGAATGTTCTCTGCACCCTCTATCTCGCCTCTCATCTTCTCATCCTCTTATATCGAAATCTATCGTCATCATAACAGACTGTGTTTATCCAACAAAATACACCACCATCACCAGTGGTCTCGCTGCGTCAGTTCCCTCCTATTGTATGATGTTCACTAGCCATCATCTCATTCCTAGTCGTCGTCGTCGAATCGTCTCATTCTCCTCTCATACTCAATCCTCTTCGTTCTCTACACTCTCTCTCCTCTCCTCATCTCCTGGTCTCAAACTTCCTCGTTCTCCATTAAAAGTCCATCATCTCTCTCCCTTTCATACTACACGTCTCAGAATTCCTCTTCCTCTCTCGTCCTAACTTCTCTCTCTCTCTCTCTCTCCATCTTCTCTCTCTCAGTCTCGTCTTCTCCTCGTCACGAACCTGTCTCGGTCTGTCGTCGCTTCTGTCGAGAGCGCCTCGGGTCTCTCATTCCTCTGCTCATTTCGTTCTTCCTCTTGTCATTCTCTTCCTTTTCTCTGCTCTCATTTTTTCGCCTCTTCTTCTCTTCCTCGCTCCTTACTCTCTTCTCTTTCTCTCCTTCTCCTCTCTCTCCTCCTTTCTCGTCTTTTCTTTCCTTTCTTAGGTTTCTATCACACATCTGATTTTCTCTTCGTCCTCTATCAGTGTCACTCTTTTTATTACCCTCTTCTCCCTCTACTCTATTCACGCGTTCTGCTTGACTTTCTACGTCTTTCCACTCACGTGTCTATTCTTCTCCCGTACAAAACACACACCATCTTTTTCTCACTTTCCCCCTCCTCTGTAAGGAGACGCCCACACATCACACTCGCCCCAATCTTTCTCTAGTATGCTTACTTGCCTCCTCCTCGTTTTCTTGGTCTTATTTTTCTTATTCTTCCTCCCCTTTTCTCTCCGCAGTGCACACACACCCGAAGATTTTCCCCCCCTCCTCCTCCCCCTAACCACCACCCTCGAGGGTTGTCATCTCAATACCCCCTCTTACGCTCCCCCCCCAACTCCCGCGTCACCTCCTCGTGCGAAGTGCTTGCGTCAACCAAACCATTTATCCTACACTAAAAGATCCTTTACAGTTTTTATTATGCCATTAATGTGGGCACCATAGAGGTTTTACCGCGAGCTATTAGTGCGTTTTGACATAATCGTATGAATTGTCAATTTATCAATTTGGTATTACTTTATTACATTAGAATTTTCTGTCCTCGTTTCAGTACAGATGCTTTTTTTCTCTCTTCTCTTCTATATGTTTTTATATACACTTGGTATATACAGACCCCCCCCCTCCTCTTACATGCGTATATAAATACATCCTTACATATATATATATTTATTATATATATATATTTAAGATCGAGTATATATATGAAAATATATATATATCTATATATATATATATATATATTGTGTGTGTGTGTGTGTGTGTGTGTGGTGTGTGGTGTGTGTGAGTGAGTGGTGTGTGTGTGTGTGTGTGTGTGTGTGTGTATGTGTATATATATATATATTATATATATTATAATATTATATATATATATATATATAATATATATTATGTATATAGATATAACATATTATAGTATAATATATGATATATATAATATATATAATATATATATATATATATATATAGTATATATATATAAATATATCCATAAATATGTATGTATATATAACATACAAACATATATACATATATAGATAGATATAGATATTGATATAGATATATATATTTTAACTCGACGTCCCCTCCCTCACTCATCTTTATCTCTCGAGCACCAAATAATTTATCCCCCTCTCCTCAAACGCTACATCCCCTACATCCCATCTTCTCATCTCTCCATCACTCATCTCGTCCCGCTCCTCCATGTCTCCATCCACCCCCCCACCCCATCCTCCTCACACACACTCATCCTTCCAGTCCAGAGCTCTCCACTATCGCAAAACACCATTGGCAACGGTCAATGACCAGGTCATGTGAATAGGCTCTCCTGGCTATGCTGACACTCGCCTCCTCACGGACCCGGTCTCACGATCATATTACTGGAGACGACCGTCCCTCGCTCTCGGACCCGCAAACTCACCTCTCCCGTCCTCCATCCGTGCCCCCTCTTCACCCTCATCGCCTCTCATCTCTCATCGCGTCAGCGCTCCGTTCGTACCTCAACCCTCGCTCCCGCCCAGTCATTCCCTCTCCCTCTCACTCCGAGACGTCCGAACACCTCACTCACCCCTCCCCAAGTCCAAAACTCGTCCTCGCTCACCATATCGCCTCCTCAGTCCACTGACCTCTCACTCGCGCCGCTCCACATCTCTCCCGATCTCCCCCCCTCCCTCACTCCTCCGCACCCACTCACACCCAGTCACGTCCGCCTCTCCCCCCACCCCCGTCTCCCTTAGCAACGAACCCTCTCCTAACTCTCTCCCTCCTCGGTCCGTCCTTCTTTATCCTCCCTCCGGCGTCTCTCCGATCCTCCCTCCTCTCACCGAACTCCCTCACATCACCCTCTCTCCCTCTCCATCACAGTCCTCTCACTACTCTCCCCCCTCCCTGCTCCGAATGAGCTTCTCCTCCCGGCTCGCCCGCTCCCGTCGGGCTCTCCCAGGTGTCCGCGTCACCCTCCCCCGATCCATCAGGACGGGAGAACGAGCCACCCGCCCCCGAACACCCCTAGCTCGTCCTTCTCTCCTCTCGACACCGCCACCCACCTCTCGTCCATCATCTCCGACCCCCGGTCTCCTCCCTCAGTCTCTGTGACAACTCTCGGACACATCTCTCATCTACCTCACTCCCTCCTCTGCTCTCTCGTCCAGTCTCTCTCCCAATCAACTCTCCCGGCTCGTAGTCCTCTACTCCCTCTCCCACTATTCCATCTCTCTCGTCTGTCGTCGACTCCGCCTCCGAAGCTCCCACCACACTACCTCCCCGCGCAACGGCACCCTGTCTCTCCTGCAGTCTCTCTCATAGTCTATAGATAGATTATATATATATTATATAATATATATATACAATAATATATATATATATATAATATATATATGTAATATATATCTATTTTAATATATATATTATATAAACTAATATCGTATATATATATATATAATACTCAAATATATAATAAAAATACACTGTATAAATAATACACATACATATATATATATATTATATAAATAGTATATATAAAAAAATAATAGAATATACTATATACTATGATATATGTCAGTAATATATAAACATTATATATAGAATATATATATAAATATTATACCATCTATCATATATATATATAATATATAATATATAATATCTATATATACATATTAATATAACTATATATAATAAATCATATATATAATATATATATATATCAATAAAGTATGTATGTATCACACATTGTTCTATATATATATATAAATATAATATATAATATACCTATATATATATAGTATATATCTTATATTAACTATATCACTCGTCTGTATACACTATGTCTATCTATATATATATAATTCTAACATATATATCATATAATATATATATATATATAATATATGTATGTAATACATATTCTATATAATGTGTCTATATATATAAAAAAAAACATATATCTATAGAAAATAGAATCTCTATATCTCTATCAGCACTAACTATCCAATATATATACTATAACTAAATATATAGAAGACACTGGGTAACTAACTCATCCAATACTATAACACAAACTATGTTAGTGTGTGTGTTGCCGTGTGTATTGTGTGAGTATGAATCTCTATATATCGTATCTCACATAAACTATCTATATATATATCTATATATAATATCTATCTAAACTCAATATAATGGTATATATATATGTATATATAATATCCAATTATATATAGTCTATAGGAGAGAGCGAGCGAGACAGGCGACAGAGGAGAGAGAGCGAGAGAGCAGCGCGCGAGCAGAAGAAGACGAGAAGCTATGCTAGAGGCCATAGCGCGCGCGCGCGAGCGCGCGCGTCGTCTCGTCAAGCTCCAAGGCTCTCTGCGCAGCCTCTCCTGCTCTCACTCTCTCCCGCCACTCTCGCACATACACGGAAAACATATGTATACACACAACACACGGACTAAACACACACGCGACACAGGCACACACACACACACACACACACTAAACACACCACGCACACCACACACACACAGCATAGATGTAGAGAGTAGAATATAGAAGAACTGAGTTTTAGTTGGATGTTGTCATTCAGAGTAAAGACTGCCACTACAGACCCAGGCGTGTTCCCACGCGCAAACAATCACTACACAGCCGTTATGCTGTCCTACATAATTCGAACAACCGTATAAAGTAAGTACTTGGGCAGTTCAATGTGAATTGCAAATAATACGAGTTCTGCTTGTTTATTCCTCATAAATTCTTGACGGCTCGTATTAATGATTAATCTGATCTTTTATCTCAGGCATAGTGATTTTTCTAACAGCTATAGCAAAATGGATTTTAAACTATAATTTACAAGACATGAAGTTCGATTCAACAAACCATGATAGATATTTTCTCTCAATCAATACTATCAAATCATCATTCTTCATATAATTCCACACAATCAAAGATCAATTAACATCATCAATCCCCAAGAACATAACGATGCAAAATCCACACCATCCAATCAAGGCAAGGCAAGCAATAAATCACCCACTTGCAATCACACACCCTCATTCTGCAACATCAATAACCAATCACTCAGTCATCATCAGGCAACCGGCGATTGAAAATTGAAATTGCTGTTGATAAGAGTGAATCATTAAATCATATTGACTGACTGCTAAACACACACAACAGCCCAAGGGAGACGAGGAACCGAGCAGGCCCTAATTTGCATATATCCGTAGACGAGGGATGCACTGGAAAAGCTGTGGCGATTGGTACTCTGGGTTCTAGTTTCTAGAATAATCTGTATTAATTAATTACGATCGTATCAGACCTAGATTTGATTGATTTGATTTTGATAAGTTTATTCATACTATTTATAATGTATACACATGAATAGGCATAGATTTGGGAATGGTTGTTACTTTATAATTGTTGTTATTGTTTTCGTTAGCATTATGATCCTTTGAGTGTTATTATTGTTGCTATTATGCCTAGTATTATTAGGATTGTCGTCGTAGGTCTTAAAGTATGTGTGTGTGTGTGTGTGTGTGTGTGTGTGTGTGTGTGTGTGTGTGTGTGTGTGTGTGTGTGTGTGTGTGTGTGTGTGTGTATTTGTGTGTGTGTGTGTGTGTGTGTGTTGGTATAAGGATGCTGAATGTATTTCGATTTCATGTAAATATTATCTATGATGATGGGAAGAAAGTAAAAGATATCGTATTAAACATTTTTATCTACACAAGTTATACATAATTACGAAAAAAAACTCTAATGAACAGAATCCATTGAAAAAATATATATATAAATGCCGTTTAATGAATTACCTGAGTATTTTTCCCTTCCACCACATGAATTACGTGTCAAAAATAAGTAAACAAAAAGGTGATTCAATTTCCTGATGCGCTTTTTCCCACAATCGCCAAGTATCGTTTTGTTCAGACTGCAAGCTGATTTCCGATATTTATTCTGACTTTTTACTCTCGCTGGCAGACAATGGAAAATCAGACACAAAAAAATAATTATATCATCGGCTTTATTGTTGTTATTATCATTACCATTGCTAATATCATTATTATCATTAGCATTGCTACTATCATTATTATCATTAGCATTGCTACTATCATTATCATCATTATCATTGTTATAACCATTATTTTAATCATTACTATCATTGTTATTATTGTTATTATTCTGATCATTATCATCATCATTAAAATCATCACAACACTCAACATTTTTATCTTCATTATTGTTATTACTATCGTCATCATTGTCATTATTATCCTTATCATCGCTGTATCATCATAATCATCGCTATATTATCTTAATTTTTATTATTATCAGTAGTAGTACTATTATTACTGTAATATCTGTTATTGTTATCATTGTTATTATTATAATTATCATCCATATCTTTATTTTTATTATTATCATTATTATCATCCAGTATCATTATTATCATTGGTATAATTTTTGTTATTATTATCATTATCCTTATTATTATAATTTTAAGATTATTGTTATGACGTTATTATCATTATCAGTCATATTATTATCATTATTGTTATTATCTCTTTGTTTTCTTGTTATTTTTACTGTTGTTGTCATTATCACTGTTCTTATCATCATTTCTATATAACTACTATTGGCAGTAGTAGTAGTATCTATAATCTCTACAATGATAACAATTGTTATTATTGTTATTGTCATCATTATAATTATTACTATCATCATTGTTACTGTAATTGCTGTAACTATCATTGTTGTCGTTGTTATCTTTTTTACTATCATCATTATTACTATTATTATATCATTACCATTACCATCATCATTATCTTCATTTTAATCATTATCATTATGCTTATCATTCTTCCCCAAAATCCAAAATCTCATGCTAGAAGAAGGGAATTCTTAAGATTTCATAAACCGAATAATATCCTGAATTATAAGGAATGTTGCATTTAATCATTTGTGCATATAGATAGATAGATAATTAGGTAGGTAGATAGGAAGACAGAAGGATAGATAGATAAATATATTAGACAGACAGAAAGATAGAAAGCTGGACAGATAGATATAAATGAGGAGACAGATAGACATATATTGCGTCTAAGACATTAGATATATTAGAAACGGATACGATAATATAAACTTCTTTGTAGATCAAACGATGTAGTGAAGCATCTGGATGGAAACTGTATATAGATGGATACAGTGGATAAATATATAGTGTAGATAGAGATACTGTAGATAAATAGATACTATAGATAAATAGATATCATAAATGAATACATAGTGTAGATAAATAGATATTACATATAAATAGATAGCGTCGATAGACAGATAGCTTGACATGTATTGTGCATATACGTTTGTATGACTAAAAAAAAAAAAAAAAAAAAAAAAAAAAAGAGAGAAACCATCTGCATGAAAACGAGACAGAAAAATGATAATGCGCTGAAGGAATATCAAAGGAATTAAGAAAGAAAAAGTGTTCAAAAGCCCTTCCCACACTCTGGGAAGTTTGATTATGTCGGCACGCACAATGGCTCGACTATCTGGTGACAACACTGAGGCAAAATAGACGTAGGTGCTTCATAGGTGGAGATTGGGTGGAGGGGGATGGGGTGGTGGGGGAGGGGGGAGGGGGTTGAGGCTACGAGTAGAGATGGAGGGGCTAGGGGGATATGGACGGGGTGGGTAGAGAGGAGGGTGAGGGGGGGTGTGAGGTCTCCGGTGACGATCGAGGGTAGGGGGTTGGATGCGGGTTGGGGAGTAAGGGCGGTATGACAAGGGCGGGTTCAAAGGTGAGACAAACCCGTGGGCGGTGGGAGGTTGGTAGTCGGGCGAGTGGATTTTGGGGGGTTGGTAAGTTGGGGTTGGTGGAGTTGGGTAGTTGGGGGTTGGTGG